>NW_028262402.1:7832727-8135757 GCF_047370975.1 Nipponia nippon
TATTCTCACTTGAATCTTTTTGTTTGTGAAACCAAAGATTTTATTCAGATCATGCACTGAACAAACAGACCTATGCCTAGGTCAGAGAACTAATATTTGATCCAATGGAAGAGAAAGCTACATGAGGATTAAAAACATGATTGTAGTTAAAATGTTCCTACTAACATTGTAATTCTAAGTAGATTTGAACTGAAAAAAGTTTTAAGAGGCAAAATATAAAATTATAAGGCTGCAAGTTAGGGGAAATGTCACGTTACAGATGTACACTAAAGATGTTTCCGTATGAAAGTATTCTTTTCTTTAATTTATTAAGAAAGAAGGTGTTCTTAAAGAAAGCACATGTCAAGTTTACCTCCCCAAACATATTTTCAATGGTAGCTTCCGAACATCTTGGATAAAAGCAATCAGAGCAGACAAAAATTATTAGCAGCGTCATATTGGGTAGATCACAAAGCACATAGCATTAAAGACACTGGAAAAGAAAGAATTCCTATGTTTAGTTAAGTGGTCCTGTATATATTTGCATTATTTTGGATACCAAAACAGTTTATATATGTTTGAAATGTTTATCATGTTACCATAACGTATTTACAGATTGCCTTCACAGAACAATAAATCCCTACTGTCCATCAACTCTGTGTTTATTATGCAGACTGATTATTACATAGCCTGCAAAATTAATTAATCCAGGTGGTAAAGCCTTAGTTAAGTCATAAAGCCCTTTATTAGAAGTAATTAACATAGCATAGGTGACACAGCTGTCTGAACAGTGATTTTTGGATTACATACCATACAGAGTAACCACCTGCTACTGGATTGCCTCATGTTACACAAATTTTTTAAATGCACTGCAAGCTTTGGTTTTGTTTACTTTATCTGGGAAAGGCTTTTTAAAGCCTTTTGAGTCTGTTGGTGTTACTTTAAAGGGATCAGTAAGCAATGAAGGTCCAGTTAATATAGTCTACGGGGTTTCCAAAAGGCCTCTCACCAAGTCCCCTCAATGCTTTTAAAAGAAACCTTAAGCCTTAAAAGAAGCTTTAAGCCTAAAAGAATGACTTAATAGTAAAGTCTGATAAATAATTAACAGATAGGAGATGGGCGAGGGGAGTACGGGTTAATAGTTAACTCTTGCAATGGAGGAAAGTTGCCAATACAGTTCTGCAGAGATCAGTGCTAGGAGCTGGGCCACCCACGACATTCCTAAATGTAACCCTGTGAAAAAAGGGGGTGAAAAGTGAGACCAGCAACTTTGCTGATGTTGCCAAGACCCCACAGCAGGTGCTACTGCTCTTACGAAAGATGCAGGTCAAGAGGCTGATCAAGCAACAGACCAAGGACCCCTTCTTGAGGGATGAACAGAAGGAAAAGAGAAAAGCTTGGTGGAAAAAGTACAAAACTGCACCTGGAGAGCACAGTTGAGGAGCATACAAGTCTAGCGAGAGAAAATGACCTTGAGAAAACTTAACCAGAATTCAGTGACTGCTACACTGGTGAAGACAGCCTTTCAGGCTATCCAGCAAGTAGTGAAACGAAGCGTGAGAAAAAAGGAGGAGTCGTCCAAGTGTGGAGATAATCTGTAAAGGAAAAGTAATCAGCACAACAAGGCCTCCCAAAAGGAAAAAGCAACAGAAGAAACACTGGAAACATCACATGAATAACTCAGTACATTTATCTCCAGTGGTGATTAAAACTGACAGTAGTAGTGACAAGGAGACAGAGTACCGAGTACAACAGCAGCATTACTTGGATAGGCACAGCTCAGATAAATGAGAGGGAAAACAAGTTTCCATCTTCTTTTCTGGGAATGATAGGATGTAAAGATTTTTATAGAGCCAGCAAGGAAACTGGAGGAGCAGCCAAAAATTACAGTATTACTACCAGCAGATGGGACTTAGGTGGCGACATTAGAAATGCTGATGTTGGGCTTCAAGAAACAGCAGCTGATCAGAGTCCAGTCATAGCGGATACCAGCAGCAACACCCTTCACATGGGAACTGTAACCAGCCTCGGTCAAGGAGAACAAGCAGCAGGCTCCAGTCAACTGCCTTCTCCCAGGACATCCTTCCTAGAAGGACCACCACCACCATTGACACTAGTGCTACCAAAGAGACTGGTCAACAGGTCATGTTGGTTTGACTCCCCAGAATAAAAAAGTAGCATGTTTTACACTGAACGCTTCTGAAAAGTGAAGAAGGTAGAATATTGCTGGTATGTAACTTTTAAGGTTTCTCAGAGGAGTGTTTGGAAGCTGTAATTTCATGAAGCCATCTGGTATTCTCATTGTATGTTAAATATATCCACAGAATATTTCAAAGTTGTGTTTAAAATAATTTAAAAAATCCAACAACCAAGGAAATATGTCACTTGCTGTATTTGAAGGGTGTTTCTCTTCTTCCCATACTTGTACTTGAGAAAACATTTTTGACAGAGCCAAAACTGACTCTTCCCCCCCCTGAAGAGAGGAAGGAGGGTGGGCCGTAGCACTGGCATTTCTTCTTGCACCTGCTTGCAGCTGCACAAGTGTAACATCTGTGCTCCCCTTTAGTTTACCTGGGGAAGGGTTTGAATGTTAATTTTCTGTTGGCTTTAATGGGGCACTCACCGGCACTTCAGTGATCTGGGCCTCTTATCCTGTTCTCATGTCTTGCATCCCACTGCGATTCAGGATGAGAGGACGGATGCTGGAGCACCGGGAGGAGGGCTGACACACAGCCAAGGTCTGTAGGGGAGGGCGGCGCAGCTGGGGAACAGCAAATTGGCTGGCTTTTCCCCAGGCCTCCGCGGGCCTGACCTCCACAACGTTCTTCATCACGTCCCAGCGGCAGGGCCGCTGTCCAAGGAGCTCTTTCTCTGCAGCTGCTCGCCTGTAGATGTGCTCTCACAAATAGGCATCAGCTACTGAAGAATATCCTTAGTTAGCTTCAGTCTTTTACTAGGAAAAAACATAAACCCTGAGGCAGCAGTCAGCCCAAAAGGGCCAGCAGAAGGGAGCCTGGGGTTTTCAGTGGCTGCAGGCAGCCTGGACTTGGACCTGTGGCATCTCCTCACAGATGTCATGTCAGGGGAGTAGCTAATCCGATACACATGACCTGAACTTTAGTCTTACTAAGAGCAGCTAATTGACACTGGCTATCTGTATTTCTATTAATGAGCTGAAAAGAAACAATTCTGGAAGTTAAAGGGATCTTTCTGTTTTTTTTTTTTCCACACAGCTGGGGAAGGCTAGAAGCCTGTGGCTCCTCTGCCAGAAACTTCACAGACCTGCTCCACCTCATCCCACCCACAGACTTCTTGGAGCTGAAATCTCCTTGATGGGGAGTAGTTGGCGGCACAAAGAAACCCTGATGAGTGCAGGACAATGAAACTGTGATAACAAAGTGACCCTCCCAGAAAACAGGAGTCAGCAACAACTATTCCAGGAACTGATGTCCTATGCCCACATAGGTATCTACACCAAACAGGTATAGAAAGTAACTTGTTACCCACCCAAAATGAGCTTCCCTGCAAGAACAGCTCTGCAAGAGCTTCTCTGCATGAGCTCTCCTGGACAGACCAGACCCTCGCTGGGGATGCCTGGCTGACTCTGGACTCTGTGATGTGGATGACCTTTGAAGTGAGACGTTTTCTGTCATCAACTAGCCCCACTCCTGGCAGCGGTTTGGTGAGTGTCATACCAGTAACACCTCATGTAATATATTTATAGGCACATGCACAGTTAAGTGTTCATAAATATATACTTGCTTCTCTAGTTGGAATTCTGTAATAATTTGTAATCACATATATTTGCTTTACTGTTGTAAAATATATACATACACTTGCTTTCCTAGTGATAATTTTGCAGTGACTTGTAGTATATATTTGTGTATATTTATTTATTTATTTATTTATTTTTACTAACAGTGGTTTTGTAGTAATTTGCAATAAAGACATTTTCAGAAACCCAGATATCCACGTCTTTGTGTATTGCAGAATCCTGAGAACCCCATGGTAACAATCTCTACGCACCCACAGGTTGGGTAACCCTCATAGTTTGTGATGGCGACCGCTACAGATGCCTTGGAGAGGGGCAGCTGTGCACACACTGGGAGCAGGAGGCCGTGGGCTGGGGAGGAGTCCCTCTCAGGCATGGCAGCAACAGCTCCTTTGGGGAAGGAGCTCAGCAGGAGGCTCAGGCCATTCGATTTGTGGGATTTTTTTTAGCATATCCCAAGTTAGCTCCAGCATCCCACAAATACATCACGGTCAGCTTCTCTGCCTTCATTTCAGATGCCACCACTGGCATGCAGAGACCATCCTGGAGCTGCAGGTGGGCAGATAATGGTTTCTGCAGGGTTTTGGGTTGCTCTGTTTTGCTGCAAACCTTCCAAGTGCCATTTTGCAGTTACTGCAAGAGAAATCATACATTCCAGCTTTGTTCCTTCTGGGTAGCTGAGTGTTCCTGATCACCCAGAGTTGTTTTTCCTGTGAACTGCCATGAGATGGCAAAATATTCCCCAGCACTGTGCCAGAGCCTGCTTGCCAGCACTGCAAGCTTCAGGAAAGAAGAAAGCGGCAGAATTTCTCTCTCCCTTGGATTAGCTGCTCCTCTGCATGTCCGGGGGTGCCTCTCCAACAGCTTCCGAAGACCAAGAGCTGCTCATTGTCACTGGTCCCTGGAAGTCCAAGGCAGAGCATCTGGAGTATTAGGTATACCTCTGAACCAGAAAGATGACACCAGATTCCATCAAAATCATAAAAAAGGCAAAGTGAATATATATCACAGTGTGTCGTATTAATCCTCTTTTAATCGATGTCTTAATTTTAGTCTACATTATGTTCAAGTGTAAATGTTTTTCATTTGTGCATTCTGCAGCTCCTATACTCTCATTTTGCCATCTCAACCATCCAGCCTTCTAGCACACAGAGAGCTCTGCAGCTTTCTGGTCCCATAATAAAGCATTACACACATAGATATCATTCTGTATGTGCATTGTTCAGAGAATGCTTTTGCATTTTATATTATATTAATTGCTAAAATTCATGAGGTTGCTCTTCCCTTATGGCCATAGTTTCTCCTACTCAAAGATATGCAAGTCATCTTCCTCATTAGCTCTTTCTCTCTCTCTTTTTTTTTTTTTTTTTAGCAGCCAGGATAACTCTGTTCTGGTTCTGTTTATGAAAAGAACCAAAAGATCTGAAAAAACTTTGTCCCAAGATTACCATTCATTTTTTGCTTAAATTTTAAGGTCTGGCTTCACCAAGTGCATTAATAGTGTAAGACATCCCCAGCCATCACTGTTTTTGATATTAAAACTGCAAGTTACCCAACTAAAGTTGTCACACAATTAAAACCACATTCTGCTGTGCTAGTTCTACAGCAGTAATTACACTTGCACATCATTTATGTTGCTGTTGTCTTTCATGGTGAAGGGGAAATTCAAATTCTAAGTGCTCAGCAGTGGTACAATCTGGCACAGAGGGCAAGAAGGCCCAGCTGCAGAAGGGGCTGCACTGGCCACAAGCAGGAATGCCAGAGACAGAAGGACTCCTTGCAAGGGAGTGAAGTTCCCCTTGGTGATAAGAAACAGCCGCAGCATTGTCTTGTGGCCATTCTGGTAGGGGAGAGCTCAGGGGCCACCTTTGGGCAGCAGAGCTGGGCTGGGGGACAGACCAACGGCGGGGCTGAGGTGCCCCAGGCAACTGCTCTCAGGATGGTTGCTGGTGCAAGCATACATAAGGAATCATCTCCTGATGTATCTTTGCAGACTCCATGTAAAACTGCTTATGGTGGTAGGACTCTGCCCAATGCACTGTTTATTCAATTTTTCTTTTATATTAAAGCACAAACATGAGTTTAATTACCCTTACCATGAAAATTCCCCAACACAACACAGCAGATGTTTGCTGCTTGCAAACAAGGCTAAGCGTGGTCCCTAATCAGGTGTGGTTTCCTGATTAGGGACTATGAGGGACAGCAACAACAACTCCTTCCTGCGCATATAGTATCAGCCTCCATTGCTGGTGCTTTTGAGGACCACTAATGCAAAAGTTGGCCTGCAGCACCACCTACCAGAAACATGGCAAACTTGGAAAGTGGAGAGGGACCTGGCACTGTGGGTGAATGCCAGCGGGAGTGGATGGGGCCAGAGCAAAATGGCCCTTCAGGCTTCCCCCTGCCGGCGGGGGGCAGGACCCAGCAGGGTGGGAGACTCTCACCCGGGGCTAGCCACTGACCAGCCAGGCTCCCCTGCAAATCCCGGCTTTGCACAGGGAAAGGCAGCCAGCTGGGGGAGGCATCATCCAGCCCCAGGCAGTCCAAGCTGACTGGTCTCACCATGCTCCCCCTCACAGGAGACCTCTGCAGGGTGTCAGGAGTGGGGGGATGAGACACACAGTCACGGCCGTGTGTTGCAGGTGACGAAGCTAGAGCAACACAGAAATATAGGAGATGAAAACAAGAAACGATATTTTCTTTTTTCTCTTCATGCCATGTGCCTGTGGGGGCGGAAGGCCTGCTGTGACATCACCGAGTGGCGGAGGGTGACATCACCAAGCGGCGGACTGTGTCGTCAGCGGGTGACGGACTGTGACCTCATGTCCCTTGCTGCTTATATTCGGGCACCGGCATGGCCTGGACCAGCCTGGCTCGGGCCTGGACTTCTGCCGAGCATGCCTGCGAGGTGTGGAGGGTGGAGCAAGGCTTTTCCTGGTGCCGGGTGGTGCTTTGGGGGTTGCCGTTGTCAGCTCTCTGTGCCTGTCCTGGAGCCATCGCCTGTGTTTCCCCGGCCCTGCCTGGTTCAGGCAGCTGGGCACCGCGGGGTGTGCTTGCAGCAGCGGAGGTGAGCCGTGCGGGGGAACGTCCCCCTGGGGTGCCCGTGGGGTGGGCAATGGGGCTTGGGGAGCTGGGAGGGTGTCCTTCTCGAGGGACGTGAGCATTTCTTCCTCCCCTCCTTTCCCCTTCCCTCCCTGGGACAGCGAGTGACTGTGGCCTCTTTCCATTTTGCAGTGTGCAACACCCGCTGCTGTGGCGCCAGCGAGAGGGAGCAGCTGCTCATCCTCGGTGCTTCCCAGCTTGCTGCAGCATGCAGAGAGCATGGCTGCCGAGAGCAAGTGGAGCTGCCCCATCTGCCACGATGATCAAGATGGCGTTGCCTACATGTCACCTTGCCTCCACCAGTTTTGCTTAGACTGTGCACAGCGCTGGGCACGGCAGAAGCCAAACTGCCCCCTGTGCAAGTCGGGGACGACGGCCATCGTGTTCTCAGTGTGGTCGGAGGATGATTATTTGACGTTCGATGTCCCAGGCCCTGCAGCAGCACCAGCTGGAGACCACCAGGACGAGCAGGGGGGCTGTGGGGGCAGTGCCCCGCGCTCAGGTGGGCGACTTCCCTCCCGAGGTCTGGGCGGACTTTTTCAAGAGCCACCCAGATAACATCAGGCCCCTGGTGCCGTGGCTGCGACAGGAGCTCGCGGTGCTCTTCGAGGAGTGGTGGTGGGAGGTGGCTGTAGTGGAGGGAGTCCTTGTGGGCCACCTGTGCCTCTGGGGGCTGGACGAGGTGGTGCTGGTGCAGAAGCTGCAGAACTGCCTGCAGGAAAACACAGGAACATTCGTCCGCCGGCTCATCACCACCGCCGTGTGCCTGTGTGGCAGGGAGCTGCGCCGGCACCTGGGCCAGCAGGACCCCTGCGCTGCCGGTGGGGAGGATGCCAGCCCTGCAGCCAGCCCCAGCCCCAGCGCCTCCCGGGGGCTGACTCCAGATTCCAGTCTGGCCTCCTCCAGCAGCCCTGCAGGCTCCGACGTGGAGGAAGAAGCCGGCACGTGGGAGGCCGCCCTCCGCGGGGGTCCCAGACGCCCCCCATCCGCACCCGTGCCTGCAGAGCAGGAGCAGCCCCAGGAGGAGCTGGGGCAGGCGGCGGCGGCAGGTCCCTCTGCCCAGGGCTGCAGCCGCAGCCCCTCCGCTCCCAGCTGGGGCAGTGACCGCTGGCGTGGGGTGCCGCAGCGAACCCCAAAGAGGAGGGCCCCCGGCCCCCAGGACTCTCCCCAGCCCTGCAAGCGGCCACCCTGCTGGCGGCACTAGCAGGGCTGCAGCAAGCCTTGATTCAAGAAAAAGGAAATAAATTGCTATTTCCCTGACATGGTTTCTGGGTGCTGCTTTCTCCCCCTTCCCCTGGTGCCTCTCCCTGCTCCCCACGCCCCACTGTGGGTGGCACCAGCCTGACGGGGGGCACAGCCATGGGCCCCCGGAGCCCCTTGAGGGCAGAGCAGGCAGGAGGGGAAGCTGGTTTTGCAGCAGTTCCAGTATCCTCAGCCTGCATCCAGTCCCTCTCTCTGCCCAGCTGCTGACACTTCTGCTCTGCTCTGGTTTCTCTCCGCTGTCGGACGTCGGCCAGGGCAGCCTCGCTACGGGGAGGGTTGTGAAGGAGGCACGGACAAGGGGCAGGGGCATCCAAGCCAGAGGCAAGCCTTGGGCTAACGGCCTTTGGCAGGTACCGAGTGATTTCTGCCAGCCCAAGCCTTCACCAAGGAGAACAAGTCCTTCAGCTTTCACCTCGTGCAGGCTGGCATGTCACTTCTCAGAGAAAATGATGAAGAAAGGTGATGTCGTCCCGGATCACAAAACAACTCCTTGCTAGAGGTGATAGTCAGCTTCTGGAAGCTCCGGGCTCCTCGTCCTGGGTAAAGTGATTCATAGGTCTGATAGGTGCTCCCAAACAGGGAAGTAAAAGGTTTTCTTTGCGTAGGGGTGGTGGGACCAGAGATATTGCCAACATTTTGTACAAATGTCCTACTCCAGGACAAAGGTGGAGTGAGAGAAGAAATGTAGAAACATCACCAGAGGAGGAGAGAGAAGGAGCATGAGCTTGGGAAGGTGCGGATGTTGACAAGAGGCACGTGCTCCATGTTACCTCTTTGCATAGATACCCTGTGCACTCAGGTTCCCTGTGCACACAGTTACAGTACCAGGAGGGCTTTGGTAGGGAAGTGTCTTCTTCTAAGCCGAATCCTATCAGCAGTAGCTCTGGGGGAAGGTACAGTGACGGCTGCATTGGGTTGCGTTGGGTTGAGCTGGTTTTCGAGCCCAGGTCACACAGCTGTAGAAACTGCAATGCCATTAACCCACGCTGTCTTCTTTACAGCACAGCAGAGCGTAGCGTAGCATAGCGTAGCGTAGCATAGCGTAGCGTAGCATGGCATAGCATACACTAGACTAGACTAGACTGTTTCAGTTGGAAGGGACCTACAGCGATCATCCAGTCCAACTGCCTGACCACTTGAGGGCTGACCAAAAGTGAAAGCATGTTGTTAAGGGCATTGTCCAAATGCCTCTTCAACACTGACAGGCAGGGGGCATCAACCACCTCTCTCAGAAGCCTGTTCCAGGGTTTGACCACCCTCTCAGCAAAGAAATGCTTCCTACTGTCCAGTGAGAACCTCCCCTGATGCGGCTTTGAACCATTCCCACACATCCTATCACTGGATCCCAGGGAGAAGAGCTCAGCACCTCCCTCTCCACTTCCCCTCCTCAGGAAGCTGTAGAGAGCAATCAGGTCACCCCTCAGCTTCCTCTTCTCCAATCTAGACAAGGCCAAAGTCCTCAGCCGCTCCTCACAGGACATGCCTTCCAACCCAACACCATCTTTGTTGCCTGCCTCTGGACACATTCGAGTACCTTCACATCCTTCTTAAATTGTGGGGCCCAGAACTGCACACAGCACTCAAGGGGAGGCCGCAGCATCGCTGAATACAGTGGGACAATCCCCTCTCCTGACCGGCTGGTTAGGCCAGGGCTGATGCTCCCCAGCATGCGGTTTGCCCTCTTGGCTGCCAGGGCACACTGCTGACTCCTACTGGGCCTGCTGTTGACCAGCACCCCCAGGTCACTTTCTGCAGGGCTGCTCTCCAGCCACTCTTCTCCCAGTTTATACTTGTGCCCGGCATTACTCTGTCCCAGGCGACTCCAGAGAGTCAACAGCACCTTCCAGTTTGGGATCATCAGCAAACTTGCTAATGATGCGCTCAACTCCTGCATCCCGATCGTTGATAAGAATATCGAACAGGACTGGCCCTAGAATTGAGCCCTGCGGAACACCGCTGGTGACCGGTCGCCAGCCAGATGTAGCCCCATTCACTACAGAGCCCCCCTTTGAGCTCTGCCTTGAATGCAAGCTGTATCTGCTTTTTAGATCACACCAATCTGACCTGGGCGCCCTTCTGCACCTGTGTGCTTTCTCCCAGCTTCTACTTTATTCCTCCAGCAGCTTTGAATTTTCAGTGCCAGAAGCCTCCCTTCCTTATGGTCCAAGTGCAGCCTTCTCTTCTTGTTCAGGCTTCTGTTGTCCCAGGCGGCTTCTGAGTGCTTCACACATCTTCAGTCCTTCCTCTCTACATCTCATTTGGGCACTAAGACTCTGGATTTCTGTGTATCCCTGGCTTCACATGTGGAATTGACAGTGTTTTGAGGAAGGCAAGGCCTTGATCCTCAGACACCTGCCTGACAGCCAGAACTTGGCCTCTTCCATTTACCTGCATCAATGATCTGAAGATGGACCAAAATAAGAAGCTCTGACCCTGGAGCCTCGCATCTAGATGTTGCATGATGCCTGCTGCCTTTGAGCCCTGCAGCGGGTTGTAGTTTAATTTCATGAGCCCAGTTACCCAGGTCAAGTAACAGAATTTTGAGCCAGCACTAGCTGCTTCTTGCTGTCCTTTACGCTCTCTGCTGCCTCCAAGGTGCGCCGTGATCCCAGCTGTAGGATGGGCCTCATCTAGGAAACTGAGGCAGTTTGAGGAGGGCATAACTTGCAGAGGACTGCCGCAGTAAAAGTGGGACTGCCCTGCACCTCCCCTGGGGGCGTTTCTCCATTTCTCAGGTGCTGCCATTCGGAGAACTCTCCAACTGAGAGAACAAACATGTCCTCTCTGCGCTGGCAGATCCTTGTGCGACAGCCACCACCAGGAAAGCTGCGCCTCATAAAGCAATCACGCACTTTGCATCCTGCCTGCGAACTCCTGTACCGCCAACCTTCAAGTGGATCTCTGCCTCCTTGTGTGCCTTAATGTGCTGTTTGGGGGAAGCTTACGCTCACTGAACTTCTGTAGTTCTGTCGCTTCAGCTCTGCACCTTCCCCAGCGCAAATGGCCACAGCAGTTTCCCTGCTTGCCGTTCCCCATGTTGCTCCATTACTGCCCTTTACCTTTGCCTGGGCCTGGGAAAAATCTGGCCATGCAAGCTAAGCACTGCCTACACTTCTTGCACTCTTCTTCCTCCCAGCCACCCTAAACAAAACTGCCATGCAGACTGTCCTGCTCACTGTCCCTTCATCTCTACTTCGTAGAATGACACTAACAGCAATCTCCTTTGGCTACACACATGGAAACACATCATCTTCCCTTTGGGTTTTAAGAGGGTAACAAATCTCAATAGAGGATAGCAAGAAGTTCATTGTGAGTGTTTGTAGGACACCTGGTTTTCAAAAAGGTTTGGCGCTTTTTGGGAGGCATTCAGGTGTGCATCCAGGCTGACTGCTTTTCCCTTACTGCTTGCTGTTACAGATACCCCTATGACCTTTTCATGTTGAGCCCTTACCCCTCCATGCCAGTGGTCTGATGTGGCTGTATGCAGAATGCCTTGTAAGGAGGCAATGGATGAGACACAACACAGAGAACATAGCTTTGGCAGGAATCACACGTTTCCCTTTTTGCATGTTTTCTTAAAAGCTCTTTTTTGAAAGAGGAAATAGGCCTTTTGTAGTTTTTTGCTCTTTCACCGCAGAGTCCGAGATACGTTGAATGAATAGGACTTGCTCCGCTGAACTGAAGACTCAGCATCGCTGATACTGTTGCTTCTCCAGGTTTCTTGTATCCTGACATTGGCTTCAGGTTCCAGCTATCCCATCACCTGCGGCATTATCAGTCTCCTCCGCCCTGTGGGAATGATTGCCTCCTCCAGGAGAATGAGGTGATGTGTAAGGGGGTACCATGACCAGGGCCCAGGAAGGTTTAACTCTCGCACATTTCCATCTGTTATCTCGGTCTGCTGTTCATCCTCACTAGACTTCAGACAGACACCCATATCCAATACCCAGTCATTCAGACACTCTGGAGACCGTTTGTTGTGTCTTGTTACAAGAGTAATTTCCTTCTCGTTCAAGAGAAAGACGTGTCACTTACAGGGCACTGAGGGATTTGGCTCTCCTTGTCAATGCCTTGCCTTCATGGAAGGGCTCAGATCAAGATCATTCTCTTTCCCTGGAAATAAGGTGAGCTAGCAGCAGGCTACAAGTTCTCAGCCATGTAAAAAGAAATGCTGAGGAGCAATATAGCCACGCTGTCTGGCAAACACAGATTGTAACAGGTTGAGCAAGAAAAAGCTAGGATCTCTCTGTAACGAAGCCTGAATGTGTTGTACTAGGTGCTCACCCTCTGCTATGCATCCTGAAGGAGAAGATGCTGCCCTACTAGACAGCTGGGCAAAAGGGAGTCTAGGGTCAGTCTCTGTCCAGCCACTGTTTCCCTCCATGCACTTGGCCTTAGGATAACCGCAAGACTTCAGAGAAAGATGATGGCTTCCGTTAATGAAAATGAAGCCCCTGAGTAATTGTGTGGGTTCAGTTCTTAAATGCTGCATTTTTCTTCCTGCCTGCACAGTGGGTACGAGTGTGCCTTCTTGCCATCCTTTATTTTATCCCAGTTAGACTGCAGGTTCTTTAGGCTGGATTTCTTTTTCTTTCTCTGTGTGTATATATAGGAAAGTGCAAAGTAATAATCTCTCAACAGCAGTCCTACAGGCCAGCCACAGGGCAGGCAAAAGCGAGGGCACTGTACTTTTGAAACACCCAAGCCAACTTCAACATATACGCCAGTTCTGGGGGGAAGGGCAAGGGAGCGCAAGTGGAGCTTGAAGTCAGAGGTACATGAAAACTATGGGGTCATGTCTTTATTCAGAGTGCCTGGTAGAGCACAGTGAGCATTTATTGGTCTAGAGAGTACAGAGATGTCCCCAAAGTACCCGGCTGCTCAGCCTCAGGACTTTGCTATTAAGCCATCACTTCCAAGTGATTTAATAGGTGATACCAGCCACGCAGGCCTCTGTGGGCTGAAAACATAAACAAGAACAAGCCTGAGGGTTATTAGGTTTCACAAATGGGGCAGGAGTGTTGCAATGCTGTTCTGGGATCTGGAGGCTAATGTGGAGTTGAGACAGCCTTGCTCCATTGCCTGACTCAGGTATTGCCTTGGTGTCCCTTCCCCAAGCTCACTGAAGGATGTGAAACAGAAGGATGTGCCCTCCTCTGGTCCACCACCTTGTCTGTAAAATGGGAAAAAGAACCTTTCTTGCTCCAAAACCACGTCAAAGGAGCTCATGTTTGCCATGTGGGAGTTAAATACCTGTTCAAATGCACCTGTTTCCTTTTCCCATCTGATGCCACCATCTGGGTGCCCAAGTCCGGGTGATTAATATCCTTGAGTCAACCTGCAGACTTGCTGCATCGTGTGAAAACCATCCTTCGTCTAGAAGATCTTTTTGGCGCTACTTGAGATCCAGGGCTTGTCTCTGCATTGCCCCTCCTATTGGGGGAGTTTGAGACAAGGAGCAGCACCTGCTATAGAGCTTCCTTGCTGTCACCACAGAGCAATTGCGAGGACAGTCCCGAAACTGCCCTCAAAGCAAGAGCGGAGGAGCAAATCTGCATGCAGAGCTGTGTAGGGTCTGTTATTTCTAGCAGAGTGCCAAACAGTTAGCCGAGTGCATGAGTTTTGGGGGTGTGATGGCTCTGAGTCTTTCCGAATTCCTTCGTTTCCCCTTTGTCTTCTCTCACTGTCCTTTGCTTCTGATCTGCTAAGGGCTGCCTGGGGAACGTTCCTTGAGACTTGGGAGCTTGTATTTTATGACAGGCCATTCATTTGCTATTGAGTGCTGAAGGCACCCTCTGGAGCGGCTGGAGGATGTTCTTTGAGCCCTTCTGGAATAAATGCTCATTTCACGGTTGATGCATCTGCAGATGAGATTTAGTGGTCCAGGTAATCCCTGGCTTTGTCTTGCCACCTTCTTAGGAGTTCAGTGGAAGTGAGTGGCTCTGCGTGCCATGAAAGCATAGATCCCCTTGAGGGATCGGGGCCTGCAGAGGAGGAGGCACACCCAGATGGCCCAAGTACCAGGCTAGCCCCGGTCTCCTGGGGTTTTTGTTATGACTTCAAAACTCCTTTTAGTCTAAGCTTACTGGGAATTTGGGCTGTATCAGCATGCACCAGATGTATCACAAGGATGGAGGGGCTTATGATTATTATTATTGCTATTTGAAGGTGGCAAAAGCTCTTCTGGGCTTTCTCTGCCTAAACATCCCGAGTCAGTGAGAGTGTCAAGTGACAGTCTGTGTTCACCAAGAACAGATATCCTTACTGCAATTCAGTGTTTGGTTTGTCGGCAAATGGAAATGACAGGAAGAAATATGGTTTCTGCGGTGATTTCAGGCTGTTGAAATTCTCACGTTGCAGCAAGACATCCTGATTTCAGCATTTCTGAATACCTTCCAACGCAGCACCTGACTTCTGCCGCCCGTGGGCATTGGTTTTCATTATGTATTAGTAAACGAGGTGTGCTAGCAACGCGTTTATTAGCACTCCTTGCTCTGACTCCATCATCCTCACCTGTATTTTGAAATGCAAGCGGATTTCTTTCTAAGGTGGCATTTGCAAGAGGGTGGAAGTTTGCCTTGCTGCACAATACCACTTAATGAGGTGTAGCCCACTAAGGGCTTGGCCCAGGGATTTGTACAAGTGATGAAACACAGCCTCATTTCCTGCCCTGTGAATTTTCAGGGTTTGGGGGCTTTTGTTTTAGAGGAGAGCAAGCGTGGTGTGGTACTAAGTGAGACTTACTAAGTAAGACTGCAATGTCTTACGCATCTTTGACTGTGAGTGAAAGAGACGTGTGGGATCGGTAGGCAGCTGACCATCTTACGTCAGTTTAAGACAAGCAATGACACTGAGAGCTGTGGAGTCCTTCTGGGTTTGTGTCAGTGGGATTAAAGGCCGGTTTGATGTGAGGCAGAATATTTCACAGGTCACAGCACCTCCTGTTTGTTACCATACTCTATTCTTCACGTTCCCTTTCCGTAACAGCCTACTGTTCTTCCAACCTCCGTCCACACTTTGACAAATGTTTCTTCTCATTTCCCTTGGGGCAATTTTCATTGAATTCCTCATTATGGCTGTGTCAATATGTGTTAGAAAGAGTGGATTCCGGTGTGAATTACAGCTGCTCTCTGCAGATTGCGCTGTGCACCCTTATTGGGGGCAGCAGCCACCAAAGGCCACCCACACCCCAGAAAAGGGAGCACCTGTTGTCCACAGGGAGCAAGCTGGGCATTCCTCAAGCCTCCCAAACCTGGCACATGGGCTTCTCTCCCCGCTCTGTCCCCTCTGTCCTCTCTTCCTTCCTTCCTTCCTTCCCTTTCTTCCGCTCTCACTTTTCCTCTTTCTCTTCCCCCTCTCTCTTCTGCCTCTCTTTCCCCTCCTTTCTGTCCCTGTTGAGATACTTCCCTGACACCCAGTGATATTGTGTTCTCCGAACACCAGAGCAAAAGGCAGTGCCTTGCCAGAAAAGCTCTTGTCTCATATCAATACATTAACATTCTCAAAGCTTTTTCCCTCATGTTTGATTTCTTCCAGAAAAAAAATGCTACTCCTCAGTTCTTGATATCCTACATATCAAAAACATCAACATACTTTCTTTTTGGTAATTTATAAAGACTACTCATTTACAGCAAGGAATGAACAAATTTGCTGTCCTTGGCATCAGGAAAATCCACATACAGAAATTTAGGAAAGAATACCCAAGACACAGATAGGAACCAATCACATCCCTAACAAGAAGGTTCTTGCTTAAACCAGGAATACTCCACCAAGTGGAGACCTCTCAGATACGCAGCTGATCGCTGACCATGCGCCGTCACACACGGCTGGCAGGAGGTCGTGACAACCTTCCCGTGGCAGCACACCAACAAAATGCGTTCAGCTATGAAACGCGTACCTGAACAGTGCCGGCTGTTGAAGGGACGGCATCCTGCCATACTGCGTCTCGTTTGCTGCACTCTGAGCTGGAGAGTGTCTCACAGTGAGACAGGCAGGCTATGGAAATATTTAGGAAGTCCTGTTCAACGGCCCCTATTGATAACCAAACACACAATTAACAGCAGTAAAATTGAGGAACGTGGTGTCCCTGTCAAGATTCGTTTCTGCACTCTGGTAAAACCACAGCACAGATGAGTCATCAGAGGAGGACTCTGCATCTTGAAAACAGGAGGATGGCAACAAGGCTACAGCATACTCCCTGTGTGACTCCTTTTCCTGTTAGCCCACCAGCAAAACAGCCTGTAATGCTAAGAAATATAAAACACAGATGCACAAGGCAATCAAATTGCTTAAAATCGCTGTGTTGCACACCAGGGATGCTGAACAGACCACTTGCACGTGTCCGGGTTGTTGTCAGCAGGCAGAGGACAAGGCGTGAGTGGGTCAAATCCATCTGGTTAGAAGTATCGCAAAGTAAAACCACTTTATGCTTACGTAGGATCTTACCCTGAGGTTTGTAACGTGGACTTTTTAATACAAATAACGAACCTGTTGAGAGCTGCTACTGTTGGGTAACCAGAGTATTTCCTAAGCTGAGATGATTCACCACTTCCCCTCACGTCTCACACCACTTCCTCAGTCAAGATCGGTGGCATCCTCAGTGTGCACACACCATAACCTCGATTTTCTGGAACTTGAATTGACAGCCGTGGAAGTCAAGGGGAGGAGTGTGAGAGAAAGACATCAGTCTCATTTAGGGCCCATGTTACACTCTTGGTTTCATCTCACACCTGGAAGACCGCTCCTCCACCGAGCTATACAGAAAAAGGAATTTAATCTGTTTTTAACAACAAGAAATCAGGTGGTGTTGGAAGATTTTGATCACTTCAGGGAACATGCCCATGGTCTTACTGACAAGCAGAATTAGCACTCATCAGCTGTAAATGCACAGAGACTACCTCAGTGGCTGAAGTAATGGTAACTGGTAACTCAGTAATGGTAATACGGATTGCTAAGACTTAGTTTTAAATAATCATTGGCATTAGATGATCCCCTTAGTGGTGGATTTCTCCATGAGTATGACTTCCTCCTGTGAAGAGCCCAGCTAGGCAGAAAGCAAAGGTACAAAATGTTTGCACACCAAGAATAATGGTTAGGAGACACACTTTGATGGGACCTGAAGGTAAATCTACACAAAAGCCTCTGAAGGCAATAGCAATGACTCCAAAGTTGCGCTAGACAATGTAAATCTGAGTTCTTGATAAGGCGCAATAAGCTTGCTTTCCTTTAGAGATGTAGAATATAACTATACACTGCAAAAAACCCAAACTACTTAGGAAATTGGATCCGTATCACATGATGAACATCACTCACACACCAAGCCCAGAACCTGTCCTAGAGTAACCTGGTGCAGCCTACCAGCTTTCTGCACCCTGATGTGTTACACCGTAACTCCCCGCTGAATGGCAGGGTCAGGCTTTAAAAATGTCTTTCAATAGTTGTTGCCATTGTGTAAGTCATACAAAACCCAGGTTGCGGTGCCTCTGCTGTGGTTGTGCCCTCGGGCAGCCTGGCAGTCCGACAAACTGTTTAAAATGGATTGCAATGGTCCAGAGCGCATTTCTACTTCCTCCTCAATAAAAGCCTTCATCATCGTACAACCTCATCTTTTCACTTTGTCTAATTTTTTTAAATTTTTTTTTTGTAAGATGATCAGCTTTCAGTGGAAAAATGCTTCAGATCACTACTTATCTTAAGCTACTTTAAAATCCTGGGTACGAGGCTCCTAAAAAAACCTGACCATAACAACAATACATCACTGAAAGATTAGAATTTACTCATACTTCTGGACAAAAGCTTTTTTTTAGTCCAAGCACCATAAATATTTTTGAAAATTTTTGAATGTACAGCAACTGACACAAGAGAAAACACAAACGGGACACAAAAGCCATTTTGGAAGGTGCCCACACAAAGCAATGATGCCTACTCTATCTGGTTGTTAAAACCTAACTGGTATGGGCTGAGATTCAGCAAAAAGCTACACAACATAAAAATATCTCAAATCACACATTTAGTTACTATGTAATATTTTAAGTTTATATCCCATCATTAGACACCACTAACTGGATGCACCCGTCTAGCTCATCCCATATTAACCCTGTATCTACAGGATTAATCTGAAAAGATGCAGTACAGCCCAAATAATTCCTGGCATCTGTAGCCAAATACTTTGAATTCCACTCCAACGGGAGCAGATTTGTGAATATTACTGCCTGCACTGCTAACATGCTGAGCAAAGAGCCAGTAACCAAATTATCTTGCTGAAACTTGAGCTGTTCCAGTGAACTGAAAGCACAGCTAATTATGAACAGCAGTGGACTGGTATGTTTATTGATGTACAGGAATAGAAGTAATGATCAAGTGTCAGGTGGTACATTAACTGTAATGTGTTAAAATACAAGTTGACTACTCAAATCATCATTCAAAGCTTTTTTGAAGAATAATGCTCCCCACTCCCACATGCAAACAAAACAATCAGACCACATTCATATATTAATTTTTATTTTCCCATACAATATTCACAGGGTCTGCATTTTGACTTATTCAAACTAAACTTTTTTTTGCCCCCAAACTAAAACAAGAACTGACATTTCAGGACATGAAAAGAAGTTCTGTAAACATAAAACATCCAAGGAATAGCTGAAACTCAGGGTCTTTAGCAATTAAAAACACAGTCATATCCCCTTTAACGCAGGGCGTTTACTTGTGTATCACACCATTAACCAAACTATTCTTTTCATATATTAAAAAGATGCAGCTTTAACCAAAAGTCACAATGCATTTCTTCACCCACTGCGTGTTAGCATGTGTTTCATTATATCCTATTCAGTCACTTATTTTAAAAACTATGTACAGCTATGTTCAAACGTGTATTTGTGCCATGTTTTTAATAACACAAAAATAAAGGCATTTTTAAGCTATTGCTGCATATTATGCAGCAGGATACCAGAGGATTGGTTCGGATACCTAACTTCAATGCAAAAATCAAGTCCACTAAACCTCTGCAGTGGGAGTAATATTAAGCTGAACAGTCCCACTTCACACATTCAAACATAAAGAATAAAGAGACGTGTACGTAATGGCCAACCATTATCTGTTTTATCCCATCGTTTACCAATTTTGACAGCACACAGAGCAAGTCAGTGAAAAAAAACCCAACATGTTTCAATCCTTAAAACAAATGCTTTTGTTGTGATTAAAGCTACACAAGTGATATTCAAACTCCGGAAGATAATAGTGGACACTATCAAAACTAAATCCTATTTTCATCCGACACTTGCACAAAGTGTACCACTTGCTTCATTATTGTGTGCGATGCAGCACAAAGAGTAGTGAATATCAGTTGCCGAAACACAAGAATAAAGCATATAGGTACAATCAAGAACATTGTGTGCAGGCACAGATTTGCATCATAAGAAGAAAACATTAGGGGTTTTTTTGTTTCTGATCTGTGTGAGTCTAACTATTTCTGGGAAGCTTGCATCCTGAAATGGGACTGCAGTATTTAAAATTCAGTACAGGATAGAAAAATGTTATATATATTCCTGCATTTTACATACCTTAAGCTTTTCAATACCCCCATGACCTTTTGAATAATTTTGTAGCTGCTTGAGGTTTTTCTTCAGTTTCCAAAAGAGCAGTCGTTCAGTTCACAACAGAGGAGGTGCACTTTTGTTTATTTTTTTCAGGCATCACAAGATGTTAAAAATCAAGTCATCTTAGATCAATTCTTCAGACTCAGTGTCACCTGCACATGTAATTTCAATTTTTTGCTAGAAATAATACAGGTAATTTAAGGGTTTATCATTCTTTCTCTGCTTGCTGAGAACTCGTTTAAGCATCTTTTGAATTAGCCGCTAATATACAACAAATTTTTTCACTTTAGTTTAGTTTGTGTGCACTTACGAATAGGTCAGTCAACTTATTCCTCCAGAGCCATTTGAAGGAGTTTAGCCTTATTATGACCAGCTCAATTCAAGCTACTTGTAGGTATGTACATTTACTACCTTCCACACCCAAATAAAACAAGACTTTACAGTACATAAGCTACCAAAGACATGAGCAATGGAAACAATGTAACTACAACTCTACCAAAAAGATAACCTGAAATATTTAAAACATTTCCTGACCACTAGCAAAAAAGAGTGGCAATTAGATGCACAAGGCCATCAAATATCAGTGCACCACACACAGGAAAGTAAAATTTACAGCACTCGTGCAATGCAGTATCAATATCAAATTGGCCTCTTAATAGGAAAACAATTTAGTAAAAAGCTTTGTATGTGCCTAACACACAATATAACCTCGTCCAGTGCTGGTGCTGTGCTGCTTCACAAACCAAGCTACTTCTGGTCTTAAATCCAAAAAGCAGCAGCAGCATATATGCGTATAGAAACTGTACAGTTTCAGTGACAAAGTTACAAGATTCCTTATTTTATTGCATGTATTTTAAATAAACTTGGAGA
This sequence comes from Nipponia nippon, assembly GCF_047370975.1. Classification (NCBI taxonomy): domain Eukaryota; kingdom Metazoa; phylum Chordata; class Aves; order Pelecaniformes; family Threskiornithidae; genus Nipponia; species Nipponia nippon. The sequence goes on from NW_028262402.1 coordinate 7,853,308, forward strand.
TTTGGAGTTCTGAATACAGAAAGTGGATTTCCTGAGTAGTCTCAGCTTACAATTTGTTCAGTGAAACAAACACTGTAAAAGAGGAAATGTATTTATTTTAATACAGAAGAATGTATGTTTAAGCAAACATACTCAAGTATAAAATTTAGCAAGTTTTGAAGGTGGAGACTTACCAGGCTGATGGAGAATTTGCACCATGATGTAGTGTCAAGCTTCCAACAATTTTACAAATAAGCAAAGGGTATCATTAATTATTTTTTTAACAGCAAATCAAAACAGTGCACTACAGTTAATCACATTTGCCTTTTTATAATTCAATACATTCATCCTGAAAATTAAAATTAAAGCAAATTTTTATATATATTGGCTCTCATATCAGACACTAGACTGTTGGGTTATTTTAAAGTGTTATGCTGCAGATGGCTAATCTTGCTGGTAAAAATCAAACTCAGTTTGGATTAACATCATTAGAAATGAAGAGAGGCTGGTCACTGCCAGATATTTAATACAGGAATAAAAAAAAAATTAAGTTCCAAAGTATTTTTAAAATATTTCAAATCATGTGTCCCTTTCATAACATTTTGGGTCTGTTCTGTGTTTTTTAAGGGATGAGGGGTGGACACATTTGAATGTTGCATATACTCAGATCCTTTGTACCTGCAATTAATTGGAGAACAGTAATTTTTACAGATGAGTAGCACACAATGACCTGAAGCACTACGACTACCAGTTATGATCCAACACGTGTTGTTGTGGTTCTTTTATCCGAGAAGAAGCTTTTGAGGAGAAATACCTGCCCGATACTAACGACAAGAAGAATGATTGCTTCCCCTATTGACCAGTAGGCCACCCTTGTGTTTAAATCCTCTGCTCTGCTGCGGCCCTGCGCTTCCCTCAAGCGGAAGTGAGTCTGATAATCGATGACAGACTTCAAAGCTTCATGAATTGAAACACACGCAGATTCCATCTAGAGAAGCAAACAAAAACACACCACTGAATTAAGAACGCTTCTAGTGCTTTTTCTGCAAAGTTTTGTGGTTTGATATTTAAAATTAGGATTCATGTAACTTTGCAAGCTAAGGAGTAACTCAGTCCATTGTCAGACTGAAATACTGTAAATGCAGTAAAATTTAACTTACATTGATCAAACTCCATACACAGGAATGTGACAAGACTATTAAACACAGAAGCGTGTAAAACTGTAGATCTAATAAAAGGCAACAGGCTCTGAGAACGACTAAACAATCTTAAATTCATGTATGTTTGGGTTCAAAATGAACATCAGAAACACTTTTGAAATGTCGGTGATCTCCCAGTTGTTAATTCCACACATATCAGGAAAACAAAGTTGCTTATAACATTAAGATACACATAGTATAGATTAAATGCTTCTGTGTTTCACAAGTATGACATTCTTCATTGCACAATTCTCACTGAAGTTATAAAACATCCTAAAAATTGACATTACTGAACTCAACATGTTCTTCTGGCAAGAGACCCTTCTCTTAGTCATGCACACAAAAAGTGGTTAGAGGGAGGACAATTATGTCACATTTCAGTGTTTCTGAATGCTCCATAATCATATAACAAATACTGAACAAATAGCCCAACTTGTAATTTTTCATTAAAAAAGTATTGCCAGTTTTCCAAGCCCTAGATCATTTTTCACATAAACTTCTTCCACTTTCAGTTTATAGTCTGTAAGTAAAAGCCATTACCCCTCACTGTGTTTTGCTCACCAAGAGATTCATCAATAGATCTTCAAAATACTTAATTTCTAGTCACGGTTTGTTTTTCTGTTTTATGGCTTAAAATTAGTATTTCCTGAAGATCAAACAACACAACCTATTACAAAAGGAAACGTTTAACACCCTGACAGGACCACTCTCAGTTACTTGTATCTGTGTCTAACCATCTTTTCAAGTTGATGTCTTTCAAGACAGGTGTCTGAACAAGTCTAAGATATTCTTCTCAACAAAATTCAGGAAAAGGTTTTCCAAACTAAGTTCTGCCGTTGGTCTCACTGATAAACTATAGAGCTCTCCTAGTCTGCACAAGAGATTTAAACACAAAGTCACTCTGGTTTTAGGGATTTACCTTTTACTATCCCTATGAAAGGCTGCCCAAATTTGGTCATGCTACAAGCCTCAAGAAAAGTGCAACAAGAACCTTCTTACCAAAGATGTGCCGTACTCTGAAAACTAATCCTCCCTTTCCCAAATACCTTATTTGCATTGCGTACGCTACAACCCAGTGATAAACTATTTTTTTATGTATCTTCTCCCGCAGGCTGCAAGGGGCTGCAGAGGTGCTAGACTCAGAAACCACATGTTCTGCATGTTCTCAAAATCTCTCTGCTGATGCCAAGATAGCAAAAGAAAAAACAGACGTAATGGGACATACAGACTGTACAGAATGAAGACTAAAGGAAAAGAGATGGAAAGATTCAGGATCAACAATTAGAATAAAAAATAGAGCAGAAGAGTGACAAGAAGAAAGAGGTAAGAGCTGTAGTTGAATTCACAGCAAGTCATCTACTCATTACAGATCTCAGCTACTGCAGACTTAAGTGAGGTAAATTCAAGTGAGATTGGCATTTGGGAAGCAGTATTTATGCTGTCAAGTCCAGACTAGCAAAATAGTGACCATGTCCAGAACTCTTTAACAGTTGTTTGAAGCGAGGTTTGGTGATGGTTATAATGTAAGAGCATTAGTAGGAATTCATGAAGCAAGTGTTCCAAGGGAAGTTTTGATGGATTTAGATTGCGAAGAGGTGGTACAAAACTGTAAAATCCCGAGAATACAATAATAATGCTCTGACACTTCGTAGTGTCTTATAAAGAACAAATATCCAGAAGCCAGCTAAATATGGCTAATTTTGTTAATTTGTTTATTTTGCTAGAATTTTCTTCTTCATTTTAAAAATGGCAGTTACATGAGAGGTCAGCTTAAGTCCTCTCCCAAAAAAGACTCCACCATTTTAAACATAAAAACAATTCTCAAAGTTTCTCCCAAGTTTGGAAATTTTGAAAACCCTGATCCACCGATATTTACAGTTTGTGAAATCCATACTTCAAGAGGCAGAGAACCATGGCATTAAAAGGAAGTTCCCTTAACAACAACAAAAAACAAACAGAAGGAGATAGTGGCCTGGAGTTTAAGGTTTAAGTTACTACCCTATTTTTCTCTTAAGCACTTGGTGATTCCTTCTCAGCTCTGCTCTATGTTCTATAAATCCTATCTTCAGAAAGAAAGCTTATTTGTAGTAACTCAGATTATTTTAAAAGCTTCAATCCATTGATTTTCAAAAGTGAGATAGATATCTAATGCAGCTGAACTTGGGAAAACATTGCCTCCACCTAACAGCTGCTGTCAAACACAACAGCATTTTACCTGGGTAAGTGCAGTTACTCTGTTCTCACTAGGAAACAGTGGTGGATCTTCTCCAACCTGGAAATCAAAGTACACAGTTTTGTGTGTGAAAGTAGAGAACTCGTTGCTGAAGCAGAATTTGTATGTTCCGTTTCTAGATGCAGTAAATGTGAAGCTATCATATTGTTTCTTCATCTCTTTGTACAATACAGTGCCATCGGGATCTTCCAACCGACAGTCAACATCATAATGACCTCCAGTGATCACCTGAAAACAAAAAACAAGAAATTGTCTTTTTAGGAATACAGACATATATGCATTTCTTCTAAGAAGTATAATTTGTCAAGTGGCACTGCAATTTTTTTTGCTTTAACAAATGTTATAGAATATAATACATTAACTTTAAAATCTTTCAAAGCAAGTATGCAAAATTATTTTCTTATGGAAGACATTCAAAATACTTTAGGTTCAGGATATGTAATCTCAACTATGTTTTCAAACTGTTTACGAGAGCAATTTTAGTTTTACTTTGTTATAAATAACCGTACAACAGCAAAGGCTGCAGTAGATGAAAGCTGACGGGGCATCAAAGTGATTACTGTAACAAATCAACCATTTACTGTATTCACAGGTCCTCCACGGAATTGATTCAGCCAGAGAAGATTGCTAACATGCAGTAAGATGGCTCCTTTCTGTAGGGCCAAAATAGTGTAACTACCCTATTAGCTCCAGCTGCTTTAGGCTGCAGGAATGGCATTCCACCAGTAGAACAGGTATTTCAACCTGGCTGTCTTCACCTGCATTGTGAACAGAGCAATGTTCTGTGGGGTCTGCTGCCTCCCTCCTGCACAGCTAGGCACAGCGTTTCTTCCCAAAACCAGCACATCTAGATAATGCCTACAAGTGACTCAAAACTTCACGCGATTGTCTCAAAGTTCTTTTCAGGCTTCGATGGTTGCTGGTCTACAGCATACTGCTCTGCAGACTAGCTATCCCACCTCTAGAGAAAGACTAATTGGTAGCTTAGGTATTCATAACTTGGGTGTTCTGACGACTCTTAGGTTAGTAGTTTTACACCTAATCCTTGCTTCAAACTTACTGCTTTTAAGATACAGCATGCTGAAGGAAGAAGAGACTTATATCTAAAGGCATGTCCCTTTTATGTGTGCAGAAATCACTGAAATATTTTAGTATCTGAGTATCTGCACTTCAGCTCACATAGTACTATTTAAACTCACAACAGTTTATTTAGGTATCAAGTTATTAAAACGATAAGGTTAATGGTAGAACTGAAATAACAAGAGATCTCAGCAGTAGCTGCTCCATAAACAGGAAGTTTTAAAAATACTCAGTTGGCAAGCAGTATCTTCACAGTTTTTCCAAAAATGTGATGACAGGATACAAAGAGCAAAAAAATTTTGGTGTGTCTGGATCTCTGGATGTCTTTCTCTGGGTGTCTGCATCTACTTGGGATTTTCATACAGAAATGCTTACCTGGTTGGAAGGAAAAACAACAGTAAGGTTTTCTGTAATGAAATGATGTTTTTGAAGTATGATCTCAAATTTGACAGAGGTGTGCTTTTTACCAATTACATGAAAGTCACTCACATTCAGTTATATTACACACCCTGAAAAGGCTAGCTTACATATACATGGTAAAGATTTGCCAGAGCTTTAGAGTTCCCCTAGGATTCCCTCCCACAGAGCTTGCTTGAGCCTCTTCTCAGCTCTCGAGACATACTGCCAAAGGACATGCACGCAGCACTTCAGTCTACTGGCAGATGGTCAAACCCAGACTTCACTTTTAACAATGCCGCTCCTGTTCCGATCACCAACAAAGGTGACAACAGCAGGCTTATCTGTCCAGCAACGTCCAATGATATCCACTTCAAAACAGGGAGGAAAGTACTGCACAGAAAAGACTTTATGAAAGTAACAGGCAGGGACAAAAGACACCTGGGTAGGGAAAAAGCTGTATCTAAGAAAGAATTAGAACACATAGGACAGAGTAACAAGGACTGATATTTGGCAGCAACACACTCCAAAATACAAAAGGCGGGCCAGCAGTCAGAAAGAAAAAAACACAGGACTTCAACCAGAAAAGTTGGACCATGAAAGTACACAGCCTCTTCAAAAGCTCCCAAAGGTAACTGTGACTCCCATCGTCAAGGATGATTTCTCTCTTATGCTGCTGCTGTACTATCAGTGACTTCACCAGCTGAAGGAACAGATTGAAAGGTTCGAACTCTGCTGATACACGCAAAGGCACCAAAACTGTCAGGGCTGTTTGCTTGATACATCTCAAAGCTGCACAGCATGCTCTACCATGATGGCTGCGTGTTCGAACTGTTAGAAACTGGGAAAAGTAAGAAAAACTGTGCAGCCTCACTTAATACGTGCATGTTAACCACAGACTTCAAGAAGATGTCAGTTGCCTGCATGTTTTATTTTTTGTAAGACTGCTGTCTTGCTATGTGCCCGGGACACTTTGCTAGTACTGCATACCTCTTCCCTCACTTTCCTGCTGTTTGCTATGTGACCATTTGAACCGTACTCTGAAATGAGAAGCATTAGCTGCTTATGCTGTATCGTGCTCATCATGCAAATGCTCCACAAACCGCGAGGAAATCACTTTCGCGGCATCTTGTTGGGCAGGGGCGCTGGAGGTATTCCCCACGCTCTTCAGACGGGGCACTGCAGGCCAGAGATGAGGGTAAAAGACACGGCCAGCTTCCCGGGCCGGCGTGAGGTGTCTGACGGAGCTCTGAAGCGAAGGCAGGCCCGCCCGCCGGCCGTAGCGCGGCCTGCGCTGCTTCCTCCGCTGAGCTGCCAACTCCGCATGGGCCTCAACCGCTGCTCCCGCCCCAGGCGCCTCTCCCCGACACTCGCAGCGGCGCGCAGCGAACGAAGGAAGCCGAGCGGCTCCCCCGCCAGCACAAGGCCCTCGGACCCCGCTCCCCGGCGCCCGGCCGGCGCCCGGCTCCGCCAGCGCGGCGCGGCGCGCCCAGCCCAGGCCCGGGGCGGCGCTTCCCCGTCAGGCCGCCCCCGGCCGCCCCCGGCTACCTGGAACTCGAGGGTGCACTTGGTGCCCTGGGCGATCTCCTCGTAGAAGCACTGCTTGGCGTTGTCGGGCAGCTCGAAGGTGATCTCGGAGGCCCGAGCGGCGCAGGCCGCCAGCGCCACCAGAAGCAACGACGACGGCGACAGCCGCCCCCACGGCCCCGCGGACCGGGAGCCCCGCAGCGGCATCGCCCGGGGCGGGGAGAGGCGAGGGGGGAGGCAGAGCGAGGCGGGGGCAGCGGGCGGCCCGGCGGAGGCGGCGGCGCCGGCGTGGCGGAGGGGCCGAGCGAGGAAACGCGCCGCTACCCGGAAGCACTCGCGCCGGGCGGTGCCGCCCTCCGGGAGCGCTTCCGGGTGAAGGCCTACGCCCGCCGCGGGTGGTTTTGCAGACGTGTGTGGGGCGTGGCCGGGGGCGTGGCCTGTGCCCGCGGCGGGCGGTTGCCCGGCCGTTAAACCGTCTGCGCGGTTCCTCGCGGCGCGATGGCGGGCTGGGGCAGCGGGCCCTTGCCGCCCGGCGCAGGTGAAAAGCAGCCGCAGTGCTCGCCGCCTCCCAGGAGCCGCAGGCACAGGAAGGAACCCGAAGAGCTCGGCTTCGCGCCCTGCTCGCTGCTCCAGAGAGAGAAAATACCCGGTGGCGTGCTCGATAGTCATTTTTACAAAGTAAAACAGATTCAAAAGAAGAAATCAAAGATAACCGCCACCCTTCTATTCATTTTAAGTTTTGTGGTAAATCAGTCAGAGTAGGAAAAAGAACACTTGGCTCCAGTCTCCCAGGCAGGAGAATGAGCTTGTGATGGGGCAGTCTTGACCTCCCGTTTTGCTCCTCTGAAAAAGGGACTAGCGCGCATGAAGTACCTAATGCCGAAAGAGGCCCTGCGCCAGGACGCGGCTCCGTAGTCCCCGAGCTTCAGCCAGGTGACCCCTGAGTTAGCTTGTGGAGCCTGTGGATTTCGTTCTCAGCACCGTATAAGAAGCCTGGGCCTCTGAGGGCTGTGGATTTCACAGGACAGAGGTACCCAAAATTCACGTGTTGAAGGCTCTGGTAGATTTGCAGGTATGGATTAAAGTGCGATGGCAGATGCTTCACCACGTATCCACCCCACCTCTGAGGCAGACATTGTCCACCTGCAATTAACCCTCAGATCTCTGCTGTTTTCATTTAAACACACTGGTTTTATTTCAGATTGCATTTAAGTGTTGGCTGATAATTGAGATAGCTCAAAAGCAGATTATATATCCTGTGCCACAGGAAGCAGCTTCAGCAATTCTACTTAAATCGGTGACTGCAGGCTTGTAGGACGTGTATGCCTGTGCAGAGTGTTCCCAATCACCTTCTCCTTCGTGTGGCAAGAAACACATTTCAGGAAGACTCTGATTTTTCATGGCAACTGAAGTGATCCGGTACAGCTTATGGTTTCCTACTTCACTCTTTCTAGCTGTTTTCTTAAAGCCTCACTAAATACGCAAAATCAAGCTTACCTAAGAAATTACAATTGGAAACCTGTCACCAAATAACCAGACAACAAAGCAGAAGGGGAAAGATGCCTGGTAAAACCAAGATAATCCTGCAGGCAAGAAAGGTCTTTGGCGGCACCTGCAGAATAAGCAAAACCCAGAACATGTCCCGATCCCCAAAATGAGTCATCAAAAGCAGATCCTTTTCTTTTGGATCAGGGACAGGGAGTATAAAACATCAACTGAATAAAGAAGAAGGATGGCAAACTGCCTGCAAGGAGCTCTCAAGCCTGATCACCTTGGCCCTGGTGACTAAGGACCACCAAGGAGCATAGCCATCAGCACTAACTACGTAGCATCAGCTCCCCTGTGTGGTGCTCATCTGGGATAGGTTTGTTAAGGACTCGTTGTTTTGTTTATGTAGTGATAGTGATTGATAGCAATGAAGAACTATTACCAACATGAACTGCTTATGAACATTAGCACTTCTTTTGAAGCTTGAAACTGGCTTCATTTGTCTGTTTCTTAACCACCCTACTTACTGTGATATCCAATTCCCTAAATGATATATGGAACTATATATTAATTTGTAATTTGTTCCGTCTCCATGTGTAATCATTCTGTTTGTAAAATAAAAAAATTCACATGTTGTCTTTATTATCTGACTGTGCAAATAATATTTGAATGTTAAACCCAAAATAAGTTCAATAAATATATTTTGGAGGGAGTCATATGAAGAGTTTTTCTTTCCAACTGGACAATCTGTTTAATTAGGGTGAGACTCAGTTTCAGATGCTCTTCAGCATAGTTCTTGCTTGAGAAAAATCTTTATCATTTTTTCTCTGTCATGACAGAATATTTGCAAGCAGAATTCTGAATTGCAACCTTCCCCAAACATACATGCATAGCTAGATAATTTTATTAATGTGCTTTTTTTACCCTGTGTGTAAAATTAGACCACAGTTCTCAGTCAAAGACTAGAAATAACAAGGATTCATTTTACTGTTAGATTAGTTTGACTTCAAGTTTGTAAATGTCTGGTGTCACTTTCTGGCTGTGAGAAATTAAAATTGTCAAACGGCAAGCATTTCTTGCACAGGCGTTAATTAAAACATGCTCTCCTGAAGAATGCTAATGAACCATCGTGGTACCAGCAGTTCATTTCTTCAAAAACACACACATGGAAGCAGCTGCAGAAAGACTGAAGAAACCTGCAAAGCAGAAGAAACGCAGGTGTCTGTATTCCGTCTTCTCTGCTTAGCAGCCGAGGCAAGTTTCAAATCTTTTCTCCTGAGGTAGTTAAGAGACCTATTGCCTGTGTTAGAGGCTGTAAACATGGATGTAATTTCAGGCAAATAAAATGCGGTATTATGACTGAAATAACATCTCCTGTTATTTGAGTAGTAAAACAGAAAAAGCTGTTCTTCACCTTTACAGTCCTTCAATATGCAATCCTCCCCATGGGAGGTATTGAAAGGTGTTTTCATAAAATTCCTTAGTCTGTGTGGCCATCGTACCTTTCTAGAAATCTCGTTGTGTGTAACGGTTAAAAAAATCCGCTTCACTGTCTTCATTTAATTCTCACTTAAAGTATGTTCGACGCTATGTTTCACCTTGCTGCTCAAGCTCAGCTAGCACGGTAAAGCTTCACCACTTTAAGTATCTCAGCTTTGAAAATCTCTGCTTTGCGCTTGTTTTGACAGATTTTACATAAACAGTAGACACTATATTCTCACTATAAATAGTCATATCCAGATATTAATTCCTGTTTACTTGCCAGCACAGTGCTCAGTTTTCAAAAGATTAAAATGACTAAAATAAGCTGGTCAGGTTATAATACAAATTAATCTTCATTTTCACTGACCTTCATACTTGAAGAACCAGCCCTGGACAACTTTGGCACCTGCAAAACACTTGAAGGGCAGTCAAGTGTACTAACTACCAACACAGTTCCAGCACACAGTTTCAGGGTGATTTGTGCAAAGTCATGCTGTGGAGGAAAGAACCAGCAGACCTTAAAACTGCTTGAACTTATCCTTTCTTTTAAGGGTCAGTGCGTTTTCTAGCATCTGCTCTCATGTTTTCAAAACTGCAGTGAACAAGAAATCAGCTTGTTTGTGTTTAAAAAGTCAGTGCGCTACTGTCTGTGCTCGTGATAGTTGATTACATAAAAGCCAAAACACATCCAGACAGGATATCCCAAGAAAATAACGCATTTAAATAAATGTTTTGGATGAAAAACAAATTTAGCTGCTCTGAAAACTAAGTATTTACTGTGTTTCCACATGTACAGCTTAACTGAGGAAGAGGTTGAGAGCTGATGCAGTACAAGCGGTTGAGCCACCATGGAATCAGAAGAAGGGGGATTACTGGGAAGGTTGTGGCCTTTGTTACCTTCTGAAATATCCCACATGCACTCTTGCAGAGTCTCAAGTCTTATTGACACAAAGAATTTGTGAACCTGTATTCATGAAAACACAGCACTCAGATTTTCAGCTTTTTTAAAAAAATATATTTGTAAGTAAGATGTTGAAATGGATAAGAATTTGTTTCAAAATGTCAGTTCTGTGGGGTTTTTTCTTTCTTTTTTTTAAAGACGAATTAGTGAAATAAACGTGATTGCAAATGTTGCAAAAAGTTTTTACGTTACAGAAATGTACTTCCACGCTGCCATGACGAAGCTCACGACATACCTGGAACAGAGTTAAGCCGTGAGCTTGGGAAGCCGCTGCCGGGGACCCCTCAGTCCGTGGGCTCCGCTCGGGGACCCCCGCTGCCCAGGGTGCCATTGCTTCACTGGTGCTGCCCACGGCGCACGGCCCCACGCTGAGACCTGCGCAGACACCAACCTTCTGCTTTGTCTGTAATACACGAGAGGGAGCTCTTGGTCGCAACAACTTTCTGTCGCTCGTCTCAATTTTTGTTGAAAGTATATTCTGTGCCAAAACTTTTCTTACTTTCAAATTGGCTCTTTCAATTCAGTGATAAATGCATATTGGAAAGCTCAAAAAAAAAGAAGTTACAATCTCGGCCATACGTAACATCGGCACAGTGCTAAGGAATGGGTTACAACACCCAAGGCTTACACATCGGTCAGGCTTCCAGTTCAGCAGCAGCAGCCACACGTCGCTTTAGGTAGCAGGACTCCCTATATATAACATGCAGGGATCTCCAGCAGTGAGGCTGACCAGCACCCACATCCTGAGCGGGGAGCTGCAAAAGCTGTTCCAGGGGAAATGAATAAATGTTGCCCCATGGGAGATGTCCGTGTGTTCTGACGTCCGTGGCAAACATGGCTTGCTCTCGGCAATAGGCAGGAATTCATCTCTGATTAACATTCACAGCTCCCAGTCCTCTCCGGGGACAGATGCCTGCACCAGCCCTGTTGCACAGCTTGTAGCGCCGGGCTGAGGCAGTAGGGACCATCCCTGTTAATTCAATTTCTTTAGGACTTGGAGGGCTCAGGATGTGCAAAAGGCCGGTTCCCGCCTGTTCTCTGGCTGAAGATGGACTTCAGTGGACTGTGTGAAGGGGCGAGACCTGGGGAAGGGCTGAAAAATCTCAGAAAGAGACAGACAATGAAAGGCTGGCTGCACTGAAGTAGATATGAATCCCAAACGATGCCCTGGCCAGATTTTAAGTGAAGAATCTGAAGAATCCAGGCATCCTTCCCACAGCACTCCTCCCAGTGGCTCACCTTTTGTTTTGTTTTGTTTTGTTTTTTCTCCCAGTCATGACTGAACTTTGATAATGCTGTTACACTTAGCTAATGAAAGAAAGACTTGTTCTTTCATATGTGCACTTTCATCCACTCAGATTTAAGGTACTTAAAACACACTATATAACACTTAATAAAAATAGTCCACTCTACAACCCTATGTAGTTGGTCTAATAAAATATATCATTCTCTCTACAGAAACTGTTTCCATTAAAGCATTTAAAGCAATATTGTGGCTTCATAAGTAATGGACAGGTTTTAAAAGACCAAGAACACCTTTCTGCAAAAATAATTCTATATATTTTTGTTTTCTGTTATATGCCTAAATGGTCCTTCCCCATTCATAGTAAACCCTATGCTGAGCTATTCATGCTCAGGCTGTATTTATGCACTGAAAAATGAATATGTTCGTCTGTCACCTTCTGTCGTGCTGTAATTATTGCTTATAAGCAGCCATCAACTGAACAAATAAAGCCTTTAGCGTGACGGGTTCTCTAAGAAATATGCTACTCTTAATATGTCCCAAGGGATGCAATACAGAATTTCATATAAGTGAATAACGATACCCATCTGGTACACTATCTGGCTACCCAAGTGTAGTCTGTTGATTCAAAAACCATCTGTCTTAATCTTGGGTAAAAGAACACAAGATAATGAGTATTTAAAAGGTACCAGATAAGCATTATTATCTTAAGTGTCATCAGTATTCTAAGCCAAAGGGAGTTTCCACATTTCATCTTAGACATAGCCACCACAGCAACAGCATTGTTAATATCGCGGAAAGCAAAATAATCACATATGCTGTGAATCAGCTGGCGTTTTGTTTTGTGGCTTTTCTCATTTGTTCTATATGCTTTGGTTTTTTAAGATAATTGACATATTGGTACATTCAGGTATTCTTTTAGAAAATAGAAACATCTGGAAAACCAATATGTTAGCAAGGTGTTTAAAAATAGGAGTCCAAGCCTGGATGTGGCAATTTGTAACAGATGAAGTCTAGGCAAAGATCATCCATTAAATAAATCCAGGGAAAAAAACATGTAACAATGTCACATGTAGATAGCAGAGAAGAGGGAATCAAATGTCTTGCTTGAGGTGGAATAAGAATGGGGAAAACAAGATTACGGGGAAAAGCAAGCATCTTAGGTGGGATTGAAAATAAGAACAACAAAGCTGCTACCTAGGAGTTCATAGCTGTTGTAAAATTGCCTTGCCATTCTGCAGAACAGGATACAGGCATGGGAATGTGCATTTTCAGACTTACAGTTAGACAAAGAAATATGGGACTTCCTTATAGACCTCATTCTTCTCTTTTTAGCTGCAAAAGAATTCAAGAGTCTGTAAAGTGCATATTGCAGCGGAAGTCACACTTACGCAATTTTTATATGATTCACCAAAGCATTCAACAAAAATAGCTGGCAGGTGAAGACTGGCTAGAAATGCTCAGAACTTGGGTGACAGGTGATGACAGTTTCTAACTGATAGACAGGAAGGGCTGTCTACCATCGTCACTAAGAAAATGAGAGAGGGACACTCTTTGAACAGTTACATAAAACGCTTCACAAACTTTACACTGATATGAGTGTGTCCAAAAAGTCTTGGTTCTAAAAAGTGCTGCAGTTTGCTGACTTGTGCAAAGACATTACAGTCACCGTCTTCTGGAATTGGTAACAAGAGGAGAAGTGGAAAAGGAGCAGGAAAACACAAAAAATTATTTGGCCTCATGCATGTCCACAAAAAGGTGAGTAACGTGCTGACTATTTTAAAGCACAGAGTAACCTTGGATTTCACCTAATGAAATCATGGCTGTGACAGAAAATAAGCAGTTGAAACATGTGTTCCTTTTTCAGAAAGAAAAATTAATGTGCACACCATTTCTTTTACCCATTTATATAGAAAAAGCAAAGGATTAATTAATTAATAGAAAAGAGGCACAAGAATACAGTGTGCCTCTCTGATTTTTTCTGTAACTAGTCTGCATAAAGAAATACAGACATAGAAACCTAAGAATGATCTTATCTGCATCTAAATCCAAAGCCTAATTTGATGGAAATCTCAGAGAATATGCTAGTACAAGACTGATAATGAAGATCCTCTGCCCAGAACACAGTCTTTCAGAAAATGGTTCTCTTTACTACAAATTGGCTCAGACTAGAAGCCTTTAAAAAAGAGCCTTACCACAGACGCACAGAGCTTTCTCAGTGCAGATTGCTCAAGACTTTGGGCTGGGAGCCTGGAGTCAAAACTGAACAAAAGCCTGTCTGCCTAAGAAGAATTTATTTCCAGCAACCTCTGTTCCACAATGGCAACGCTCTGCCAGCCACATGAGGCACAGCAGGAGGAAGAAGAGAATCCAAGAGGGAACTTGGCTTTGTACCTATTGCAGCCTTAGTCATCCCTTTTGAACAGAATTCAGCTGTCAGCCATGTGGAAGACAAACACCTGCAAGGAAGTACAGAAACAGCTGGTATTAGAGGTGATATTGCAATGAGCGTCTGCTTCACTCTTTACAAAGTCCTGGTGTTCTGCTAGATGAAAACAGTAATGCAAGTCCTGTCATAAAAACTAATGCATTGGGATGAATGAGGACATCCAATAGGCAACTGGGGGAAAATTTTCTTTGAAAGAACGAACGAACAACGATGCCCTGTTTCTATGGATTGATCATTGTTGCAGTTCTTTACTGTATCTTGGGCACAGGGAGGTAACATTGATGGACAATAAAACCTGCTCACTATCTTCTGCTTAAGGCTTTTATTCCAGACTCATACTTTCTGTTTCAACATCTTGTAATTTCTCTGGTAGTCATCTCATCTGGCCCTTGAAAAAATATTTTCAAAGTATTTGCTTTGATAATCCACCTAAACTTGAATTGTTTATTGTTTGTCTTTATAAGGGATACTATAAAGTCCATGGGACCTATCACAATGATGTAAAACAGGTAGCTATCACTAAGTTAATAGACAACCAGGGTTTATACCTGTACTGGGTATGAAACCAGAGAGATCTTCATGTTTGTGTTTTTAATTACGTATCGAAAGCTTTGATGGTGGCTGGTACTTAATCACAGACTTGGAAAGTTGATATGCTTTTGCCAATCTGAAAAATTAAATGTATACCCATGGCTGCCTTCAAAAGATCCTTCCAGTGACTTCTGTTGGCAGTTTTGCGACATACTTTGTGTCCCAGGAGCTCACAGTTTCTTTCAGCGCAGAGTTAATCTATTTTGTTAGAGAAAGTGGCAAACAAAGAATCTGACAAACCTGGTCTGGTGTGATACGAGCATTTTAAAGCAGGTACGGGAGGATTTTAAAGTGGCTGTGGGAGGGAAGCAAGACCAAGAACATAAAGGATTGCTTCAACAGTTAGGTTTGCTTAGGGGCAGAAGAAGAAAGGTTAAGACACTATTGAGGATGAGTGAGAGGCAGCAGCAAAAGCCAGTCTGCTAGGACAGGTGTTTATTCTACATTCTTGAGTGCTTGTAGATCTTCTTGGTGCCAGGAACTGCAGTTGTTAATTTTTCAGCTTCTTTTTACAACTTCGGATACTGTTACATGTTTTCATTATAAAAATAAGATAGACTGAAAGCTGACTATGGTGTAAAAGTATGTAATAATTAAAGTTGTATATAGAAATAAAAAACGAGATTCTGGTTTAATGCTATAATAAGTTTTTAATTTGCTTAATAACTTACCAAGGTACAGAGAGGATTTTGACAAGGACTTTTTCTACATTAGATGAAACAGAAAGCTGGCATGAAGAAATACTGCAGAGAAAATAAAGTTCTTCAAGGGATTCAGGGGCTTAATTCAGAATACTGATTCCATTTTTGAAAGTCACATGAGCCTGCATTTTAATTCCAGAGGACTTTAAAAATTGAACTTGTTATTACATTGCAAAATATTGATGTTGATATTAACGAACTTTGTAGAATGAGGCTGTATGGAGGTTGCAATGAGTTCACGATTTTTTCTAGAATTTAGATACTCAGAGTATACATTCTGCTCATTTGTCCAAGTTAGTATTGATGTCTTTGCGTTGACATTATTACTAACTAGTGAGGACTTTAAACTGTAGGGCTGCATCTGCAAAAATTACAGTAATCATTGTTACTGCAGTCTGAAAGTCTCGACACCAATACATGTGGTTCTGGTGACAAAAAGAGTAGGTAGTTTCTCTCTTTCACAGATACCCTTTGCATTTGTACATTTTTAATATACTAGAGGTTGCAAAAAGTGGGAGAACATGAGAAAATAAAAATACTCTGTTTCCTTCCTGGAATAGTAGGCATGTCATGTATTTGCATTCTTGAAGCAAGTTTGGGCTTGGACAAGTGATAAAAATAAAACTGAGACTATAAGTAATACTTTTCATAACGGTGACTTTACAAATTGGAGAGGGAACCTTTATAAAATTACTGGATTTTTTTTCTCAACATATACATCCTTTTCCTTTTTAAACATATTGCTACGTCTTTGCAGGTTATCGCTAATTGTTGATCATTCTTACCTTTCTGTGTGTGTCCAAGGACATACACGCATTTCTTCATTATATTTGTCTATTCAGAATATTAGCCATAACTTAAGGAGAAGATGCATCCGGCATGGCTGTCTTCAACAAGACTTTTCTATTTTATCAGTGTTACATAGAGAGTAGAGAAAACTCTTTAGACCTGAACTCATCTATCCAAGAAAATAAAGGAATACAAGGAGGGAAAACAAACATATGCTTTCTTCTTTCTCTAGAAATAGCTAATTATTTCACTGTGGGATCAGTTCTTCCCAGTCCAAAAGGATCACCTGCTTCAGTGCAGAGATATCCAAAGTTTACCATGGATCAATACATAATACCTCTAATGCAGCTGCCTAATCATCTGTGCACATGTAGCTACCGGTCACCCAGCTGAGGGCATCACGTTCTGTCCTCTGTTACTTCTACAGTAGGACACAAATTTTACACCTCAGCACATTTCTTAGTGAGTGAAAAGGTGAATCAGCTACCTGGGTAGGGTGTCATTACAGACAAGAATTATAGCACTGAACATGATATATTCAGCCACAGGGCAGCGGCGCCTCAAAAATAAAGGTGTTCTCTATCTTGCTTTCACATTAGTAGGTTTTTAAGTTGCACATTTATACAATTAATCATTTGCCACACTGATTAAAACAGGAAGCATATGCAGTTATGTAGTAGGACATATGTGGTTGCAATTGCTAAATCATTTGCACCTGTGCAAAGGGAATGCAAAATGGAGCAGGTTTATGCTTGCCTTGCAAAATGGAAATACTAATAAAAGATTGGGAAATACGTTTAATCAGAAATAGTGAATTTGGGCAAAGGAGGATCCTGAATTGCTCATTTCTTTTAAAACTAAGTGGCTGGGAGCAGTGATTTTATAGACTGGTGTGCCTAGAGAAGGTCTCTCTCTTAATTTGTGTTACAGTGTACTAATATGCATGCTTCTAATGTTAAGAAAGTACTCCATCCCACCTTCCCTGCAACAAAGAGAGAGAAAGAACCACTGCCTTTTTGGACAACAGAAATCATTAGTACAGCTAGAAAAGAGGATGATTATTTACTTAAATGGAAAAACACAGAAGATCACCTGTTCCAAGATTCACTTAAGCAAACCAGTTTCCCCTGTGAAGAGATGCACTTCAAAGGAAGATATATTTGAATATGCTTCCATTCATGTATATACCTATTCATATATAATAATTACCTTCCTGAAACTCCACTACAGCTTAGCTGTATCATTCGGCTAGTTTTCTGAGGTATCAGGTGTAGGCCTCTGAGGGTTAGTGGCTCATCTTCCTGAAATGATGCTCTTCCATCCTGTTGGTATAATTTTTGTAATTGTTGCTCCATACCTAGAAAAGATGTACAAAGCTTTCTTTCAAAACTTTAAAAACCTTGTTTTCCCTCTTTTTTTTATGCCCATTTAGGCAGATCAACAGAGATGTCTGATTCAAAAAAAGCAATAGTGCTGAAACTCGAGTATGAAGGTTATCTGGTACTGTATAGTTTGGAAAGCTCAGTAAAAAAAACCCAGTGATTCAACAAGCTGTGGGTGAAATCCAGGCTGTAAATGAAGCCTGTGGCAAAATTCCCATTGACACCCTTAGGCCAGATTCTTTCCCTAAATACCCAGTAGGTAGCCTGCGACAATAATGCCTTTGGGTATTTACTGCAGTAACAAAGCAGTAGGTACAGCATTACAGGGGCAGATCGGAGCACAGCACTGGGGTTAGTTAAGAGCCTTAACTCAAACTTCGCATTTATCTGCTTGTCAAACAAAGGATCACCTGTACTATAGCTGCACCTCTGCCAGCCAATTAAGGTTAAAGAAAAGGTTTTTGTAGTGCTTTAGATTAGATTGTTTACCTTCTATTTAAGGAAATACGCAAGTAATACATAGGTAAAATTAAAAAGAGTTTTTCCTTTCTTCTCATTCTTGCTTCTCCATCCTGTAAGTGAAGAACACTAGGTTCTTCTGTCCTACAGCACCAGGCTTGAGAGAAGCCACAAAGTTTCTTTGTAAATTAGCCTATCGTCTGCATTATTTCACTTCAGAAATTAAGATCCTCTTTACTATGTGAGTCCTGAGCATGAAGAACAAAGGAAATAGTGACTCCACAATGGAGAAGAGCAAAAACTGATTTAGGAAGAGAAAAATAACCTTTTTTAGGTTATTCAAAGTGATGGATTTTCTTTTTTTCTTTTTCTTTTTTTTTTTTTTTTAACTAATTGCTATTTGTCTTCAATAACAAATTATTGTAATGAAAATTTCAGGGGGAGACTTATCAACGTTGTGTCTGTAGTTAGGAACTCGTGCTGATATCCTTTTTTCTTCCAATTGTTGAGCAAGCTCCCAAGTCCAGTGTTTATGTCTTACACTTTCCAGGGTGGAATAACAAACATCCTTCCATTCCCATTTAAAACCTTTCTAACAATTAATTTTCTGACCCCCTCTGCAGCCATATGGATGCAATATCATCCTACAGTCATTGCCTTCTAGTACTCCATGTATACCTAATGCATCCACAGAAAAACAGCCTTCCAAATTGCTGGTGATCTGCACAACAGTAATTTTCCCCAGCTAAAACTCTCCAATCTGTTTCCAGTGAAATACTGTGCTCTTGCACACAAAGCATGCATTTATGCTGATTAAGCACCGTTTTTTATCAGCAGGGTGTGCACAATCAAGCATATTTGACTCAAATACAGAAGCATAGATTGGTTTATTCAGTTAAAAGCTTTGATCTGGCAACTACAGAGATTAGGTAGAGCTAGAAGAGACCAGAGTGCTTATGGGTCCTGGTTTACTTTTGGTCTCTAAAGCAGTATGGTAAGGGTAGGCAGGAATTCCTTCACTGACATTAACAGAGCATTTAGTTCCTGAGAGCAAGAGAGGTGTTCTTCCTCCTGGTAACTTTGCTTCTTTATATGACCTTCCCTTGCTAGTCTGACACAAATATGCTTCTAATTTATCATTATGCCACATGTAACTACAAAATTGACAAGCAACCCTGCCTGCTTCAACTCAAGATTAAACACTAGCTGCAAGCTGTAGGAGCTTCAGTGAAACGTACTCAGAAAAGGAATCCTGCCCTTGTTCAAGGGCATAAAATTTACTTTCAGATTTCATTCATTTCATTGGGTGGCTGAAGCCAAAAGAGGTAGTCATCAAAAAGGGTACATATATTTTTAAAATATTCCTTTAGGGTGTGCTTGCTATCCTAAGAATTGGAAATAGTCAAAATACTGTGTTCTGTCCAAAGAACTGCTACAAAAGTAATATGACATTTTTATGACCGTTAACTTGAAACCAGTGTGATGATTTAGCTATAATCCTCAAAATTACTGATCAACCTTTTGCACCTAGTCAGCTATTTGCTGTGATGTGAAATGAGGAAACAGTTGCTTGGATGAGATAAACAAGCAACTTCTTATCATTGCAAAATTGAAGTTGCAACTGCACAAGCAAAAGAGCTTTTCACATTCTGTTTTTAGCAGTTACCACTTGTTGTCTTATTGTTAAACTCCATCTTACCATTTCTGTATTCCTGCTTTGTCTTACCTTAAAAAAAACCAAAACAATTATCCTTCCTGCCCACTTTTTTTTTTTAAAGCATTTGCCACGTTCCCAGCTGTTACAAGAAATTTAAGCATACAGATTGGTTTACTCAGGTGTTTTGGCTAACAAAGGTCAAGAAGATTGGGTTATAAATATGTAAATCATTAATTGTAGTGTGTGTTCCTTTTACTGTGTTGCTGAGAATTGCACAGGAGAACAGAGATTAAATACTTCCCTATAGGCTGCAGTTGTTTTCCCTCCATGCCGGAATTAACCTTGCCCTGGTGCAAGAAGGCATCTGCTCAGTTGTATTGGTTCCTTCTGCTAGCCACTTGAACATCCACAAAGAAAGAACGTTACACAGAGTTTTCTGTGATTGGAGTCCTTGCTTTTTTGGGAGAACAGAGCCTTGGTTTAAAGTGCTATAATATCAAATATTGTAAAGGTGTCAATGTGCCATTTTGTCAGATGCTTTGATACACATACATGTTTGTAACAGCAAGGGGCTTTAGGCAGATCTGGGAGTTCATAGCCTCAGGTGACTGATCCCAGAGCATTTAACACATGAATACTCCCACTGAATTCAGTGGGAACATTTCTGAGTTTAAAGTGAAGTTTGTGATTTATTAGTTGCATATTGGTGTCTATCTGAGTACATGGTAAATAAAAGCCTATGTCCCAAAAATATGCTTGCAAGTTATGGGTCAAACGTACTGCTGTTCCAGTGTGGTACTCTCTGAGGGTAAATGTTAGTTGCAGGGCAAAGTTGTGGGCAGATCCCAGCTGATGCAGCCCATGACTTTTCAGGTTGTGGTGGTTAGTCACTAAGTGCATTCATACAGTGTTAATAAGGGTCAAGCTTGGGATAGCACTGACAGGGCAGTATTGCACTCAGCCTTAACATACTCCATTTCTGAGTGGAAGTTTGGACATATTTTGGGGTTCTAAAAAAGGGCAGGCTGTGCCCCTCTGAACGTGCATGTGGAGCCTGGGCTGCAGTAGCCTCTCAGTGGGGCTTTGGGGGTTACAGTGTGGCTGACTGGCAAATCCAGACCAAAGAGCAGGCTTGAACTGCACTGAACTAATACTGCAGACATATCCAGGACATGCAACACTTGTGTGTGATTCCCATTGCAGAAGGGGGACCTCCATCAACAGTTACTACTGAAGAGGAAACTTTTAGTATGCAAGATGCTTTCTTACCAGCAGCAAGATTAGTGCTCAAGGAAAACTTGGAAAAGCAAGCAATGAAAGCTTGTAGAAGAGGCAAAAATTGCAAAGTACCTAGCTTTGAAAAAGGATGTGTAAGAGCCAGTAGTGAGAGCCGTGCTAATGTTTTGGCATCCAAATGCAACTAGCAACCTTTGACTTTATGCCAGTTCAGCACTGGGTGTGAAACTCTTGGCAGCTTGCCTCAACTTCACAGCATTTTTAGGTCTGGTGACAGAGAGAGAGCGCCGATAGAGAGAGAGCACAGACCTGAGAATTCAGAAGATTTTATAAGTCTTGTTTCTATTTCCCTTTTCTACTTACAAGAAACTATTCATGCCTTTTGGGACTATGGAGGATCTAACTTGCGAGGATCAAGTTAGGGAAAAAACCCACATCTTCCAATTCTTTAAAAGTGGTATTTAGAAGTATTCAACTGTATTTTGTGCTCCCTTTACACGAAAAATATTTATTGTTAAGGAAAGATATTATCAGATGTGATTTTGAGGAAGTGAGCTATCTTTCTAGCTTGAAACACCAGACTTCCTTGTTAGAGATAGGAATTTTAACACCTTGCCTTCTCCCAGAAATATCAGAACTGCTTAGAGTATCTGGAAACAAATGGTCACAGCTCCTAAAAAATCAGAAAAAGTAATAATATAAGAATGTTTATTTAATTATTTAATTTGTGTTTGCACAACAAATACACTACATCACGATGCTTAGCCTGATGCTTCAACCAAAGTAATTTTAGATTCAAGGGGTGCTTTTCCAATTCAGTGGAATAATTTTCCTTGTGCTTGCAGATGTGAATTTACTCAAGTCAGATGAAAATATTACATATGTATCTCTAATGTATGATATAAAATCAGAAGTCCTCTCACTAATCAAATAACCCTGCTTTTAAAAGTTTAAGTTAACAGGATCAAAAAGTACCTTTGAGATTCTGATAATTACAGATTTTGCTCAAAGGTGTTTGCCCATCTGCTGTTTAAGGCACCAGTCCTCCTCTTGCTCAGAACTGTGCATGGAAGGAGAGTGAGGGCAGGTTGTGCTTCCCAGCATTGCTGCTGCAGACCTTTGCTGCAGAAAGCCCTGTTGGGCAGAGGGGGTGATCTAGAAGCAGCAGGGTTAGCAGAGGCAAAGCCTGCTAACCTCGGGTCACCGGCATGTGAAAGGATTCCACCGGCCCTTTCTTTCTTTGCTGATATTACCATACAGTCACGTACACCGGTTTCAGTGCCTGTAGTACCAGCTATTATTGCCATCATCTTCTCCTATGGGCAGCACAACCCACAAATTTGCTACTTTGGTTATTCCAGCATCACTTTGGGAACCTCAATGCCACGCATGACCGTGCTACTTCAAAGCAGTGATCCTGCAGGAAGATATTGTGGCAACTCTTACAGGCATTACTGAGAGCAGTGGTGTATCCCACAGCCTGCGAATACACATGCCTCTTTTTTCCCACGCTGGCTTGGAGAAGGAGGCAGAGCAGCAGGGACGTTCATTTCTCCACATTGGCAAATCCTATATACCCTGTTTTGTACTATTCATACTGTTTTGCTCCCCTGCATGTCTTGAATAGGATTAACAAATAGAGTTTTTCCTTTAAGCTCCGGTGAACTTTACTAAGATACTCAGAAACTGCGTCAGAAGTTTTAAATAGTCTTTCTCACTGGTGGTTCTCTTGGCATCATAATTTCTTGTCTTAATAGAGGCACTGACACTTTGTCAGTGACAGTTCTTGTTCTATATCACCATCAGAGTGTGTGACATACTAACTTTCAAGCAACGTAGGGGTTTTATTTGCTGTCACAGATCTCTTTAAATATTGACCTCTTTAAACATTAAACATTATGGACAAACACCCCAGAATTGATGATGCAGAGATTGCAAAATAAATTACTGTTTAAACCATGGAATGTGCAATATGACAATTCAGAGCAGCTGTCAGGGCCACCTCCAGCTACCCTCTGCAAAGTGCTCTCACCAGCTCTGATATTGGTGCTAACGGTGGTTTCAGACTTATTTCAGGAAGCATTATCATCAAATACACATACTGATGAATTGTTTTATTGACTCCAAATCAGTTTCTTATTGCCTGTCCTCTGATCTGTGGAGTTATTATTTTGTGAAAAATAAAGTGTTGTTGGTCATGTGGGCACATCAAAAATGAAAGTATATGACTCAAGAGGTTTAAAACTTCAGTACTGAGGCTTATATCTCGGTAATTTCCTCTCCAGGTAAAAATTTATTGGTCAGATCTTTGGTTGTTAAAATCACTTTGGCATTTGTGTCTGTGTTGTCTCAGGGAGCTTGCCCAGGTCCAGTTTCAAGTTCTTTAGTCAAACACCTTGCCCAAGAAGGGAGTGCAAATTCTAAGCCGTTACCACCCCCTGTCTGAGTTTTCTTGCTGCATCTGTCTCCTTTTCACTACACTTGAAAAATAAGAAACAGCTGTTTGCTGGCAAGCCTTGGAAGAGTGTAAACAATGCCATAGTTATATGCTGTATGCCAGGTATGTTTTACTTCAGCTCAGAAATAATCCTTTTGCAAGCCAGTTTACCTCTAATCCAGTAGGAAGACTTTTAACAATGGAAGAACTCGCAAGACCATACCCAGACTGTGCACTTATTGCAGGATGTACAATGGATGACCTGTCTTCAGGACAGAGTTAAACACCATGCTTCTACATTGCATTTTAGGTGAGACCAAGAGAACAACTTTGAAGCCAACCTCCTGATTTTTCCCACATACCACGCTGCAGAGAGGTCGTGAAGCATATTATCTGGATTACCTGCAGATAACTAACTAAACCAGAAGATGTGCCCCTGAAGTGCTCCAGCCTCTAATGAGCTTTCCATTCACAGGTCAGACCAGAACCAGTCTGAAGTAAAATCTAATGAAATTAATATGTTGTGGAAAACCCAGTCCTGAGCACTAATGTTTTTACTGTACAGATCCACTGCTACTGTGTTACCCTACTTGTCAATATATGCATAGCCCAAATGATCTTCTGAGATTCAGCTACCATCCATTAGGTTTTCAGATGGAGTGTCACCTTTGGTAGATGTTGACTAATTCATAAATAAACTAACAAATGAAAAAAAATGCAAAGCAAAACAAAAGAAATGGTCTCTGATTCAAAACAGAAATGTCACTTCTCTGTAATGCTTTTTCTTCTGCTACTGCAAAGCATGTGAGGGAAACACCAAGAGCCAGGGCTTCCAGCCACAGGCAGGATTAAGGCTCAGATGATTTAGGTCACTGTTACTTCATTGACTTTAGTGGACAAAATAACTACACATTCCAGAAGGTCTAGAGAAAAAGTATTTTGCTATAAGCACTGACTGCAAATTCAAAACTCAAGTGTAGACTTTAGTGACTACAATAAGGATGCTACACCAGGACAAATAACAAGATCCACCCAGCTATTTTCTGCTCTTCATGCCAAGCCTCCAGTTTTACTATGCTAGTGAGGAAGGGCTGGAAGAATCCCTGGTGCCAAGGTGAGAGCCACGGTAAACAACAGCTCCATCCCACACAGCTCCGCAGAACGCGAGCCAAAGCCCTACACTTTAGGCTTTCCTTTGGGTGCTAGATGTTTCTGTACATATCCATCCATCTACCTACATGCATATATTCTCAGCTCAGGCAGTATTTAGAAATTATTTCTGTCTCAGAAGTTTACATTTGTTTCTTCCTGTTTGAGCAATCTTGCGTTTATCTGCTTTAAATTAAGAACATGAGTTATACCTCATAATTTTAAGGTTTATCCCAGCCTGTGTTTTAGCCGGCAGTATTGCCCTCAGCAGAAGCTGCAGGCTAGTTCTCCACCTAAAGATTCACATTTGTATCTTAAATTTCCAGGTCCTGTTTCTAAATGAAGATTGATATGCTGAAAAAGAATCTGCCTGGAAGAATCTCTTTCTGTTTGGGAAAGAGATCCCTCCCTGGCACCTGCATTTACTTAGATGCCTTCCCCATTGACCATTTTTCAAAGACACTGGGGTTCTATCTGTCTCCTGCATTTCCAGTGCTGGTAGGTCTTGGCATTTCAGAGAATTAATTTCTTTTCCCAGTGACCAAAGAACTGGAGACCTTCCTACCAAGTGCACCTGGAGGCAGGCAACATGACTGCTATAAAGGGAATGTTGCAGAGTGTACATAAACTGGAATTTTACTGGGGCTAGTTGAATTTTAAAATCTAAGTGGAGGGTTACGGTCGGCTGAACTGGCCTTAGAAGACCTACAGATAAAAGACACAAGTTAATTCAGCTGTAAATCTGTGCAGAATGGCATAGCAACAGGATGACTGTCCGAAGGGGAACTGTTGAACTAACTTCAGGTAACTGCTGAAAATTATTTTCCTGAAAACGTAACAGTTCTAGAATAGACTTTTGCCCTTCCCAAGGGAATTAACTGGTATGCAAAAGATGCCAGATGACTAAAAAAAAAAGCCCCAAATTGTTGTATATGAGCACGAAGCACTTTATCCTGTACAAAACCCCCAACTTTCCCACAAACACAGGGCCTAGGATAAAAATTCTTGGGTTTAATTTTTCATGAGAGAATTTGGACTCCCACCTCTGAGCAGACTGACAAGAGTGGTGCTGCTCTTGAGTCTGCTAGATATTAGATGAGGTACTAACAATTCTGTCATCTCTGGTGGAAGTTAAAATCCAAGACAAGTTACAATAAAACCAGCAGATAAATTGGCAGCTTTAGCCAATGTGCCCTTTAATCCAAACAAGTCTGAATATTCAATTTTGCAAGTGTGATTGTGCAACTCAAGATAATGCCTCCACTTCTGTCCCACTGCTCTTTAGTTAGTCACCACCTGCAATGTTTTCTGCAATACGCGTCATTGAGACTACCCTATACAGGCAATTATAAACTTATACGTATGAAAAACATTTTCTTTGTGTATGCGAGGCTCTTTTCCTACTGCCTCTTAAAAGCAACTGCTTCTCTTTCTTTGCCTCCATCACTGCTATCTGCACTTCACATTCAGAAAAACTTTACTGCAGGAGTAACAGCCTCAGTGGAGCCACTCATGGAGGAGAAGCTGGCCAGAAGTTCAGCAATTTGTTTTTCTTTCTTTAAATCTATGAATAGTTCCAATCATCCCTGTGTTTAAAGTCAGGGATATGCTTACATGACTTAATCGAATTGGGGCATTACACCGAAAAAGTCTTTATCTAAGCCTGACTTAACCTACTGCTTTCTGCTGGTGCTACCAAAGAGTCAGGCTGAGCCTTTGACACCAAGTGCAATCAGCATTTAAAAAAGGAAACAACACAAACTCAAATCCTGATTCTTCCAGGTAAGGAAATCGCTCAACTTGGGGATTTCTTTGGCAGAACTTACAATATATCAGATCTGACTGAAGATCTGGAAACAGCTCGGTGTCTTGCTAATGCCTTTGAAAGGGAAACTCACTCAAGGTGAATACAATGACAACTGCAAATGCTTCATGAATGTGAATAAAAATGCAACCAACCAACTCACACAGCTAAAAAAACGCTTTTCTAAGGCACACAGCTGCACTGTTGGGCTGCCTGATGGTCAAATCTCAGAACACAAGCTTTCCTCTGCCTGACAAAGAGCATTCAATTTTAAAGAGTTTATATGGCCAGCTTTCTAGCTGCGAAAGGCTGTTGAAGCATTTCAGTTTTGTTTTTCACACACTGTCAAAAGATTTTTTGTTTTGGCTTGTGTGCTTTCAAAGGCACAAGAGAAATATTTACAAAGGAACTATTCATGTCAGTATTTAACTGTTGATTGACAACTCTTCTTATGCCTGCTGGTGAAAGCTTGCTGAATTGTAGCTTTAGCTGGAAGGAGCTGACAGTGAAACTGAACACCTTTTCCTCAATCCCAAGTATCTGCAAATCTAAAGGGCCTTTTGTTGAGAGAGTACTTAGTTTCGGAAAGCCAGGCAAGAAAGGAAAATAATTCTTTTTTCAGTTCTTCCCTTGTGCTTATTGCTACAGAGTCCAACTCTGACCCCTGAACTCAGGGTAGATATTTCCACCATCCTCATCAGCATGCCATCTGACAAGAGGCTGTTAGCTTGTGTCAGGTGCTTTGTTTCTTCCCACATCAGTTCAATGAAAGAAGGACAAAGTTAAAAATACTGGCTGTTCTTATGTTTAAATTAGCTGTGGTAGAAGAAAAGTTGAAGACATAGACCTTGTTAAGTAATGAGACCTTGTTTTCTGTACATGTCACTGGAAACTTTGCCTTTTCAAGGCATGAGTTAAAAACCGAAGAAGTAGGCATGTATTTTTGGTTTCACACCTTTTAACAAAAAGTTATTTTAATGTTTTTAAGCAGTATTTACACACAATTGTCTACCAAAAGAAATTCAGCAAAGTTTCCATAAAACAGCTGCCACTTTTACCTTTTTCTAATATTTTGAGCTTTCATTTTTAAATCTCCTCTTTTAAAACACTCAGCTGAGTATTGCAAGACAAACATGCTGGACTTTGTCTTTCAAATACATGGAAACAACTTGGCATTTGCATGGGCCAAGATACGTAGAAGAGCTTCCATTTCAGAGGTGGACTTTTTGAATGCTCATAGAGCAAGTGAGACAGAATCAGCCCTAATATTCTACTGTATAAGAATATACCAGGAATAAGGGCTCTACATCTACATTAGCATTTGAATTGTCTCTCTGGTACAAGAAAGATGTATGTAATTTAATGTTTCAGAATATTCTGATATGTCAAACAAATACAGAATAATTGAATCCACAGAAATATCAAGATGATCGTTTTTAAAAAGAAAGACAGTAAAAAGAGGAGAAAAGGAGCAAAAACAGAGTAACAAGGTATTCATAAACACACATTTCCTATCCCGCATTTTGACAAAATTTTGTCTGAGATTTTGTTCTATGGGCACCCAGTACTTTTGCCACATGCCTAAGTGTGTAAACTCTGAAAGAGAGTCACCTTTGCCTCAAGAATTTTCACTTCTTCAGGTGTTCCTCCATTATTTGATACAGAACAGACTTTCCTGCTCTTTACACTCTTTTAAACTTCAAAACACATTAGAGAGAAGATGACTGTGACAGTCAGGCAGAGGAGCCTTAATTCAGCTTTTCACACAGTCTGTCCTAATAAAGGAGGTGTTTTCTCTCATTACTTCAATAAAGCTCCTTGTGTCATCAGCCTCTCAACAGTCAGCATGTCTATGGATCTCTTTGCAACATTACCGTCAAGCTTTCATTTGAAACTGCTATTTTATATTCTTCTCTCAGCCTTTTACCATGACCTTAAAGACTACATTTCTCCAATTATTGATTTCACTCTTGAAAAAAAATCAATGACCATTTGCGGGCATCTTATGGACAAGATTTTGAGAGCACAATGGTAGAAAAAGAGAACTTTGAGTAGAAGGAATAGATTTAAATAGCGATTTTGTCTTCCACTTTTAAATTTTTTCTTACATAAACCAGCAAATCTTATAGAGGAGAACTATTTTAAATGCTTTCAGGGGAAAATCAGGAAAATGATCCTGTGAAGTAAAATGAGAACTTTGCCTGAGGCTTTGCAGCCATCACTTTGGTAGGGCCTGTGTACATGAAGTACCCCAAGACAAAAAAAAATAAAAAGCGACCCTGCAAAACTTAAAAATTCAGAAAGGAAATTTTTCCCTGTATATAAAAGGAAGCTTCTTCCAGCCCTACCTCCTTAAAAGAATATTGCCTTACAATCCTTTCTTTCTACTTTATATGCATCTAAGTCTTGTACATGCATGTCTAAATACTTAGATGTGTGTATAGGCATCAACATTCTTTCAAATTCAATTTTCCCAAAGTGTTTTTGAAATTCAGCCTATTCCAAAACTTGACTCCCAGGTTGCTGCAGGAATGGACTATTCTAACACCAGAAGCATGCTGACAAATTCAGTACAAAAGCCTTAAAAATTCATAGTAAACCGCACAAAGTGGCTTCAGAAATGCATGCCTGTTTTATCAGCATAATGTGGGCTCTGTCACAAGGATTAGAGTATTTTAAATAGACCTATTCTATGGTGCCTTCGCCCCACCAGTAGCTGTGGTCAGGTGAGCAAGGCTGTCTTAGAACTTCATCTAAACCCTTGTAGTTTCTGTTTGCCAGTGAAATTGATTCCCCTCTTCCCCCCTGTCTGTCCCAGTTCTGCTTCTAGGACTACCTAAAAGTTTGATCCATGTGCCTGCATTATTGGAGGCATAGACACACTAGGCGTAGACATAAACCACTAGTGGATCTGAACTACTTTGATTTGTTATTATGTGTATTTATACTCTGCCATACACAATGTTAAATATTACCCCAAGGAGCAAAACGGAGTGGAAAAATACTCTGATGCCTTGTCCAGGAGCAGCAAGCGCAGTTCCTCAGAACACCACAACCTTGATAGCTTTGAGCAAATCATTCTTCTTTCTTTGCCTAAGGTTTTTGTCTCAGAAGCTGTGTAGTAATACTTCCTTTCCCCAAAAACTTTTCCTATTTTTATCTTCAGACACTGTAAACTCCAGATGAGAAAATTCTGTCTCACCTTCAACTTTTTGTGCACTCTGTTGGAATGACACTGACATAAGTGCTAAAAATATTTGGCTAGTTCTGTTGAGGCCATTCAAACTAACATTACTTTTGGCTGTTTTCAGCTTTTTCTCAGCATTTTGCAAGATGGTAGTTTTAAATGTGTTATTGCTAAATTAGTTTAACAGTTCCTGTATAAACACAACTAGTTACAATCTAAGCGGCTAAAACACTGTTTTTCACGAATTGCCTGGTTAGGGGGAATTTCCAATAAGAACTGACATAATACTTCTGCTTGTGAAACAGACAGGCAGCGTCACCAGTGTCACCCTTGGGCTGCACTGCAAAGGCATATCTTTGTGTCAACAGGTCGATATGACCTGTCCTCATCATTGATGCAAAAGTATTGGCAAGTTTGGAGAACTACAGTTGGCAAAGTTAGAAGTTAGCTTTGTGACTTTCATTTGGGAACATGACGGGAACAGACACCTCACTTTAGACAAGCAAAAGAGAACAAAAACAAATTTAAAATGGCCAATATTTTTTACGTATCCTCTACATCTAGAGAAAAGCAAAAACTAATACATATTCTGACCAAAGGCCAAATGCTGAGCCTTGGCTGCATATGCTTGGCTCTCATTGTAATCAGCAGGAACTCTATGTGAGTATATCGAAGGTCAGAACTGAACCCTGATTTGAGCTCAGATCAATATAACCACATGATTTCACCAGCTCCACCTAAGTGTAATAAAGTAGAACTTAAGCCATCATATCACTGATTAATACATTTCATGTTTAAATAAAGATACAGAGCTTCATTTAAATAAATGGCAGTCCAAGGAAATGATAGTCGGTGTAAACGAAATGAATGCCTTACTGTACAAAATGTAAAGAAACCCAGCCATTTATCAAAGTGTAGCTTAATTTTTCTGAGTGCAACACAGTAAATCTGAAGGAATAAGAGACAGAAGAAACCAGACATTAAAGCTGCAGAAGGAGAGGCAACTGAGGGGTGGATTTGTGTCAAACATGCTGCCTCAACTACAGCGCACAAGTTTAAAGTACAGCAAGCATTCTTTATGCTTAAGCGAGAACTGGACACTTCCAGTTAGATCCAAGAGAAAAGTACACAAACTGTTCTCCAGTCCTGCCACTGAAGAGAGGAGCATTTTCACTTTTGAGACTCCTATTGCCTTGAACTAGCTTTGCATCATCAGTTTCATCTGTGCCTGCCATGGCGTCAGACTACAATGAATCTTCTCCTTCCAGAACATCACAGTTTTCATTCCACCCTCTGTCTTGGCCGTCCCTTAGGAAGACGACTGTATGAAGCGCAGGCTCTGACATACAGCATGAGTTACACCCCCAGGCTGTCTGTTTTTAGCAATGGAGGGTCTGAAGTACAGGGCAGTTCTAACTCCATTCTAGCAGAAGCCATGCAGGACACCTGCTCTAGCTCTGGTCCTACTTCTGTGCATCCTATGAAGGCAGCCAGGCAGGAATTGCTATATAAATTTAGTTCTTGAATAAATAACTCCTATTTTCTTGTTTAGAAACAGGCATATATACAATCCGTACATACAGATATAGATACAGTTGTTTAGAGTTGGTTGGTTATACACACATAGATACAGTAGCTTGCATATAACAACCTGTCCTAAACTGGCACATCTCTCATTGTAATTATTTTTATATTAAAAAAAAAAAAACAAAACTTTTGGCAAAGAATCTTCCTCATCCATTTGGGACGCACTTTTCAATTTACATCCTTAGAACAGGAAAAATTACCCCCCAGAACCCTCCCAATTTGCTTTTATGTGAATACTCAGTTTAGCTGAGTTTATATATTTAGAAATTAGATTATATTTAGAAAGTAGAAAATTAGTACAGCCAAGGAAAGTATAAAATGTTAAATAAATCTGAAGTGTTTCCATATTATAAAACATTTTTTAAGTTTTGGTTTTCCCAAATGAAGGTAAATATTGTGTATTGTGGTGTGACATAATATGTGCTCTATTTTAAACTGTATTATGACTTGAAATACTTTACTACTAAAGGAGAAGTGCTCAGGTCTTAAACAAGCCAGGCTTAGAGTAAGAGCCAGAAGCAATAAAACTGTCTTCCAGCTGCTACTGTGCAACATATCAGCAGAGTCTTCCCTGTTGGCTGCTTGGGTTTATGTTACATTTATCCTTGAGCTGTTCTGGTAATGCGGAGTGTGGTTCCACTTCCCTACTCCATCACGGTCACACTAGTGTGATGATGTGTCATCAACATGGCACAGCAATGAAGATGTCTACCAGGGCTCCCCCAGAAAGGTGCTGAGCATTTTGTTTGCATGGACAAAAGATCTGGCTCTTGAATTCTCTCTTCTTGCTGCCCTTAGCCATATACAACCTTTGAGAGTTTGGTCTCAAGCATTAAAAGGACTCCCAAGAAAAGATCTTGCAGATTATGGTGATTCTTCATTCTGAAACGACAATTTCTTTGTTATTTCAATATCCTCCTCCTTCAATGCCCCAATCATAACCGCAGCATCCTATCCATTTGAATTAAAGCAGGAAGCCTTAATGCTGGCAAACATGAGGACCCTAAGCAAACAGATACCTCTAATGCACAGAGGCCTGTTAGCCTTGATATAACCACCATGAACTAGAAGGGAGAGTGGCAAGACAGAGAATCCTGTCGATTTGGTACATTAATTTATCAGGTTCAAGCCCTGAAATAAGATATAGTTTGAAGACGTTTGAAAATATGGTGGAAGAAAAAACGTATCTTCCACACTAGATGTGTTGCTTTGCCTATCCATTTAAACCATCCACTCTGCTTTGTCAGCGTTTCTCCACATAATCAAATTCCCTATCCTGGCTGTAGCCCATGATGCATAAAAGATAAGATGGGGGGGGTTGGGAAGAAACTAGGATAGAAAGTCAGGAGGAAAAAGAGGAGAAAACAAGATGGAAAGAGGAAAAAAGGAGGAAATAAAAACAGATTGCGAGCTAATACTACATTCTCACAGAGCCAAGCTAGTGAAAAATAAGGTACAAACCACATCAAGACTGTGCTTTAAAATGCCTGGCTTATTTTCACTGCTTTTACTCCAGTGAGATATTGCTCGTCAGCATCCAGCAAAGAAGACATCCTCTTAACTTGAGAAAACCTTCATCCATACTGAAAAATACAGCTGCAGACCAGCCAATGTTCTTCAGTGAGTAGTAATGCTACTTAACAGGGTAAGGCAAAAAGTGGAAAAAAGAAAGCATCTAATCAGAACTATAGGGGAAAAAATGTGTCTGTGTGGAAAAAGGTAATTTCCGAGTTGAAATCTAACCAGGAAAGAGGCTTGAAATAGTGGAAAACAGTAAACAAATTCCTGTGAGATGAACTAACATTGTGCCCTGCAATGAAAAGTAATTGGAAAGTAAAGAAAACAAGGGGTTTGGTGCCAAAACATGACAAAAACCATCATGGAATCTCAGATCCCAGCTAGCCCAGGCACTTCTGGTGCTAGGCACGTCTTGGAAGGACAGTCTGTCTCCTGTTTGACCCAGGAGAGTTCACAGGAATTTATAAATTATAGCTGCTTCTGCTAAAGGGGACCTAACAGGTATAAAGAACATTACTGCATTGGTGCTGCCCTTTCCAACCCCACAACCACAAAAACTCACCATGACATCATTAGGATAGAGATCAACACCACTGAATCCAGTTGTACTTCCATGGGAGTCAATGGTAAAACTTAAGATTTATTACAAAAGCACTTGTCTGAAAAGCTTTTCTGAACTTAGCCATTGTCTTATTTTGCAAATCACATTGTATTGCTTTTTGGGGGGGGGGGGCGCAGGGTGGGGAGCTGATATTACCCTTCTATAAAAGAATCCCGACTCCATCAGGAACCTCCCTGTAAACGAGCAGATTGCCACTTTAGACACAAATTTCTTCTGAGATTAAATCATATGTGCTCATTTTCTGCATGCAGAAAAAGGTTGTATGTGCCTGAAACTTGTCCATCTTTCCTAATTGTACTAGCTGGTCTAATGACACTTGTGGAAAGAAGTAGTGGTTTATTTTGTATAGGTCTCTGGTGCATTATTCTTACTAATTTATGAATTAATAAAAGGAGTTACAAGGCCCACCCTATGGCAAAGACCCCCCCATCATGATTGTCTTTAAGTCAGTTACCTTTTGTGCCTCATCTGGAAATGCTATGCCAAAGGATGAGTGCATGGAAACTACTGACAAATCTGAAAGAGCCAGTGGTAACCTGAGAAGTTACCTGAGAAGGAACCTGAGAAGCCAGCTGGCCTGTGAGGTCCTGTGTCAACACACGGGTAGCTAGTAAAGAATCTGTTCTTAGAAGAAATGCCAACAGAGCTGCAGCATCCCAGAAACATTTAAGAGCCCAGTGTGTACCCCAGAACAGTGGTCCAGGGAATATGCTGCAGTAGATCTCTGTCAATCAGCAAAAAAGAAGTAGTCCAGGTATACCCATGATTCATTCAAATGAGATGGCAATACTGGCTCCTATAACCCATGATGTCTCCACCCTTGTAGACAAGGCCATGTACTTTGGCCCCTAATAGGAACTTCATGTACTTATTAAACAAAAATAAATCTCTTCTCAGCACTCTTAATGTTTGGTATAAGCTATTTGCATCACAATAATATTGAAAAATCAGCACTGCTTTTAATTGCTAAATCATTGCCCTTTCACCAATCAATAATTCCAGATCTTTTCTAAGGGAAAGTTTTCCCCAGAGTCCTCAAGGGAATCTTACATGGGGAGATCTTACGTGATCTTCGGAAGCAAAGACTGAGTTGATTGAAGACTTCTATAAAAAATTCATGTGAGATCTGGTTTGTGTAGGCAGCTCTGGTCTTAGAACCTCATGATTACTGCCAGTAGGACTGCTTGGTCCAAGGTCATCATCTTTCCTTCTTTGTTGCATGGTTTCTCATGCATGGTTATTTAAATTCTGTTTATTTGAACATGGGATCACTTCCATGAACCCAGAGCGTGGGGTAGTATGTAGGTGTATCTGTGTGGTAACTTAATGTGCTGCTGCTTTTCATTAGTGCCACTGTATTTCTTTAACAGGGTTAGAGCATCTGTGTAGAGGGTTAAAGGAACCGCTAGTAGTTCCAAGTTGTCATGTCAATGAGTAGACCTAGTACCATATAAAAATATTTTCTTTCATCCCAACCTAAATCTGAAGGAAGTAGCTGACAGTTGAAGTAGTTGCTGCTTCACTGTTTATTAAATGTGACCTGACCGCCACACTTTCCTTTCCACCTTGCACCAAGGACAGCCCAAAGTATGTGTAGCTCCTCATGAACTTTGGTGATTTACTGCTCCGCATGTAACAAATCTGGCACCAATTTCAGTGTGTCTTAATATGCAAAGCTGCAGACTGTTGTGCCTCAGAAGCAGCTTCAGCCTGCTATGAGGCTCCAGCCTTTGGAAGATAGATGGGCAGATAGATAGGTGGAGGTAGCAACTGCTTGGCCTGTCCATTTTAAATCACTGGTGAGTCTTCGTCCTGAGTGTTCCTCACTGAACTGTACAAATGTCTTCACACAGTTAACCCCAGGGAGCCTGCAGCCCATGGCAAAGCCTGAGCTTCAGAATCTCTCTGTCATACGTTATAGCTGGCTCTCAATAGGGGTTGCAAGCCCAAGCTAGTGACGCTGTGAACATGCAGTCATTTGCAATCACTTTGTTTTTCTCAAGTGACAGTGAGATATCCCCTGCAGCTATTCCAATAACAGAGAAAAGCAACTGTTTCAAAGAAATGGCTTCTAATTAAGGTAAGCATTTAATGTTGCACTGACTCTGACTCACTCATTTACTTGGGATCCTCTTACTAGCTGCTCCACAGGTGCAAATAGGGAATTCCAAAGGCAAGTCACTATTTGGGTCTTGTTTTGTTTAGAACTAACTGGTTTCCAAAACCCCACCTTTATTTTAGTATGAGTCTATGGAAAGAATTTTCCATGTGTTTTGAATCATTTTCAGCTCTGTGGAAAAAGACCTGAACAAGTGGTTGGGACTTTTTGATTACGAAAGATGCTTTTATTGAATGTTATGATTGTGACTTTAGAGTCAAAGACTACTACAAAATACCTAGTGTTACTTCCTTTGGGAGTGGTCTTTCCCTGTAAAGGGGCATTTGATATTTCTAGGTCTTAGTTCAACTTTTTAGTCTTACAATAGAAGTGCAAGGTAACTGAATTATGGGTGCTCTATAAGAACATTTACTCTCCTTATATTTTAGCTCTCCATGGAAGATAATATTTTTTTTAGGCAGCAACAGAAATGCAGACTAGCTAAGTGGACTGGAAACTAGCATAGGGTTTGCAGAGCTATCTGCCCTGTCTGACAGAAGGTCACCAATTTCACTGTGCCTCAATTCCCTTATTATTAAATATCTTAATAGTCACCTGCCACAGGCTTCATACAGTAGGAATAAATATTTTTAGGAGGTCAGATGCTGCAGCAGCTGAGGCTATATGAGTTACTTAGGCATAATTTAGCTCATTTGGTGTATCAGAGTCGAATTCTCTAATACCTATAATATACTTCCACGATCCATGGAGGAATGGCACTAGTGATACCACAGCCTGTGTAAGAAGGCAACAATAATTTACATTCTTGTACTTTATGCATTTCATTTTCATTGAGAACCTTGAGTACTTTCCCTGCCTGATTTAAGAAAGTTTATGATTGGAATATTGCACTGCTCTGCAAAATGTCCTAACCACTGTGTTAAGGAAAATTTTAAGTTTGGGGACTCTAGAGATGACATAAGCTGTTTTTTTCAAGTGCTTCGTGCCAACAGAGCAGGGGCAAGAATTCAGACCATAAGCCTTAACCCAAGGGTTTTATTTTTCCAAGATATCAGAACCCCAAAGTAGGTACTAGAAATGAAAGGACCTCCTTAATCTGAATTTATGTTGCAATGAAGCAGTGAAGTGAAGTGCAAAAGCAAACAGGCGTGCTATTTGTTTTAACTGATGCAATGATGTGGGAAGAGGCTTTTCCTCTCCCACTTGCCTTTTGTCCGGACACCCTAATTCTGAATACTCCTGGCCAACATGAAACTCTGGAAAGTTTTTCTCAAGCAGTGAGGGCGTACCTTTTCACTCATAAGTAACCATGTTCAGGGAAGACCACAGTTTGAAGTCTCGGGTAATAAATATAACCAGAATTAAGGACTCAGTCCCAATAAAGACTTAAGATAAGAACCATTGATTCAACCAATGTAAAACATACATTGTTAGTCGGTTGATGACAGCATTGCTATTCCAACCTATGTTGAATAAAGATCTAGCCCAAATAGGTGATAAGGCTTTCTCAAGCCTCTGAGTTTAAACAGGACTATTTTGCACATTTCCTTTGAAGCAATCTTTTACAAATGCTGTTTTCTTCCCTATGAATATGCTCGCTAAAAATTCTTGTACCAGCAACCCCAGGCCCATTCAGAGCCCTAGTTACAACAAAGGAATAGCTATATGCCACAGCTCTGAGTGCCTCCCAGCACGTTTTTCAATATTTCAGTGTAAGATTCAAACCAGGGCTTCTATAACCGTATGTAACCAGACCTCAAATGAACTTAGTTGTTGCAGCAGCAACAGACCCTCATCATTTACAGAGCAGTTCCCTAATCTCCAGAGCTATTCCTGCTCCTCAGGATTGCCTGTTCTTATGCTTAGGATGCACAATTTCAGGGCCATCTTCTAAGTGAGTGATCAACAGGAGGTCTCTGCACCTAGTGCCAAGCACTCACACAGCTGTTCTGCAGCTCTCTTAAGGGCAAAGCTTTGTGCCTGCCTGCAGATAGAAAGAACAGAAGAAACACTTTAAGCATGCTTATTTGATCAGAGTGCTGATTGCAAACAGGTGATGTATTGCAGGGACATCTTTTTCAGACAGGGAGAGAGGAGGAGGTTCATTTTTCTGGCTGCTGCTCTGAGAGCTTCCTGAGACAGTGACTTACAAAGAAAATCAAACACACTGCATTCATGATATAATTTAAAACACAAACAAAAATGGAAAAACAGAGATACTGAAGGTCTGAATCTGAATACTGAGTGGGAGCAGAGAACAGGATGTAGTTGTCTTTTGGAGCAGAAGTTTTGCTTTCTGGTCAGGGAACATGTTTTGCTCATGGTAGGTTTGTGACTCGTGTGGATCTCAGGGACACTGGCCAGAGCAGAGTAGCATGTGCCACACAATCCTTTTATGTAATTTCTTTAATTATTATGAATTAAGGAAGCAGGCTAATTAAGTTTCATCCTCTAAGAAGTACATTAATTCACATTTAATCATCATGTTTTAAAATATTCTTCACCACTGTTGGCCGTAGGCCAGCCAGCTAGCTAAACTAAGCCTGGAAAGCACAGGGCTTTAAAAAAAAAGACAAGACACAACGAATATAAATCTAAAACCAAGAGCAGGATGGGCATGAAAAATAAGCCAAAGCATGAGCCAGTAAGAGCATATATACTTTATCTTTGTGGTTCAGGAAAGGATTTTTTTTCCTACTGGGAAATGAAGTGCAAATAGAGTTGATTTTGACATTATTTGTTCCTCTGAACCTACAATGAGACAGGAAGGAGGCACACCTCAGATGTCAAGAAGTTAGGCTTTAGGAGAAAATAATGTACTTACCTGTCTGTACCAAACGTTTTTAGTGAATTGGAGAGTAAAAGGAAAGAGGAAACAGTTCTGGAAAAGACATAAGTTGTTTCATGATTAGTTAAACCCCAAACATTTCTTGTATGCAGGAATGATCAATTAGGTTAGAAGAGTTTGTCTATCCACATTTTGGGGGTCATTCATCCCTGACAAAATACAAGGTAGTGTGAAGTACCCACAGGATTCAAAGATTTGAGATCTGATTATTGAATAAAGCTTCATATGAGCTACAAGAGTCAGAACTAGTCTTGAAGGCCTGCACAATTAGTCCACAGTGGTTTTGCTTCCTTTACCAGCCAGAGAGGCTGAAGCTACTGTCCATGCCTGGAACATAAGATTCTCTGACATTTAAGGACAGCAAAGTCTTTCATGAGCTAAGCCGGCAGGAGTGGAATGTATAGTATGGTTGAAAAGGACTGAGCTTCGGGTCTTTCTGCTTGTTTCTGCAGAGTGACTGTAGGCAGGTCACCTCTTTTAGCCTTGGGAAGGCTATATTCTTGTAACAAAGCTTTCTCTTGGCCATGGGAGGAGTGTGAAAAAATAACTATAAGGCATAGGTAGTGAATAGCACATCTTGTATATTTGTGGTTTAGGGAAAATACTTTGTAATGGAAGCAGGGTTACATATAGGGTGGATTTTGATTCTGCTGTGTTCTCTGTACATCAACAACAGAAGAAGATGAATAATGCTCAAACATCAAGAGGCTTAGCTGTCACCCAGGTTTAAATAACAAATCAACTAATGCCTGTATGCTAAGATTTTGTAGTGAGTTAGACAGAAAGTAACTTTAGGCTCAATTATCCACAAGGACATTAAGAATCTGTGTTTACGCAGCAAGGGACCCTCTCCCAGCCACAATTCCTGTTAGAGGCTTCAGAGCTCCCACAGCTTAGCATGGGAGGAAAAAGAGCATCTCACCTGCTGGTTATAGATAGGTGCAAACCCCCAGGACATGTCCTGAGCTTCTGTGAATCTCGTCCTCATCAGCCACAGCCACACAGACAGGGATAGCATTTCCATTCCTGGAAGAGCCCCTGTTGTCAGCTGTTCCCTTGCATATGGCATATGCCTTCCCATGTAAAACATGTGTTTGATAAACAACTTCTCTTCTTGCAGAATTTCTAATAATGGCTCTCCAAAACAACAAGAAAACCACCAAACCCTTGCAATTTTCTGAATTCATGTAAATATTGCACTTCACTCCACTCCTGGCGCAACTTTGCCTCCCTATGTCTTTCTGTTGAAGCTGCTTCACTGAAATCTTAGTTAATGCAGCAAACCATAGTTAGACTGAGTTCCTCCTGCTGTTGCCAGCCTGAATGATTTAGCAGTATTAATGGTTTAGGGCAGTATCTCTTACCATTTGAGGATCTTAGCTGTAACCCAGGTAAATGTTAAACTCTCTTCAATTTACAGTGACACTGCTCAGTAGCACCTTCCCAGATGAAAGCACATGAAACGCTAAACATCTGTTCATTGCCCAATGAAAGCTAATTGTCAGCCTACAGCATATTGCTACCTCATCAATTGGCCAGTTAGCACTGCTCCAAAGCTCAAGTACTTTCATATGCTAGAAGGTTTAATACCTTGGCTGTTCAGCCATAATAATGTGCAAATACTATTTTGTTGTTACTGGTTTCTGTGTTTTAAGCCAGTACAGATTATGTGCACATATTTGTGTAAGTGAAAAGGTGACTCTATTTCTCATTATATTGCTTATTTATTGATTAAATATTGCTTTCAGTAGGTATTAGCTTTATGCTTGTGCCATACAGAGCACAAGATGCATAGCTAGTGCTTAGGAAGTAGCAAAGGTGATGGCTGTGGTATGTGTTCTAAGGATTCTGGACCCAGCTAATCATTTCTCTTGAGGTTTCCTGTATTAGTGCCTTTTATGTTGGAGAGGCCAGCCCCTTATGTTTCTGGTATGGCGGGCATAAGTACCTGGTAAGTAAGGTACTTCCCTTACTTGTTCTGAAACACTGAAATTCCTGTATTATTCTATGCAGTATTTGATACCATGTTTACCGTGGCTAAACAGTGTTTGGGACAACTTGTGTAGATAGTTGTTATCTTCTCTGCTTATATTTTATCTGCCTCACTTGCTAGGCATGTGTGTGGCTAGCTGGAGTACTGCCTAAGTTTCTACATCAATGGATCTTGGTACAGCTAGCTGCTGTGCTTCTTGGCTGTCTCTCTGATCTTTCCAGTTCCCCTGACCTCACTGAACCTGTGATCTACAAGCTGTTGGGTTTGTCCTTTAATTTTATCTAGTAAGCAAAATCATGATGAATATGCTATATTTGAAGTTAGTTATGTGAAACTGCTAATGTCCTGTGAGAAGGAGGAGGAGAAAAAGAGGCAGGGGATGCAAACTGAAATACAAGACATTTTGTCTAAACATAAGGCTTTTTTACTGTGAGGGTGGTCAAACACTGGAAGATTTTGCCCAGAGAGGCTGTGGTGCCTCCATGCTTGGAGATACTCAAAACCCAACTAGACGTAGTCCTGAGCTACCTGCTCTAGGTGACCCTGCATGAGCAGGGCGACTGGTCTGCCAGCCTCAGCTCATCTGTGGTGCTGTGACACTCTCACAACAACATGAGCCATGCCAAATTAAGATGTTCAAGCCCAACATCTCACTTGACAAGATTTTTCAGGAATTGGTTCATAGTGAATGAGAAAGAAACATGCTAAACTCTGGGTTATGCTGGAGCCCAGGAAAAGCACAGGGGATTCTTTATGCCTGTGGTGTCATTGCTCCTGATGCTTCTTCCAGTTTTGGGCTGCACCTTCCCTTGACCCCTCTTTGGCACAGCCTCCAGGTGCACCTCATGCAGACAGCCCCCACTTACTGCTGATGCTTATCCCTGTTCTTTCGCCTTTAGGCCTGCTTTATCTTTTCATTTTTTTCTTCTCCCACGCTCCCTTTATTCCTCCTCCCCAAAAAAAAGCCCAATATTGCAAAGCACCCACTGCTTTCCCACTGGCCCTCAAGGAGTAATTGCAGCCCCAGGGCATAGGTTCTCTTGAAAACAGTTACATTGCTCACGTATTTTTTTAAAATTTGCCACAGCCTCCCTGGAAACAGGGTCTCATAAAGTAAATATTTCCTGGGCTTGTCAATATGTTGGGAAATACGTGACTCGTCTAAAAAGGATAGCGTTAAACTGCTGCCCGAGTAACCAGCAGTCACCTACAAGACTAGGAGACTTGCGACACATTCTCTACTTGTCTTATGTACTAGCTGCATTAAATGAATGGGATAGCCTCAGTGTGGGCAGCTTTGCTGATTTTGGTATGTTTAATTAGAGTTAACTTTTTTCAAGGTGGTTCTTTCCTTGTAACTAAATCTGGAGGATAAAACTAAGCATCAGTGAACTCAGTGGCAGAACTCCCACCAACTTAATTGAGATCAGGATTTCTTGCATGTTTGAAACACTTCCAACTTTTTAAAGCCTTTTCTAATAGTGTATTGCTTGGAAAAGACTTAGATGTTCATGAGGAATTGGATTTTGGTAAAATGTGATGAATATTTTAGCTACCAGGAGAAAAAGGCTGAAAACTTTAAATCTGTGCACAAATCCAGTTTTATTTCAGTTACCTTCTTCAGTAGCTATACAGAATACTTTGGGAACTGGACATTAGCTGAATTAAGTATGATTAGTCTTATTAAAACCCCAAATTTCTGCCCAATCAGTTTTGAAAATCATTGTGCATGAAGCATTTTGCTGCTCCTATTTAAAAGAAGATCTGACAAATGAAATTGTAAAAAAAAAAAAAAGTAAAAAATGCACAAAACTATCAAAATGGCCTAGAGCATTAAAACCTAAAAGACCTAATTGAAAAAAAAAAAAAAAAAAGGAGCTGCTGTTAGTTGTATCTAGTGTACTACCCATAGGTACAAGTGACTGGAAGCTTAGAAGTTTATATAGTTATTAATTACGTTGAGAGCATACATACATGTAGGCCTATTAAGTAGTGTCAGATGATGTTTAAAAACCCTATTTCTGATATTCTCAGTGTGGTATCAGAAGTGGAATTAAAAGGAGGCTAGAATCAGAAAACAAGCCACTTAATTCTGACAGGAGCCTAAGAAAAGGCATCTAACCTCTGAAGTAGTTTATGGCACTAGTTAGCTTAGTGTCCCATAATCGGCATTCGCTCGGGGGAACTGCGGGTGGCTTGGAAGCTGCCCTAGTGTACTTCTATGTACAAGGTATGGAAATATAGCTGGCTGTCGGCCTTAGCCATGCAAGTCTTCTGTCCCTGGTTAAACATTCAGCAGGTCTTATGCAAACGCGTGCTGGTGCTTCTCAGTTGTTCTCCTGTGGCACTCCTGTTGCCTAAAAGGAAAGAGGAGAGGTTATGTTTTAAGAAAACAGACAGTCACCAGCTACTTCATGTTCTCAGTGTGGACCTTTATTCCCGGAGTAGCTCAGCACCTTAAAATACTTAGTGTATTTATTTTCAGTACTCCTTGCCAGGGTTTTATACAGGACACTGCACACCT
Organism: Nipponia nippon; assembly: GCF_047370975.1. Lineage (NCBI taxonomy): Eukaryota > Metazoa > Chordata > Aves > Pelecaniformes > Threskiornithidae > Nipponia > Nipponia nippon. Next base: position 7,895,948 of record NW_028262402.1, read on the forward strand.
GACAAAATCACTCTGTCCGTTGGCTGTGTGTGACCACAAGCAAGCCCGCAGAAGAAGGGACAGCTGAGGAGTGCTTCCACCTTCAGGCTGTCTTTTCTCCCCGATACTCTGCTCTGCTTCGTTTTGACAGAAGCTGCCTGAAAGTCCAGCTTGGAAGACAGGCTGCAAAGAGAAACCACCTCCCACAGCAAAATTCCTGGCAGCAGGAACTGATGTGCTGTGACACCCTAGACAAAATCAGTTTTCCCTCAGTGAACTTTCGCATCGGTATTCTCATGGTTTGTACCTGAACTGTGTAAACAGTTACTTCCATGGGCAAGTCCTCGGATATACTATGTACTATTTTAATTATTAGGCCTATATAACTGTTTATGTATTCACTGGAGATTTAGTTAATTAAGGCTTTATCATGGCCAGAGGCCACTAGGGATTTGCCTGTGTGTTTTACCTGCAGAAAAATTTAAGACAAGGAGGAAGCACTGAATGTTCTTTAGCTAGGCAGATCTTCTCATTCATAAAAGATACACAAGTACACTTTACATTACTCTCTTGGTGTTTTTAACTTAGACCTCTGTCTACCTACATCCTTCTGAGATCTGGTAAGCAGAAGACAGTTTGATTTTCCAGTCAGCTTTCCAGAAACCCTCACTGAGACCAGAATGTTTTTGTAGTGTGAAGTCATTTCAGGCAGCTGGATGGCCCAAACTCACTACCACTTTCCCCCTTACTGGAATTCCATTTACAGGAATTCATGAAAGAGACCCAATGATTAAGATTTACCTCTCTCCTGTAAGCCAGATCCACTTTCCCACAAAAGGTGCAAACATTGCCAGATGGTTACAGATCAAGGGTAGGAAAATAGTCGAGCTCAAAACATCTAGTTTTGCTTGTTATCTTACATATTTCATACTCAATAAACACTTAAAACAAAAAGAAAGCAAGCAAACACTGAATTCTTGCGTGAATTTTGTTCAACATTTTCTCATGTTTATTTGCTTTTAAAATCTGAATTATAAATTTGAGTTTACTTTCTCAAGGACCTTTGAAAGTCAGGAAGGTCAAAGTTTGTGCTTCAGCTGTTTGGTAAATTTGTAATCATGTAATGTGACAAGTTTCAAAGAAATAATTTACATGGTACTTGTCGATTATATAAAACTTTAACTGGATCTTATTCAGGGCTCACTCCGGGAAACTCCTGAGCACTGAGTTTCTGGCTTCAGTGAAAGGTGAAAGTGTTCTGTATCTAACAAAACCAAACAGTCTTTGAACCTCTGTGGCTGAACATCAAGAATCTGTCTTTTCTCCCCGTATAAGTAGTTATGTTTCCCAACGCATGGAAGAGTGCTAAAAGGAACCCTATTAAACTCTCCCAGATGTCCTAGCTTGGTCCCCCAAAGCTGATCTTACAGTTTCTTTTCTATCCAAATAAAATCTCATACCATTGCTCAAGAATGCAGACAACAGCCAACCAGCCTACTCTCACTCTCAGAGCAAGTCTTTCTGTGTCAAAGTTTTGATTTTAAAGAATTAAATTAACTTCATTAAAGAATTCTTTACTTTACAGTAAGCTACGAGGTTTAAAACAACTGACTTGAAACGTGATGCTTTTTGGCAGAACTGTTTAGGCAGGAAATGTTACACATGACTTCAGCTGGCCAAAACAATCTAGCTGCTTCACAGGTTTCCATTGACTAGGCTGCATTTACCATCATTTGCTGCCTGAAGACGCTTAGCTAGCAGCAAAATTCTCATTAATCCTCCTCCCTGCTCGGAACTGATCTCCTGCTGATGAAGGGGAGGCAAGCTACAAAGCAGGGAACTCCACATGAGGGAAGTGCAAATCAACAAATCTAGTAGTGCTTGGAAACAGGTTTTATGCTGGTCCTAGACAGGGATGCCCCGGGACAGGCGAGGCTGCTGGACCTCCTGCCTGTCTTCATGCCCATCCACCCAGGTGCTGAGGGCTCAGCGCCTGGGGCCGGGCAGGGAGTGTGTTATCTCCTACTTACACAGAGAGTCCTTTCTCCAAACTGGCTGTAGAAGGTCATCTTGACTTTGTGCTTGTGTCCAGTCCTCTGATCAAAGGTGTTACAGCTGTCGAAGGGTGGGCTGTACAAATGCAGGCTAACGGCAGACTCTGTGTGGCTTATGTTCTCCACACGGTGCAGGCCAATGGAGTCTACACCAGCGAGAGCATGAAATGAGAGGCTGTGTTAGTGGGATGATTTAACAAGATCTCAGATGCCTGGAAAAATGCTTTCTAAACTGAAACTCATAAGCAAGCCAGTTAGGCATGCCCACACTTTTATGGGCAACAAGTAACTCAGTACAGGGAATTTGACTGCTAGCACAGATTCCTAAATACACTGATAATTCAAGATACCTTATTGCCTTCCACACTTCACGTAACTTCTGGATTATCTGCTACAGGATAAAAGCCAATAGAAATCCAGAGAAACTTAGGGAAGGCCATGCTGTCAGTAATTCTCTGCCTATCATTCCCAAAGGACTTCAAGGTTATTTACTTTCCTAGGAGATGCTGTTGTTATGGATGCTCCAGAAGCAGTAAGGTTTGTGTTTCTAAAAATTAGCAAGACGGGGAAAAAGGATTTGTATTGCCAATTCTCAGCCCGCTAACAAGGATATCAGCCACATTAAAGGTCAGCTATGTGTATTTGGAGCATGAACTTATGGACAGAGATATAGTTATTTTCTGCTGCAGGCATCTGTTTCCTAATTAATCCTTCCAATTTATTAGTTTGGAGAACAGGCTTTTCATTTGTCTGCTTTTTTGACTAAAGTGACAAATTAGTAGTGACTGGCATACTTCCAGCCTTAACTGAATAGTAAGCATAATTGACCACATAATAAAACAAGGTACTGTCTGTTTTGTGGTTACTAATGAAGTAATGGCAGCTTCTGCGATGGTGGAGCAGAAATCAAGCTATTACATAAAAATGTAAGGTATGAAGAATCACATCCATGAAACAAACCATTGCCATTCTACATTAAAGTGAAGTTTTTTAGGTACTTGAGACCTTGAATTTAAATTTATGATCCTGCTGTAAAAACAACTCAGGCCTTTGTACTTGAATTAATATGTATATAATACCTAGACGTGTATTGTGCAACATAGGCATGATACCCTGAGAATCGTGAGTACACCCTTAACTCTGATACATTCGAAGTGTAAGCCCTAAGTGTTGTTAACATAGTCTATCTAAATAGAGGATGTAGGGGAAAAAAGTCCTAACTGTGTGCTCATCTAATGGGAGACTCAAATAAACTCTGTTTAGTGGGTTCTAGCCTGAAAAATGAAGTACAAAAGCAACCAAGAAGCACGCAATAGAGACATGAAGGTCACTCACTATTGAGGTAGTCAGGGCAATCAACACACTGTCGGTGTTTTCCTTCTACTTGTTTTACCTGTTTCTTTTAAACCGAAACATCTGTTACGAAACATGGCAGAGAGCCAAACTGCCTCAGAAAGCTGGATACCAAATTTGTTTAAAACAACCAAGGAAGCTTTGGATCAGATGCACGTAGGGTGCAATTGCTTGCATCGGAAAGAACCGCATAGGTAGGAAAACCTGACCGAGTCTGAGGACCTGTGTCCCTGGCATGGGAGCATCAGCAGACGTGTCAAGCTCTTTCTTGCATTTCCTGTCCTATGTATTTTATGTTTTCACTTAATGTGGCGTACCTTCAACAGAGGGCTGCAGAACGCTAGTCTTTCTTCCCCAGTGCCCTCACCCTGGCTTAGTCCATAATCCACCATGAGTCTCCCTCCAACTGGGGAGCTCTCAAGCTCAACCCCACAAGGTGTGTCCTCCAGTTTTTAACCCATCACATAAAACGCAGATGGCCCCTTTCTCTCATGCTTTGCCTTTGTTCTGCTGAACTTGTTGCTGTTCAGCATGATGTGCAATGTCTTTCATAGCATCAGAATACATTACACCCAGCTGGCCGCTCCAGGATGGCCTCCAGAGTAGCACAAGGTAGTGATAGTTACCGATATGTGTAATGGCATGGATTTAGGTACCTAGGGAGCCTTACTGGTGGAGACTTAGTCATCTCTTAGCATCTGTGCAGTCAGGCAATTTTTTTTGTAGATTGGGCAGACCCGAGCATTTCAATTCTGCTAACACTGCACTTCAGCACTACAGTCTTTTGTTGATTTGGACAAGAAGTAGCACTGAGGATCGGGGCTTCTACTCCTGGCTGGTCAATTTATTCCATAGAAAGCTTTTACATTTTTGCCTAGGATTTCCATGACTGATCAAAAGGATTATTTCTTTGAATAAAATCAAGGTGATTAAGCTATCTAAACTTTGGTTCCCTTATTTCTCACAAAATACTATTTAAGGTCTATGTTTACAAGCAATTTCAGATAGTCATTAGGGACACAGTGCTGAAGGCTGCTTGGTCTAGAAGAGATACCCGGCATATTTAAGTATCAATCAATTGCTGGAATGTCTTAAGAGTGAGTTAAAAGGACTTTTTTTTTGTTGCTTGTTTTACTGAATCTAAATACAAGTTTGTGCAGAATCTAGAAAGCCATGTGCTTAAACTGTGCATAAAACCATTAGTATTATACTGTTAAAGGTAGGATACTAGAGAGCAGATGAACTCTTCTATTAGGAATAGTACTCATGGATGGGTAGTTGTCAAAAGAAGCTTAATAGCTTACCATTAATGTAGGCGCATTGATTTTCCCTCAAAACTCGTTCTGATTTCTTAGTCATTTCACCATTCCCTTTTTTCTCAGGCCATTCAAACAGAGTCTCCTTTAGATTTCCCTGGAGGATCTTCATAAAGCAGTGTGAGTCAGTGTGATCATGGATGCTGCTATATATGTAAAAAGAATAATCAAACTCAGTGTGATATACATATTTAATTTCAGTACAGCAAATAGGACAGATGGTGTAGCATATTGTATCTGGACATAGCCCTAGAATGAAATGCACCAAAGTCTTAGGAAAAAAAGATTCACAGTGACTAAGGTATGCCTTAGTACTGAAAACTGCTACTTTAGAAGTGTATTGGGATAAGCTCACATACAGCAGGACTTGGAGAAGAGTCAGATATTGATCAGCCTATGACTTTGCCACAGGAAAATATGAAGGAAGTCTGGAGGAGGGAGGAGGACAGAAAAATTCTTCAGAACACAAAAACTCCTGTGGGCCAAGAAAGAAAACGCTTTCCACAGTGATCCCAGGCAGAGGCTGGCATAAACTTGCAAGTATACCTGATATTTGCAGATCCACCATGCTCGCTCCTGAAACACGGGAGAAATGAGCTACTTCTGCTTAATTTCTACGGTCTCTCTACTGCTGGGGTGCACAGGCATTTGTTGAAGAAAAAATGCTGTACCTCTCACTCTGATAGCACTAAGTACAATCAGCTACAGTAAGCTGTTAATTTCACTAGTTTGGCAAAACATTAACAAAACAGCAGGATCTGGTATGATTTGTCTGCTTGCTAGATGTGTCTCATTGCTCTGAAGTACGTTTTAATTGCTACATTTGGAGACATATGGGATAAATATGTAGTTTAGTTTTGTTTTGTTTTTTTTTAAAATAGAGAGCTAACTGTTACAGAAGTCAATGGGTTTAGGACAAAGGGAGGGTTCTCCGCTCACCAGGGGCGAGGGAGAAGGGGGAATTTGACCCTCTGGAAGTACAGTGCTAATGAGTTTCAATCAAAAACTTGGTACTTGCATGTTACTGTTTTCAGTAAACAAACATCAGGCTTTCTTACTAACTGAGATGCCAAGAGAGCAGAGCTTGCTTCAGGCACAGAACAGTTCACAAATGCCACGTTGTCACGCTCCTTCCACAAGCCATGAGAACAGTCTGATCCTCCTCATGTAGGAAGCAAAAACAACTTGTGGTCTCAGTCTAGCTCTAGCAAATGCTCATCCAACTTAAACACAGTTTGACATAAATTACAGGCTTTGTGGGAATAGCCTGGAAGGAGTAGAGGTGGTGGGCTTGGTTCCTATATCCCTCTGAGTATAACATCATGGTGTCCCCTAGAGAATACTGTAAATGTTCAATTGCATGCTCAGTTAAAACAAACAAAAAGCTAGTTCTGACATCTCCTTAGGTTTTCTATTTCTATGTGAGAATAAGTCAAAACCTGCCAGTTTTGTTATTCCATATTTTGTTTTAGCCAACATTTTGTGAAAGACCCTCCAAGGGACAGATCTTGCCCTCACGTTTGTAGGACTACACAACCCAGCGTAGTCTGTGTACGCAACTCTGGAGGCCACATCAGCAGTGTGGTCCATTTTGAGGGAGGAGATGGGATGCGTGAACCTAAAGAAAGCCAAGTACTCCTGGAAAGGGGCTCTCTCCTCACAGCCCACAGTCCTAACCCAAACCTACTTTTCTCCTCTTGTCACAGAGGCGGGATTTAAATACCATGAGAGAACAAAGACTATTTGAACTGCACCAAGTCCTGCTTCTGCGACCAAGCGTTGTACGGGTCTGTTGTATGGGACTTATCCTGCCCACAGGACCTGCTGTATCTCTGGGACTAAAAACTTCCTCTGACAGAAGGGAAGCTTAGATTTGGTGGAAAAACAGCATTTTTAAGAGTGCTCTAAAAATGTCCACAAGGTACAAACTTGCAAAAGATATAGCAGATATTCAGGACCGCTATACCAATAGGAGCTCTGCACTGCTTAGTTTCCAGGCACTTTCTCATAGCTCACATAGGGCTGATAATTTGTGTCTTTTTCTATGACAGTGAAAGATACGGTGGCTTTATATCTGTTTGCTAAAAACATAGTCTTTGGATACAAACCTGCCATGCCCTTCACCCCAGCACAAGATCATCAAGTTGAACTTTCCATTTCCGTTGTCCACAAGATTTCTCGTATATCTGAAATACAAAGGGTTTGCTTTTTACTGCACTGATGTGCCTATAAAAGACAAAATTATACAAACATGTTTATGAAGGAAGGTTGTGACATATAAAAAACCTTTTCGTTCTTTTTCTTGAAAGCCAAGTTTTACTTGGAAAAAAGTGAAATTGTAGTTTTAAGCTTTTTTTTGGTAAGAGTTCTTTTTCTGGGAAGTAAAATAATGAACATATTTAATATTTCATAATCATATTGCTTTTGAATTACATAGATGATTGGAGTTTGGGAACTGTGAGCCTGAGACTAATGTGGTAGACAGGATCAGATCAAAATAGTTATTGAATGAAGTCACTTCAGCAGCTGGCTTATAATTAGAAACAGAGGACTGCAATGAAACAAGAAAAATACATGGTTACATTCTTCTGCAGCTCCTTTTCAGATATTCTTGGCTTTCCTTCTGTTACGCAGCACTCATTTGTACAAAGCCAAAAAACCAAAGAAATAAGATGTCAGGCTTTCCGTACATGGTCTTCCTACTCTGTTCCCGAAAGTTCTCCATGTTGTACCATAGCATTCATGTGTGGATAAAACACCTGTGGAGTAATTTCTGCCAGCGTCTACTTCTAAACAAAGTTTATCAGAGCAAGATTTCTTAACAAGATTTTTTCATGTGCTAACTTATAGGTGGCACAGAATAAGCTTGCTCCTAAAGGCTTTTTATCACTATGTGTGTTCTAGACTGTGATTTGCTCTCAGGGCTTGAAAACATCTTTAATAGCAACACCTTATGTTTGTTTACTTGTACTCTCCTGCAAGCCACCCCAGAGCTGCCACTTATCTCATCCTATTGAAGAGTTCACTAGAGAAGGGACTGGGATTTTGCTCTATACATTACTTCCCATAGTGAGGCTCTTCTGATCCGGGGCTGGTGCTTCTAGCTGTTATAGTGCAAGTAACCCACTGGGACCTTGTGGTTTCATTTTAGCTTTAGTCACTGCTATCTGCACTGTGCCAAGTAAAGCAAATATTTATGCCGATGACAGGACGCCTCACTCTCACTTAAAAGACGCAAGCAGGGGCACACAGGAAGTGCACTGATGCCAACGGAATGTTTTTTAATTACCTTCCCCATAAGACCACTCTATTTTAATCAAGATAGGATGCTCATAATGAATTACCTTCAAAGCATAACATGTATATCTATATGCTGCCTCTCACTGCATCCACAATTTGTGCGTATATGAAGTAGACATATTTTTCCTATGATGTCAGAACATAAGCAATCAATGCTGGCATTCGACTGAACTTTTCAAGTGCTGTTATTTCTGCACAGCAGGTCTGGCTGGCCAAAAAAAAAAAAAAAGGCTGCCATGCATACTTCTAATGTTAGCACACTTTGTTTTTCTGATTCTTAGTTTCCTATGTTCTGTTACAAATTTTGTGATTTGTTCTGAATGGAGGATAGTCGACGCGAGGTGAAAGGAGGGTAAAAAAAGTCAAGCCAAAGCGATGCTGTCATTATATAGTAAGGTTAAAAGGAAAAGGTTTGGGATTTGCAGGGGGATGGATGGACGGACGGGTGTTTGTTTTTTAAATGAATTGCTCAAATAAAATGTATTTATATTGAAATTTAAAACAGGGAAGCCACCGATGGCAGGAAAAAACTAGTTGCTAGCAAAGCAGGAGCGACTCAAAACCCTAACAGGTATTTTCCTTCCTCCTGGCAAGCAGCAGAAAAGCCTCGACCCCGGGGATATACGCGCACCGGCTCTTCTACAGAAACCAAACACCCGCTTTGGAGCGGTCTGCTCCCCCACCCCAGCGCGCCCCGGCGATTTCTGCTGCCGGCGTGCTTCTCTTGGGCTTTTAAAAAAAGTTTTTGGGTTGCTTCAACGCCTTTCTGTCTCCTCCGTGGGTTATCCCCGCGGGGCAGCAGCGGCATCACGACTCAGCGGTCCACCGGTAGCGGGCCGGCGGGCCGGGACCGCCGTGGGGGGGGGTACCCCCCCCCGGCGGTCCCGGCCCGCCGGCCCGCTACCGGGGGACCGGCGGTGCCGTGTGCGGGAGAGCCGCCCGCCCGTAGCCGCCGATGCCGCCATTGGCCGCCGCCGCCCCGCCCGCTCCCCGCCCTCGCCCGGCCCCGCCGCTGGGCATCGCGGTGTCGCCCCCTCCCCCCTCCCCGACCCCCCCGCCCCTCCTCGCCCTCCCCGGAGAGGGGGGCTTTCGCCTTTCGCCCCCCTCGCCGTGCTGCTGGAGGGGCTGTCGGCCGGGTTGGGGAGGTGCGAGGGGGTCGGCGCTGCGTCCCCGGCGGTCCCCGCTCCCCGTCGGCGGCTCTGCCCCGCTTGCACGGTGAGGGGCGCGGCGCCGGGGGGTCCCTTACCCCGGTGTGCGTGTGTGTGTGTGGGGGGGGGTGTGTGGTTGTACCTGTACTGATCGAATTTGGCGTACTGCAGCCACTCCTCGGGGTTGCTCTCGTACGACTCCATCAGCGCCTGCACTTCTTCCACGCTGACTTTCTCCTCGGCGAATATCCGATGGAGGATGCGGACCAGCTCCTCCAGGCTCCGCGCCTTCCACGTCTCCGTCTGCACCGGTTGCTCCATCATCGCCGGTTGCTGCACCGCCGCCAGCCGCTGCCCCCGGCCGGCCCCTTCCCGCCTCCCTTTATGCGCCGGGAGGCACGGCGGGAACCTACCACCGCCCCGGCGGGCGGAGGGGCCGGGCGGCGGCGGCGGGCGGGCCCGCGGCCAGCCGTGCCCGTCCCCGGGAGCGGGGCCACCGACCCCGGCGGGCGGGGGCAGCCAGAGCCGGCGGCGCGGGCTTCTGCCTCCCCTCCGGCCGCCGTCGGTCCATCCAGCCGGCCGGGTCTCGCTTGAACCCCTGGGGCAGGCGGGCAGGCTTCTGGCTCTCCCATATTCCCGGCGGAGGGAAGACGAAGAGAAGAAGGGGCCGTGGCACTGCCGGCAGCAGCTCTCCCCCTGCCCGCCAGGCCTCTTCGTCTGTGCATCTTCATCCCCTGGGGACGAGGTCTGCGGCTCACCAAGCGTGGCCGGCCGGTGCCTGCGTTACTCGTATCACAGAGGAAGAAGCTTCCAGGCAGATAAGCTGCAGCAAAGGAATGCTAATTTGAGGCTGGCCTCACAAAAATACATCTAGAAGCTCTATTTAAAAGCAAAAAAAAAACCCCACACTGGTATCTCATTCACACAGAAAATTGTTGCTGGAGGTCACATTAATACAGCCTGCCGGTTGAAAATGCTGTTCCTTGAAAATCACGCACTCTGCAGTCACATTTAGGGCTGCTGTGAACATTAGTGTTCAGCGTGACACCTAGAAATGTAATGAATGGGAGAAAGGAGGCCAGGCTAAGACGACAGATCATCCTTGTACTCTTCAGACTGTCAAACCTATATACTGGCTGCAGAGCAAGCAGATGCCATGCCAGCCCTCTTCATTTCCAGTTCAGCTGTTAATGGGATGTTCATTAGTCATGAATTCTGGCAATGGAATTCACTATATGTCATAGAATTGTGTTTTAAAAAAATCCATCTTTTCTTTAAAAAAAAAAAAAAGAAGTGTTGAGCTATTTAGGTCTGCCTGATGATTGTGGGGCTGGAAGTAAGCAGATTGATGTTGTGGTCTGCTGCAGCTCTGAGGCTTTAAGGTGCTCACAATACTGGCAGCTTGTGATTTGCCCTAGAGACAGTTACATCGAGGCATTTTTGGCGTGCCTGCTTTCCCTTCCCTCTTCCTATCCTGTGCATCAAGTGGGTGTGAGAAAAAGAAGGACCATTAACACAGTAGCTATAACTTGAGAGGCTGGATGAATTTCTGGATCCATTGCTGTCGTGAATACATTCCCATACATTTAAATGGGGCTGGGATCTAGTGTGTTGGAGTGAAATACGAATAAATACCGAATAGGTACATCGTCAAGCATCAGTCCAGAACCTCCCCTGGCACACAGAAAGCAGACCCAACCTTATTGCTACTTTTTTAACAAGTTGTGTGTGTGTGTGTGTGTGTGTGAGAGAGAGAGAGAGAGAGAGAGAGAACTGCGACGATTTCAAGCAGAGTTTTTAAGGTCTGAGAGCACCTAAGACCATCCCGAATCTCTGAAACGCAACCAGGATACCCCGGCGCTGATATCAACAGCCATTGTGTGGTTAAAGAAGAAAACATCCAGTCCTCCTGGGAGAACCGCAGGTAATGAACGAACGCATCACTTCCCTTGGTAACTTGTTCAAACGCAACGTTAAGAAAGAGTGCCTTATTTCTTAATGAAGTTTGCCTCAGGTCCATTTTAGCTGTTGGTTGGTGTCAAAAGATTATACGGGCAAGTAGCACTTCTTTTTGGTACTTGCTTGAGTATTCCTGTTGGGCACCATTAAAACTGCTGTGGGTTGCAAAGAGTTCGAATTACTGTGAAACACCCTATGCCATTAATTTCAAAGGCAGAACTCACATAATTTTAGGGTTGCTGGAAACTCTACCCAAAGGAATAAAATATCTTACAGGAATAAGTTATTGTAAGGATCACCAAAATGGGTTGTGAAATGAAAACTGAGATAAGCTTTTAAGCTTTTTTATTATTCTGATGTTCCCAGGATCTGATTTAAATTATTTTCCAGCACTTATAATATATCTCTGCTTATTTGTACACCTATGTGTTTGGTGATGTTCTGGTATTTAAATCCAGAAAAAAAAAATCAATTATGCTTCTGCTGTGAATCCCAGAAACCTCAGAACATTGATTCCTTTGTTGATGGGATCATTACTGATGCCTTTAAATACTGCTAGTAAAAGCAAAAGGACGTTTTATACCTTCCTCTATTACAACTACGGGATCAGACTGGATCTACCTATTGCGGTTTCAAACTGCTGTTGTTGTTTACTATAGCTCACCTATATTGCTGTACCAATTTGTCCAAGTTTTTTCCTTGGTTACCAAAAACTTAAACTTCTCTAGTAATAATAGAAAATCTTATACTTTTATTTGCTCCTATTCAAAAGTGTTTACACAGGTTTTCATTTTGAATCTTTCAACATTACTTGTTGATCTTGAAAACTTCTATAGGAGTTGATTACTTGATTGCATGAAAACCACTAGGAAGAATATCTAGGGCTCTCCAGCTTGTGTTTTTGCCAATACCCTATTGACAGAAACGGCACAAGGATCTGAGCACATACAGCAGTTAACAGATTCTAGCCTCAGTCACTGAGGGTATCTGTCACTGAAAATTTAAAAAACAGAGAAAGGAGAGCATTGTAGTCCACACAGCACGGGAATTGTCTTCACATTCTCAGTTGTGTTTCCTATAAAAGAGTGTACAGCATTTTACCCATTTCTTTTTCTTTCTGAAAATAATATGTTCATACCCCTGTAGAAATTAACTATTGCACATATTTCTCAACTGTTCTGTTATTATAGAATAGTAGCTCATAGGAGCCTTTACAAGTGTAAGGGATGTTGTAACTTTCAATTTTATAGCAAAAAGCATAGGTCCCTTTCAAGACCAATTACTTACAGCTTATTTGAAAAATAAGTCCAAAGTTGAGGCAAATGGCACAGTGATTCACATCTAGGTATCTTACAATGCAGGATTTAACACTGCAGCTGGTGTTCAGTTCCTCAGGAGCTGGACTGCACACGGGTGATGGTATCATGGACAGTCACACATCAGTGAAGGTTAAAAAACTTCAGAAGCAATAATTTTTGATCAGAACTCCACTGTACCAACATGTATCACAAATTAGGTCTCTCACCCTGTCTTTGGGTAGCACCAGTTGTCTCAGTCCTTGGCTTTTCATGATTAGCAGGTACTTAGTACTATATGCCCATTAAATAGTTCTGCAAGAATTACTAGTTCCTGTAATCAGGGTCTCTTATCTTGTTTCTCTGATAAATGAGATATTGAGCTTTGCTTAATGATGGCACACCTTGGTGTTTCTTGGAGGAGATATGTAATCACATTTGGTTCTCCTGAACCTGTATGATGCTATGACATCTATAGGATGACGCATGGGTACTTCATATTCATGTTCAAATGCCACGGTCCCTAAAGTGGATATATTTTCTCTGGGCTACAAAGAAAGAGCAAGCATGTAGCTTCAGGGAAGAAGCACAAAGGTCTAAGGTCTTTTCCTGTATTTCACATTCTGCAGCCCTTGTGAAAAGCACAGAACCTCAGAGAGTTCACACAGAAAGTGAATCATTCTTGCATTCTTCATGACATAACTTCATTGAGTGGCAGAGAGGAAACCAGTAAAATGTTCCTGCTGATACCATGACAGTTAAAACCTTGTCCTGGAAAGGGCGAGTTTGGGCTTTAACCACGAAACTTTGCTTTACAGACAATTGGCCAACCACTCAACTATTATCCGAAAAACATGTGTAAGCACTTCAAGCAATCGTTGGGCATGACATCTAACTCCAAGAGAGACCTACCAGCTGAAGTGCCTGAGCATGTATTGGCATCTCATCTCCTGCTGGGGTGCAGCTCACAGGGTTTTTCTCTTAACTTATTGAGGAAAATCTTCAATTACGACTGATGGAATTAATGAACTCCAGTGTTAGACACTTTGCACTATGTAATGGGCCTGAATATGTAGCTTGGGATTGAAGATTTTATGATGCATCTCATCATTCCAAACAAAAATTGTGGGCAAGTCGAAAGTGGGATCCAAGGTGTCTGAAACCTCAGACTGTTGCAGCAAACAGCTATACTGTGTCTCTTTGGTCTGTTAGCCTGGACAGATAATAGCACTTCGAACCAATAATGAGCATTTACACCTCCTCCTCCAGATACTACGACTTTCACCCCTTTACCAATGGTATTAAGTCTCTGTTCACCTAAGATTCTTTATGTTTGTAGACAGGGCTTTTTCAAGAGAACATCTGGATCTGCAGCTGTAGTGCAAGTTTTGCACCTGCAAGACTCAAAGGCAATACTTCTCTGAGGAGGCTTAAGAGAAGAGAACATTTTGTCACACAGACCATAATACAGATAAAAGGTTAATAACCTGCTCCAGGGAAACTCACCTTACTGAAATACACCATTGTGTTGTGTAGTCCCAAAGCATTACAAATTTGTTACTGCCTTTTCCTTTAAGCTTTGTATGTTTTCAGAAGGACTGCATCCCACATCTGAAAACCTGAAGTGCCTCAGTCTATGACGTCTACCGTTCTGTCCCTTCTATTTCACATGAAGGTCTTTGAACTCTTGGAAGGATATCAATTACATGGAAGAGACCTTTCGGGTTATAATCAGGAGGAAACATAAGTCAATGTTTGTTGCAGACGTCACTCAGATTGCTGTTTGGAAGCAATGTACCATCTAAAGCAGCAGTTCCCAAACCCACTCTGCAAGACCAAGCTAAATGATTGTGGAGCCCTACATTCAAGTGGGATGACTCCTTCTGGGGCTGTGGAACAGCACTGCAGCTCTTCCTCAGTCATATAACCTGGAAAGCGAGACTGATCCCTCAGTACACACCAAATTTTGCATGAGAACCTGCTGCTTGCACACTGATTCACAAAAAAAGCCTGAGAACAAATCGTATCAAACATAGATCATGCAGTGAAACATCCTCAGACTACAAAATGCTGTAATCAATGAGTGAAACGAGGGCACCACATGCTAAGTCATGCCATACATTGAAAATGCTAACAACTAATAAACAGCATGTGTACTGCTGAAGGAAAAAAACAGACCTCCCCGAAGAGCTGTGAGGCATTAAACCACATAGCACAGAAAGGACTCTTGGAAGAAATCAGTTTGATTTGCTTTTGGTGGAAGGTTAGTATACTATGTATGTGTTATAAATAAAATATAAAACATTGACATTTCTCTCTGTGAGAAAAACACTTTAAAGTAGGCTTCCTTTTCTTTCAATTTGTGCTGTTCATTTGAGAAAGCTGAAGTACTGGCTAGTCTTCTCTGCACTGACAATATTTACTGTGTAGTTTTCTGTTTGGAGCCCTTCTCTTCTTTGAGGTTTCCTGTTTCAGAGCTGAAGAGCTCTTGATGCATTTTAGTTCCCAAGAGCTGCTAGGGTTATTAGTTCTGTTACCAAACTGGGTTTGAGGGAAAGACATTTTTGTCTGCTTTAACGTCACATACTGATTTTTGCAATTGGAACATGTAATTCGAACCTCTTTTTTTTTATGCTTAAGCTCTCCATGCAATTGTATTTTAACAGTATATTCACTCAGTCCAATTGATATATATTTTTATACATATATTTTATATGTATTATAATTTTCATGTGGAATTATTCCACAAGAAGATACAGAGCAAGGACACTGAGACTCCTTTACTTTTTCCTAAATCTTACTAATTAATGTTCATCATCTACTTCTAATAAGGAAAGGTATGAGTGAATTGAGATGTATAAGCAGTATTTCCTCACCATCTATAATCTGCATGCTTAACAAAAACTGTTGCAGAATCTAGCCACTGGTAGGCATTTAGAGCAAGCATATGCGTGATGATTACACAGAGGCAAAGCTGGAGAACCATTTAAAGAAAAGTTCTGAGATTGCTCCTCAAGTTCGAAGAGGGACAATGTTTTTCTCCCCAAAGTTTAATTCTTCTCAATGTGCATACAAGGGATCAAATCTCACCTGAAATTGGGACTGTGTATGCAGTAACTAATATCTCAAGGACTGCCCTCTGGCACAGATGCCAACTTGCAAAGAACAGTTTGCATCCACATTATTTACCTTTTAACCTCCAGAACACGCTGGTCACGTCCAAAGTGCCCATGAGAAATGGTGCCTTGCCAACTCCTGAATTGTGCACATGCCAAAATCTGTGCCAGTAACTGTTCTACCAACTAACTGTACAGATGACTGAGCTACACTGCCCCAGAAAATTTCCTGGCCCTACTGAGTCTAAAGACATAGATGTAGTGTGACTGGCTTAATTTTAAGCTTTTAACGTACTTATTTTGGTCTCCCTTCAGTAAATAATGTGATTCATTCAACCTTTCTTAACCACCTATTTTAGGATGAAACAACGTCTAAGTGAGTTTTTGTCTCTCTAGATATTTTGGCATCAAGTCAAAAGTTTTCTGGCTAAAACACAGTGAGATGCACCTGACATCTCATGGCATTATGGCTATTGAAGCAAGTGCAAAGCAGAAAAAGGAAAAATATGTAGAATTTTATGATGTTTAGCCTTGGGAGCATGTTAAATATGATGCTAGCAAAGCTGATGTGTGGTCTCTGCACATAAGAACAAACACATTTAACATGCTCTCTTGACAAATGTTTTTGTTCTCTTGATGATCCAATACAAAACAAGGCTGAAAACACTTTGTTTTTTAATGCATATGGCATTTTATACATGCTTGTAATATAGTCATAATCATCATGAAAAACCCAGAGTTAAAGGCATTTTTCCCCCTTTTTTGTCTCATCTCCAAGTATGAAGATGTTGTAGTATGATAATGCCTTGAGTAACCTTTGTACAATATCCCTGAAAACTAATTAAGACTTCAGGATAGCCAAGAACAGCATAAGCCAAAAGCTTGTGCAACTAAAAGCAGAATTTGATCTGCAAAATGAGCATGAACAGCAGCAATGGATAAACAGAAGTTGCTTTACAGCTGAGAAGGAGTTTGCAGAATGGATGTGTGAATTTCCATCCTCTCACCTTAATTTTACTGTGGATCAGTGCATTCAAGATTATGTTGTGTGGGTAATTAACACAGACACATCTTCTGTTAATACCTTACCAGTAATTCTTCAAGACTTAAGTAAAGACGACATTTGCTCAATATGCACATAGGTGACTTGACTATGTATTCTATCATTTCAATCTCGAGGTAACTGTAGTTCCACTTAGCTCCTTCATGCTTTCCCTGTGCTCATAAGACTAGTTCAAGCTACAAATTAGAAATTTATAATCTGTGCTAGTTTCTAAACCATTATCTGAATAATAATTCACATAAATAATGCCTCCCCACTTAGAGGGTCTGAACTTGGTGTTTATTACCTTGGAAATAGGATAGCTGAATTTTGCATAGCACCATTTTTTAGTATCGGGATGTTGTAAAGTACTGTCTTTCATAAAACCAGTATAATAATTTCCCTTTCCAATGCTTTCTCACTCTTTAAAAATTAGTTTATTTACTGAATTTTTCCAGTTTGCCTATTCTGTTAATTAAATTACATAAAATCAAGTGAATTAAATTATATTACAAATATTGGTAGCTCAGTACTGTAGCATCTTTGGGTGGAACACAATAGTCTTCTAACTCCACACTTTCCTTTTTTGCCTCGTACCACTCTCATAGACTTGCTCAAAAGGTCAACTTTCATATCTTTTTCCTCCTACTGTAGCAATTGAAGTCACTCAAACTATACAGTCAACACTTTTGCTCAAGGCATACCGAATACAGAGAACATATTTCATGTTCTACTTAAGCCTCTGATGTTTCCAATTTACTGGAATTATTCTTTTTAAAGAGATAAGTACATACATTTTAAAGCATTTCAGGATCAACTATGATTTTAGATGCTATAACTGTCAATTTTTAAAAATATGAGATTTAACATGTCTTTTGTGAGCTTTGTCCTGTGCAAATTCTACAAGCAACATGCTGCCAATTGTTTATTTGTTCACTTGACACATTATCTACTTGACATGTTTGCAGTCTAGCCTGTTATTTAAGAATATGCACAAGGAAAAGTTTCTGCCACTTAAAACAGTCACACCCTGACTCCAGACAGAGAGAGCTCGTGGTCCTTAAGAAGTCACCATAGATAAACAAGCACTGACCACCTCCCTGATGCAAGAAGGTAGAAAACTACAGGGAAAAGTGGCAGTAAGGGGAAGTTTCTCCATAAAGAAGGTACAGAAGCTACATGGCGGGGAATTAGTAGAATCGGCACTGGCAGTTGTTAAAAGGAAAGGAACAGAGTAAAGGCAGCCACTTCAAGCATTCAGTAAACAGAAAGCAAGGGCTGGATCAGGTGAGTAGTCACTGCATACTGGTAAATTAGGGGCCAAGAAATAATTAGTTGGGGTTGGAGAAAAATTCAGAGCAGAAAAATGCTGGAGCAAACAGTAATAAATAAATAATTGTTCAAGGAACAAGCTGAATCTTAAATAAATTAATAATTCAAATCTGCATGAGTGAGTTATCCAAGTTCAAAAATGCATGTGGTGAATAAAAAAAATCCAAACCACTACTGTGGGTTTTATGCTACTGGACCATTACCTTTGAAGGGATCAAGGCAAACACTTTTTTTTTTTCCCCAGAGGATAAAATTATCTATAGATTCAACACAAAGGACAACCTTCTACCATTAGCTGACAAGATACAATGACCTACAGTCTTTCTTCACCTCGAGATCCTAGTGGGTTTTTATTTGTTCTTTAAAAACAAAACAAAACACCCCCCCCCAAAAAAAACCATACACACACAAACCAACCTTCTTGCATCGCTTCTGAAGAACACATTTGCAGTATATCAGTAGTTTCATTTGTTAAGATCAAATGAGGTGAAAGGCACTAATAGAACATTCTTTAAAGAGATCAGGACTAGTAGCTTATCTTAGGTAAACATACTGCCACACAGGGGAACAAACTACTTATATTTGTAAGGCTGGCAAGTGGACATATTACGAAAAAGACTGAAAAAAAAAAAAATCGAGGAAAAACTACGCAAATACTTTGTCCTTGCGTACCCTCTAGTGGCTGCGCAAGGTTAGGCTGGCCTCAGGGTAACAGCAGGCAATGTCCTCAGGAAGACAGAATCGGAGCGCTTACCTCTGCAATAGTTCTCCTAAACAGACAAAGATTCACGAGGTCAGGGCTCTGAGCAGGCACAAGTATGGATTATTTGAAGTGCCTAAGTTTACAACCAGTTCTGCCTGTTAGCTTAATCCAATGAATCCAGGTTTTCCACTTAAAATGTGGTAAAATATACCAAGCTATTCACATAGCAAGCATTCAGGGCATGTGCCTATGTTACTGTGCCTTGTATGCAAGCTGCATACCAACCGCAACAACATCAGTAAATTAAGCTGAGTATTAGTTCTCCAGAAGCCTTCTAAGGGCGGAAACAATCTGACACACAGGTTGCAGAGACCACATAAGAGCCACTTATACCTGAGATAGCAAAGAACGGCTCAAGACGATCGTACAAGCATGCTTTAAACTATAACAGGCTGTTTTGCCTGTATGTGCTGAAAAAGTGGATTACGTCAGGGACCAAAACTGTCATCCAGCATAACAACACTCTGCAAGCAAACAGCTAACATTTAATTTAGTATAGCTTAAACAAACATAAAAGATTGTACAACAGACATTTAAAACAAACCCACAAAAACCACCCCCCCACACCCAAACCCTCCAATAAATAAAAGCAAAGGTTAGTACCGTAGTGAAGGTACCAAGTCCTCTCCAGAATAAAAAAAAAAAAAATCCTCATTATGTTATGACTTAGCAAAAGGATATAAAGTGCATTCTATTTTGTTGATGGAACGTGCAGCTGGTGAAACAGGAAAATAACAGCAGCCAAAAAGAGAATATATAGAGTAGGTTTTTAGCACCTCACGTCTATTTCTTTATGAACTGAAAGGTGCAACAGCTAGTTGCATCATTCAACCAACGATGCTAGTCATTAAACAGTACCAGAAGAAATACCTTGGCAACTGCTGAAGCGTTCAGCCTTCAACAAGTACTTACACTACCAACACGATGAAGGCACAGGGTGAAGTAATTAGATTATATACCAATACCTACATATTAATTATGAGAAAAAAATCAAAATACTGTCTTGAAATGACATGAGATAACGCATGTTCAAGATGAAGCCTTCACAAAGAACAGAACGCACATAACAGATGTACAACATGCCAGAAGTAAACCGAATCCCAGGCTACATGTACAATAAACACCCCTTTTAATAAAAAGGAACTTTTATCTTCAGTACAGCATATAGAGTGACAGAGCTGCCCAGTCCTCCAAACAACTACGAAACAGTTTCCCTTGAGATACAGCAACTGAGATCTCAGCAGCAAGAGAGCTGGCTCTACTCTATAGATGGCAGATGCAGACTTTTTTCTGTACCCCAGATGCACATCAGAAAAAAGCTACATGATCAGATAGCCTAGGTAGCTCTTCTTTTACGCTATTTGTCTGCATTGTTTTTATAAATGTACAGTCATAAGCAGAAATGCAAAAATCCTTCTTTCGAGTTTAAGAAAGTTAGTCCCTTTCCCATTTCTGAAGACAACACCTAAATAGCCATATTGCTTGTCATTCATCCCCATGCCTGAGTTTTGCAGTAATGCAGTACAAGCTTGCCATCACTTCCAAAACACTGCAAGGAAAAAACAAAACAAGAGCTGTTAGATTATTCATGGGCTAGCATATACATGAAGCAAAACAAACAAAAAAACTTCCCACCAGATAACTGTGTCATGGAATATTGTTACTGATAACAAAGCTCTCCATCATAATGGGAGGCATGACAACATACTGCACATGAAGGAATGCATTTCCAGAGATTGTATGAAGTCATGTATCTTTAAATCATATTCATACAGATCTGTGAATATCAACTACATTACATTAAAAGCAAGATATTACTAGCATAGCTAGGTACCATAGTAACAGATTTCAAGTCCCAGAAGTGTACGGACAAATTCTGCTAAGCACATTTGGAAAGAATATTTAAGACGAAAGTCACCTCATAGAGGGTCCCAACTTCTTGGTCTGGAGATGGAGCAAAAGACTGGTTTACATATATGAACTGCAAGAAAAGAAAACAGAAGATGGAGATCTCCCATAGATCTCATCAATCATAGATCACATAGAAGAAACATTCTGCAGCCAGAGGTGGGTAAATCTGTCCTCTGTTCACCATTTATTTTACAGTCCACACCAAAATACCGCAAATTAGTATTTTCACTTCAGTATGGAGGGGCAACATGACTTCCCAGAGTCGCCTCTGACTGGCCAACCAGGCCAAGCCAAAGCACATGTGCTGACTGCCCTCTCCCACAAGTTGGCCCATTAGTTTCCCATACAGCAGCACGAAATGAACCCTCTGGTTTAGTTCTTGCTCTTATTTCAAGTATCCAAACAATTCCTGCTATTCCAAATGTGCTCAATTGGAACAGCAGTCACAGAAATTAGAATTATTTTGTTCTTTTTTAAAGTCATCCCTCTCACTTCCTGCCCCAAACATATATATGCATATAGTAGCTAGTCCATAATGTCAAACAGGGCCTTGGGATCTGCAGTGCGGGACAGCAATGGGTAATAAGGTATCGTGTGTCATTTCTGAAGAAGAGTCATAAAATTCCTAGGGCTTTGTTCCTGAAGTATAGCCGTATGCTTACACCACACCAGAAGACTCCATGCTCCTACATTTTTTTCCTGAGACAATGAGTTAATGAATTAAACTGTTGAGAACATCCATGAACGGTAAATACGTGAACTATTACTCTTCTTTGAGATATTAAGCCTTGGGAAAAAGAAACTCTTCATGATTTCCAGGTGAAAGAGAAGGCTAGTGAAACCGTTTATGCCTATATGCTTAAATAACAGCCTCCAGACCAAGACCAGCGTGATTTCATCTACACTTTAACTACAAATTTGACTATTTTAGTGAATCTAGCTGTAACTTTATATCTTACATGAAAACTTTGAAGTGCATGGATGTTAAGAGCTAACTGCTAATTCCAAAATTAGTACAATCATATTTCTGAATCTGTTCCAGCTCTTCCAATGTTATCATAGGAATGGGCTTCACAGGAAGCGATACATAAACAGGACTGGTAATGTGCTGCCAAACTGCGAACGTTTCCAAGCTACTCATTTTAAAAGAGAAATCAGTCCTATGACAGTAATTAAACTGTTTGAGAAGTAACTTCTGAAGGAAACAGACACTAATATTCAGAAAGTCAACCCCAAACACTTTAGACTTTTTCCCAAATACTCCTTCCGCACACCGGGCTTCCAGTTACACTGTGCATATAAACCTTTCACTGAAATACATTGCTGCACAACACGCACACAGCTCTGCATGTCAGCATCAGACAAGAAGAAATGGAGACACTGCAAAAAGCCCACAGGCTGGAGCTGAGCGCCCGAGCACATCCAAACCCCAGTGCTACAGCTCCTCTCAACGCTACACTGCCGTGCGTACTTTGAAGGGTTTTACTGGTGCCCCTACGCCAACTTCCCTGCCAAAAGCCGCAGCCTAGACTCAAAGTCTCCCTGCAAGGCGTGACAGCTCGGACCCGGGGTGAGCGCAGCTCCCTGCCGTGGCAGGGCACGCCGGGCCGGGCCGCGCCGCCAGGTACGCCTGCCCCTACCAGCTGCTCGGAGGCCATCAGCTTGAGGAACTTCTTGATGAAGTCAACGAGGCCCTGGATGGTCCGGGTCCGCTCCACGGCCCACTTCTTGGTCTTCATGATGGGGGTGTCGCCCACCGCCTTCAGCAGGATGTCAACTGCGGGGGAGGGGCGCGCGTTAGGGCCGC
Organism: Nipponia nippon; assembly: GCF_047370975.1. Taxonomy (NCBI): domain Eukaryota; kingdom Metazoa; phylum Chordata; class Aves; order Pelecaniformes; family Threskiornithidae; genus Nipponia; species Nipponia nippon. Next base: position 7,918,323 of record NW_028262402.1, read on the forward strand.
CGGCCGCGGACCCGCCCCCGCCCCCTCATTGGCCGGAACCACCCGCTCCCACCGACGACTGGCCAGCGCACCTGCCCGTCACCGCCCCAGCCCGCCCACCCTCCCGCCCCGACGGCGACTTCTCGCCCCGTTACTTTTCTTTTTCGTGTCGCCGGCGGGCTCCTCGGTGCCCGGGGAGCTGGCCGGAGGGGGCGCCGGGTCGGCAGCCCCCGCTGCAGCTCCGCCTTCCGGGGCTTCCTCCCCGCCCTCGCTTCGGCCCTCGCTCTGAGGCGAGGCAAGCGGCTGCTCCTCCGCTTCCGCCATGCTTCTTCCCGGCCGGCGGAAGTGACGTTCGTTCTGGCCCTCGCGGGACACCGCCTTCCCGTCAGGTGACGGGGAGGGGCGCGTCACGTGCGGCAGGAGCCGTTACCGCCGCTAACGGCCGCGGAGCGCCGGTGACGTGGTGCGCGCGACCCGCTGCCGCCGCCGCCCCGAGAGCGGGGGCGGGGGGGGACGGGCGGGGCAGGAGGAAGAGGAAGGGCGCAGCGCAGCGAGCCCGGCGGCCGCCGCCGCCGCCCCCTCCCCACCATGATCAAAGCCATCCTCATCTTCAACAACCACGGCAAGCCGCGGCTCTCCAAGTTCTACCAGCGCTATGTACGGGCGGGCCGGGGCTGCGCGGGGCCTGGCTGCCGGGGCGGAGGGCGGGGAAGGGCGGCTGCCCGTCCGTCCGTCCGTCCGTCCTCCTGAGGCGGGGGGAGCTTCTGCCTCACAGCCGCCGGGTTTCCTCAGGGCCGGCCGTTCCCGGGTGCGGCCGTGGGGGGTTGTACACGGGGGCCCGGCGGCCCGGTCCTGCCCCGGCGCCTTGGGCAGGTCGCGCCGCCCGCCGCTCTGCGCTTAGGGCGTCGGCGTGGGAAGATGGAGGGTGGCGAGACCTTGTGAGAGCCGTCAGTACGGAAACGCGATTAAGAAGAAAGCTGTTTTCCCAGCCGGTGTGCTTTCCCCTGGAAATTGTCCTTTAGGAGTACTGAAGGTGAAGGAGGGGAGGCTGCTTCAACGGCAAACTCGGTTCTCTGAGCTCATTTCTGGAAGCGCTACTGCAAACTCTTGCCACGCGTTTTAGCCCGACTTTGGGTGGTGTCTGTGATGCAGTGCTGCGTGTCGCCGTGCTGTGGCAGGGGTGTTAGAACGGGGAAGATGAGTTCTATGGGACTCGTAGGTTCAATAAGCAGAGCCTTTTCCTTTGGAAATTTTCAGAGTACTATAAAAAGAGCGTTGACATGAAAAAGGGATGTAATGAAATGGAAAAGTTTATTCTTTTATGTGGGGGAAGGCAAGTAGCAAAGCAGCTCTGAAAATGCAGCACAAGCACCTGATCTGAATGAAAAGAAAGTGCAGTCACAGGGAATTAAGAAACAATGTGCAAACGGTTGATTTAATTCAAGGATAAGAGATTTTAAGGTAATGGTTTGATCATGTACTGTATTTCCTACGAAATAGGCTAAGCTCTGCTTGGGCTGACCTTGGACATTAAAACACAAGAAAACAACTGATGCTTCCCAGAATTATGTAAACAAAATACTCTTTTTCAGTAGCGTTATTACTTGGATTTGTGGCCACTTACTTGCAATTCTGGCTATTACCGAAGTCGTATTTAACTTTATGGAAACGGATGTATCGTACATCTCGGAACAGAAATGATGACTGTGACGCTTAAGTTTGCACCGTCAGGCTTTTAACTAAAGAAGTGTAACTGATACAGGGCATTGCTATGGATGACAGAATTTGATCCCTTCTCCTTAGAAGGGTGATATTGGGAAATTCTAATATATGTTTGTGAACCCATTTTCTTCTTTCTCATCAGTTCTGCGTTACCAAGCAGATGTCTTTCGTTTACCATTTCTAATCTAAAAATTAAAATGGAATATTCTCACCTACACATATTGATAAACATTCCCCTTGCATGCATCCACACTCTCTTCTTGGTAACTTCCATTGCAGAGCTACAGTAACTTACTAAAGAAGGGGGTGTTTTTGTTTGTTTCTTTTCATTTTTTTCCTGTCACTATGGACGTAACAAATAGGTAGATTAAAGGCTTTAATGCAAGTTTTGCATATCTTTCCAATGTTAACATCATTCTCATTGTCCATTCGGATCTTTTTGTGTCTTGTGTTAATGCTGTGTAATGAAAGTCGTGGGAGGGAGAAGAAGCAGGGGAAGGAGAGGAGTGAATGGCAGGAGGACACCAGATTTTTCTTGTCAAGTCCACTCTGATCTACTGCTTTCATAACTGGAATTAGAATAAATCTTCGATGTGTAAAGTAGGGTAATCTGCATAAACAGAACACTTTGAAATTTTGAAAACGTGAACAGCAAATTAAACTAAGAAATTATGTGATTAGGCAATTTCCCTAAAGCTTTGTGGTGCACAGAAACAGGTCCAATTGTCTTGATTATCTTTTTGTGTGTGACTGCAATAAAGCAGGCTTATTTCCGGAATATTTGAGACATGCGTATTTTAATATCAATTGAACCAGTACTGGAGACAAATCTTAGGTTTTTTTTTTCCTACAAGTGGAAGCACCTCCTGCTTTCTAGAGAGATTAATTTGGTCAGATCTGTGAAAGCAGTATTTGTTTGCTTCATGATACCAAAACTTATAAGACGAGTGTAACTTTTTTTCCCTGATATATATGAGAATGGAAAGAATTTCTACTGCATAAAATGAAGTTAATAATCTTTTAGCAAAAGCAAAAATAATAATTCATGGCAACTAAATAGGAAGACAGGTGTGCCGTGGTATTATGTTTCAGAGTATAGACCTGTGGCCATAATTTCAAACTTAAAAATAAGTTTCTGAACAACTTTGTGAATAAGGGCAGATTCTGAAAACAAAAGTTAATTTAAATACTCAATATCTCAGTTTCTTAAGAAGAAAAGACACATTGTTTCTTTCCTGCTACCATAGAAAATGTGGAGGAGGTAATTGAGATAACTGCAGTGGAGCAAGGCAGGCACGAGTTAAGGAACACAAACTATAGAAGCAGAGGAACCTGCACTTTCTTGTTATATGTTTTATGGAGCAGTTTACTTCTGCTGGAGCTTTTTGCTGATGTCTTTGTGGATTCTAGAGGTTGTTTGTAAAATAACACATGAATTTAAGGTGATGAATGCAAACCACACCAATGCCAGGCTCTGTTTGCTTAGCAGTCATGCAGGGTACTGCACTGTTCTGGCTGAAATCACTTTTAAGACAGATGCACCAGTTTTGCTTAGGGTATTTGTTCATACAATGGTTTAAAATGCTGACTTACATGCTTAGGCAGGGATGGGGGCTATCTATGAATGATAACTTTTGGGTTCTGTGCTATAAAACAAATGCAGGATTTTAGGAATTGTATCTGATTTTTTTGACTATGGAAGTAGAGACTTGTTAAAAATGAGTCCGCTCTTACAGAAAGGTAACAAAAGCAAGTGTGCAGGAATGATGGAGTCGCAGTGGGGACTCAAGAGGAGTCAAGTGAATTCAGACTCGGGAGTGATGTTTCTGATCTGCTAGAAGGAAAAGTAATGGCTTAGGAGATGCCGTTGTATTTTAAGCTGTTTCTGAAAGAGTTATTGTGGGATTTCTAGCTTCCCCACCCCCTTCAAGCTTTTGGGACTGCTTTCCCCCCTGTTCATGGGTGAACGTAGTTTCAAAGCATGTCTGTAGCTGTTCAGGCTACGGTGGAGATATAAAAAATTCAGAATACTTGAGAAGACTTCCTGTTTACTTGAAGAAACTATTTTAGATGGGTTTATTTTTAGAAGTTTCTTAAAAACAATCACTTTTTTTCACAGTTGATTCTCAGTAATGTATTCTTCTGCAACTTGTAAACATGTCTTGTGTTGAAATAACAAAAAAAAATATGCAGCTTGTTAATTGGCAGGTTTCAGGTTTCAGAAGTAGATAGTTTGAGGGTGCTGATCTACTTTGTGTTCTATTTATTAGCTGTATGTGCTGTGCATTGTTAATTAATCCATTTTAGCTTGATAGAAAAATATGTTTTCTTTCATAGAGTGAAGATACACAGCAACAAATTATCAGAGAAACTTTCCATTTAGTATCGAAACGTGATGAAAATGTCTGTAATTTCCTGGAAGGAGGATTGTAAGTATCAAGTTTGAAATAAATGCCTAATACTTACTGGCTAGCAAATATTATTACTGCTGATTATAATATAACTGTTTTTACAGTTGTAATGTAAATGCCATGTCACTTGAGATATTTTAATACACAACAAATAATATCATGTTGCACCAGGTATACATATTCTTTACTAACTGAAGCATACATATATATGTATATATGTATCAAAATGAGTTAGGCAATAAAACAAATTTTTTCTAGGGCTGTAACTGACACAGTGCCATCTCTAGTGCTACAGTTGTTTCAGACACAAGATGGGGAAGAAACAGGTAGATGATACCTGACCAGTTTCCCTATAATCAAGCTGAAGATTTCTGGCCTCATTTGAAGAGGCATTGGCATTTGCCATACCCATTGAGAAAATTAAAAATTTTGTAGCTGGTGCTTTTGCTTGAGCTCCTAAAATTGGAGTGGACAGCCTCTGACAGTAGGATTCCTCAACCTTTTTATCAGGGTTCAGGCTTGCTATATAAACTAGAAAAAAAAAAAGGTTTTAAATGTGCTAACTAATGCAGTTTCAACGAACATTTTTTATTAATATAGGCAGAGCAAGGTAGGAGGAAAGCCAGGCTTCCATCTTTTGTCTCTGGAAGACACACACAAAATATTCTTTCTTGAATCAGCTTGGTTGTTTTTTTTGATGTGGTCTTGCTTTAGTTGAAGAGAAGAAATTCTGAAATGGAAAAGTGTTTTATTTTGAGACATTAGTCATCAAGAGTAAATAGTTATAAAGCCACCTTCTAGGAAAAGAGGTCATAATTGATGGAGTAAGCTCATGATCTCCAGTCTAAACATAGAGATTGTCGTAGCCTGTTAAATATTGTAATTATGGAAATTTCTGATTGCTGAAAGTTAGTATGTTAATGCCTACATTTTACACTTGTTAATGCCTACATAATGTCAGTTAAATGCTTAGCTGTACCATGTCAGCTATGATGTCTTTTTCCTGACCAAGATGATTCCTGATTTTTTTTATTTTACTATTTTTTAAACTAAAATCATTCTCTTCCAGCTACTCAACTGGTGATTCTATTGTTAGGTTCTTGGAGATGATTTCAGGCTGAAAACATGCTGGCTTGAATTCTGTTAGTGAAAGACAGAAGCCATTTGGAGCCTTTTAAAAAAGTCACAGCTGTACGACAAAAAGAAACTAAGACAGAGGACACAATTCTGGCTTTCCTCCTACTGCTCAATTCTGGAATTACATTTTCAATATATTTTTTTCAGTATGGTTTTTTTTCAGGGCAGGGATCACTTTATAGTTTGCCATTTACGCAAAGGTCTCAATAGTTTGTAGATACTAATTCTGTGTGCTGAAGTATTTGAAAGAATTGGGTAAATAAAGCACAAAAGAGGAAACTTCAATTGCCATTTCTTTCCACTTTTACATTTGCTTGTAATATTTTTGTCTGATACTTCTTAAACATAGCTACTGCTCTTCAGGAACAAAGGGTTCCCTCTCCCCCCACTCAAGCATTAATGCAAAGCAATATGCTTTAAGCAAAAGTGACCTAAAAGATTTCTTGTTCTTTTTATTTGTTTACATATTCTCTCCCTACAATAAAGGCAGAAACTAAAGGGATGAGTTATGATACACCAAACAGGTGATTCAGTTCTGGTGCAGAATGAAGGGAGAATTTTGATGTTCATAGCCATGTAGGTTCAGGCTACAAAATATTTTCATTTCTATCTCTTCTTATGATTTATGCACCTTCTTTGGGAAGGCTATAGCAAAAGAGTGGAAGGAAATACCTGTTTAGACCTCTTCTCTTCTTGTTCAGTAACTTGATGATTAGTGAGTCCATAAAAAATTAATTACTTCTGTGACTTTAACATTGCTTCACAAACTATTGGTTATAGTACAGTCTTGTTTCTCAAGATATCAAACATTTTGTAGCACAAGAGTGTTACGTGTTCCTGGTTATTAAGTGGACGGTAAACCTGATTTAAGACTTTTTCTGTAATCCAAATGACAGTCTTCATTATAGTTTTCTTTCTCTGATGCTCCTCTGAGAAGGGCAAGGAAGGATTCAGAGGCATACGCTCTGTTAATCTGTAAAGCAGATTAATCCCTGCACAGTGCCCACTAGCGTGTAATGGAAGTACATTTAATACCCATTTTCTGATGAAACTGCATGATCTGTTTGAATTGATTTTAATAAAAAGGTGCATATGTTGATGTAATTATTATCCATATGGATAACAATAACTGTGCTTGTGTGGTAAATGTAACTTGGGCTGTCTTGGTACTTAATATTCTTCCATTGTAATTATATCACAAAATAAAAGTTGCAATATAGTTGGATTTGGGCAAGCTCTAGCCAACCGTTAACAATAGGCCTCCTATTAACTGAAATAACTGTGAGGATTTGCCCAGCTTATCCTGAGATGCTAACTGAGCTTTCCTGTTTTCTTTCCTGTCTAGATTAATAGGTGGATCTGATAACAAACTAATTTACCGACACTATGCCACCTTGTATTTTGTCTTCTGTGTGGATTCTTCAGAAAGTGAGCTTGGCATTTTAGACCTCATACAAGTAAGTTTTTTTTTTTTTTTTTTTACTGCTTTGTTTTTTTAGTAAGGGGAATTCTACTTCTAAGTACCTTAGAACTTCAGTATTTAGCTGTGTGTGTTTCTGTGGTATTTGCAAGTGAAGGTGGCTTTCATACTGTGAACATACCCAAAGTGCTGTGTATTACTTTTAGATGGTTTGCAGTTTTCTGAACTGTCTTTGAAAAAGTTGTTTTCCAAGTTCATGAGAAAGTAAGGAAAATGTTTGTTTGGAGCCTACTGAACAATTGGCAGCTATTTCTTGCTGCAGCTTTTCAGGGCCTTGTTTTGGCTGCAGGTAAAAATGGTGCAGTTCAAACATTCATTAGACAAGTTTAGATTATGAGAACCTTGATACATAAAGCTCTGCGTGTACTCACACACACGCACACATATATATATATTCCCTACGAATATAGAATGGATTAACACATCCAAAATCTCTTTGGATGAAACTTTCCTTGTGGCTTTATGAGCTTTTTGTCAGATACATGCTAGAAGATGAGTGCAAGTGCTGCCCTAGGCATGTGTTCTGCACCAGGAGGGTGGGTGGGGGGAGGTGAGAAGAAAGAGAGCCGCTACAGGTTCTTTCTGGATCTCAGTAAGAAAGGCTTCACAACAAAATGGCTTAATAAGATAACTGTTTGATAAAACAGAATAAGAGGAGGAGTGTAGATAGTAAATCTTACACCCCTTCAGATGCTGGGCATCCCATGTTCATGCATCATCCAGTGGAGCCCAGGTGGATTTTCCCATGGTGTACCGTGCAGAGCAGATCCTGTCCACAGAGAGAAACTCCCTTTTTTGGACCTTTGAGCTATTATATAATTTCCTCACAAGAAAACAACTCTACTCCTAACGGGTGTTCTCATTAGAACTTCTTGCTGCACTTTGAGGTACAGGCAGGGCCATACAGGGTGGGTAATCACCGGTACCACGTGAGAGCTGCCCACAGGCTTCTCTCTTACAGTGAGCTGGCTGAGTTTATCCTGTAGCCAAGGAATTTGTGCAGCACAGCACGGACCCGTGCCTACTCAGGTTAAGCATTGTGTGGGTCACTAACTCCTAAACATGCAACGGTCTCTTGGTCAGGATCAATACATCCCACTCCTTGATCCACCTACCGTTTACCTTTCCCAAAGACATTATAAGTTAGAGATTACATTAATAACATACAGGCTTCTCAAACCCAGTAGAGCAGACATGGCCTGTTCAAGATCATTAACTCCTTGAAAACAATGTCTTCTGCAAGGCTCCCAATACAGCATGTATGATTTAAACTGTTAAATAGTCTGTATCAACTCAGCAATAAAAATCATGTCTGGTAATACGAACACTCCTATGTCAAGAGAACTCTGGTTACACCGGTGATTTTTCAACTTAAAATTTGCACATAAACAATTTCACTGATGATTGTTAGCGGAGTCAGATGTGGCAAAAAACAGTTTCACACCATGAAGTGATGTATGTCATTGCATAAAATGGCTCTCAGGTATGCATATATGTATGATTCACTTCCTGTTAAGCCTTTCAAAAGCTAGCAGATGAAGAGAACTGATTTATTACATAAGTAAAATCTGTGGTATCCTGAGACACGGGCCTGTACCTATTGATTATTTCACTGCAGAAAGCACTGTGAGCCTTAAAGGCCTCACAGTTCCCTGCAGACCTTTCTTGGAGCTGAATAGCTTCTCATAGTCACCTGTTAGTGTTCAGAACAGCTCTTCAGTGTTTAGTGCTCTTCTGGACAGTAGATCCAAATTGTCTTTCCAAGTGGCTGTGTGGGTAGCAGGGAAGGAAACTCTTTTTCTAGATTCTTACATCATACTTGGTCATGGAAACATTCTGCATATCTGAACAGTGCAAGTTACTGAGTGAGGTATACAGTGACCTTACCTGTTCTTAGCAGTTTGCTGTACAGAGTTGTTCAGTTGCTTGTTTCGTAGTGTGTCTTCTTTCTTGGAAGTGCTAAAATATTTATGAACTGAGAAAAGAAGCATGTTAATATTTCATGTGACTTAGGGGTGTTTTTCAGATAAAGTGGATATTATAAATATCTTATTTTTAATCAGATAATAAGGATAGAAAAGACTATCTAGGTTAATCAGTCTGACCTGTTATATTTTGCAGGGCCACTATGCAAGTTCAACTAAGATTTTATTCATTATGGTGTGTTAAAATGTCACATCAGTAGCTTCGAGGTATTTCCAGTTACGCAGTGTAACCTAAATTTTACTTTGAGGTGTTGAAGCAAATTGCTTGAGCTTACTACTACCTATATTTGTACAGCCCTCAAACTCTCCGAATTAGGGAGATCTTCACCTTTTCTCTAGATTGTGTTGCTTCTTGTGCCAGAAGTACTTTGATGGATTTCAATCTCTCAGTCTTTATATTTCACGTCTTTTCCATTACACCTCGGTGTTTAATTACATACCAGTATAATTATTTGAAGGAAGCAGAAATAATAGAAATGCTATTTCTGTGTATAGAAATACTTTACTTTTTTTATGACCTGTAGGATTTTATTTATAAATACAGTCTCACCACAGTACCTGCAGCTGTTCAATATTCCATTTCTCTAGATCATTGTCATTCAACCATTTGATTATAGTAGAAAGTATAAAGAGATTAATTAAACATTTTTAATTTCCCATCTGGCTCACAAGAATGATCTGTTTAATCCTCTTAGCAATAGCAATCAGAATAGATGTATCTCACACTGGAAAAGTGCCCTCAGAAAGTTTATTATTACATCTCAACCCCACGTGCAAGGCAGACTGGCCGTATATGCACATACACATCTACTCAAGCAAATAAGCTGTGTCTGGTTTTTGTTGAGAATTGTTGAACCATTTTCATACATCTTTTGTTTACTATAGTTCAGAGACAACACAGGTAAGAGTAAGCTATCTGGAGTTTGTTATGAATCATGCATATACTGAATTGTTTAAATAAGTAGTTATGTAAAGGGCCAGTTCATGATCTTGGGAAAATAAACTGGTGAAATGAATCTAGAACTCAGTCTAGCACTTGAGAGTTTTCTGTCTTGTAAACTGAAAAAATCTATAGTAGATTAGATTGCATATGACAGTCTGCAGTTCTTTTCAGCATAAAGTTTCTGTTATAATGCTTACGATACTTCTGTGAAGGCCACTTATATCCACTACTTCTGTGAAGGCCACCATTAGGTCAGAGATGTTTCACAGGTAAGTCGTCTTGGCTCAGGCTTAATGAATGCACTGTATGTGTTACAAATCATAGACTCTGCCTCAGATTTTATACTGTGTTCAAACTAGATGTGTTTGAACACCTCAGGTAAATCCGTACTGTTAATTTTTGTCTATTTTCTTTTTTTTAAATACAAGGTTCTGTTTATTGTTTTTGATTAATTGGATGGGAGATAGGTCAGCATCTGTGCTATGCTTGGTAGGTTTTGCAGTCTTTTGGATTCAGTGCAAATTCTGTCCTGAGTTGTAGCTATTTCAGACTCTTCTCGTTACCCTGTGAAGTGTAAGGTTATAGCACATGGAAATAAAGTACATAAGAAAATATAACTAGCTGTAGACTGCCATGAGGAAAAACTGAGTGATATTTACAATGGAACCTAATTATCTTATGGACCTAAAAGCCTATGCCAACTCTAAGCATTTTTGAGGATTTTAGCCCATTGCTGTACTCCAAAGACATGTTGACTCAGTAAGCAGCTAAATCTGTGAGAACAGTCTTCCATGAAAAGTTGTATATAGACTTGCAAGATAATGTTCAGTAAGATGCATATGGGAAATGCAGTGCAGTTCATGAAGATGTTTTTCTCAGTTCTTAAAGATAAATCATCCTGACCAGAGATGCTTTTATGCTAATTAGATAGAAAAGGGAGAGGCATATGAATGGGATACCTATTTTGGCAGAAAAATCCCTGATTAGTTCTCAGTTAACACTATTAGTTTATTTTAGAGTTGGGTGGAAAGTAAAGGGCAGGAATTAAGAACAAAAAGAACATTTTAACCTAAAAAACCTTATTGGTAATGCATTAAGTATGTTGGTAGGTCTGCTTGAAAGACCTAACGCACTTCTGTTTTGACTAATCAGCAGGACTTGTACAGTCTTTCCCTTACACTAGAATCTTGGCATTCTCTGTGTAATCTATGAGTAGTTTTTAAAAAAAAATTGAAAGAAAACTGGGATGTCAGTGCAAATGTGTGGGAAAATGCAGCAGCTGCTCCAAGGATTTCCCAGTTAGAAAGGCTGTGGAAACACTGTAGTTGATTTCATACGCTTGTAATGATATGTGAACGATGAGTTATTAAAGGTCACTCTTAAAGCAGAAGAGAAACCAGTCTTTTGTATGGAGAACTGGCTATGTGTCGTGTTCTAAACTAGTTGCAGTCTCAAGTAGCATTTGAACAGTCAAAAGCAGGAGAGAACTCTCCATGGGCAGGTTGAATTAATTCTGTCTTAAGGTTTACCATTGCTGTTTAGCCTAGGAAGAAGGATGGGATATTCTTGATATGAGTTACTGCTGTTGTTTTTACTTCGTTTTTGTACCTGCTTTTGTTAGTGTTTGACATCTAGCATCAGATCCATTTAATTGATTAGGTGTTCTGATTTTTCTGCTCTCCTTGTTATCTTCCCAATATTAATGTGTGTTTTATTCCTTTGTTGTCTTATTTGTATAATTAAAAAACAAGACCTTCATGGTAAAGGTGGTATTTTATGTTTTGACATATTGCTGAGTACAGGGAGCTCTTGGCTTGTATAACATAGAATCATAGAATACCAGGTTGGAAGGGACCTCAAGGATCATCTGGTCCAACCTTTCTAGCACAGTCTAGACGAGGTGACGCAGCACCATGTCCAGCTGAGTCTTAAACGTGTTCAGCGTAGCGGAGTCAACCACTTCCCTGGGGAGATTATTCCAATGGTTGACTGTTCTCATTGTGAAAAATTTACCTCTTGTGTCTAATCGGAATCTCCCTGGGAGTAACTTGTATCCGTTACCCCTTGTCCTCACCATGTGACTCCTTGTAAAATGGGAGTTTCCGTCTTCTTTGCAGGTCCCCTGTAAGTACTGGTACATGGTGATGAGATCACCTCTAAGCCTCCTTTTCTCAAGGCTGAACAAACCCAGCTCTCTCAGCCTATCCTCATGCAGCAGGCTTGCCAGACCCTTGGTCATCTTGATGGCCCTTCTCTGGACCCCCTCCAGCCTGTCCACATCTTTTTTGTATAGCGGGGACCAGAACTGTACACAGTATTCCAGGTGTGGCTTGGGAAGCGCCGAGTAGAGAGGGATAATGACTTCTTTACCTCTGCTGGTGATGCCCTTGTTGATGCAACCCAGCATCCTATTGGCCTTCTTGGCCACAGCAGCACACTGTTCACTCATGTTGAGCTTCCTGTCCACCAGGACCCCCAGGTCCGTTTCCACGGAGCTGCTCTCTAGCCAGGTGGATCCCAGTCTGAGCTGCACTCCTGAATTGTGTTTTCCCAGGTGCAAGACCTTACACTTGCCCTTGTTAAACTTTATAAGGTTCTTGTTAGCCCACTCTTCCTGCAGGGTGGCTCTCCCTTCCACAGTGTCTACTTCCCCGCTCAATTTGGTGTCATCTCCGAACTTCATCAGGCTACATTTGATTCTGTTATCCAGATCACTTATGAAGATTCTGAATAGTGTTGGGCCCAGTATCGATCCCTGGGGGACCCCACTTGTGATGGGTTGTCAGTCTGAAAAATAGCCATTTACCACCACCCTTTGGGTGTGTGGCCCATCAGCCAATTCCTCACCCACTGCACAGACCACTTGTCTAGGCCATAACGGATCAATTTCTCCAGGAGGAGGCCATGGGGAACCGTATCAAAAGCCTTGGAGAAGTCCAGGTAGACAATGTCCACCACTCGCCCCATATCAACCGAGCAGGTCGCTTTATCATAGAAGGCCACCAGATTTGTCAGGCACGATCTGCCCTTGGTGAAGCTGTGTTGGCTTTTCCCAATTGTGCTTCATTTGACTGGTGATGGCCCCCAGGAGGATCCGTTCCATAATTTTGCTGGGGATTGAAGTAAGACTGATGAGCCTATAATTACCCGGATCCTCCCTTGAGCCCTTCTTGTAGATAGGGGTGACATTTGCCTTCCTCCAGTCCTCTGGGACATCCCCTGATCTCCATGACTTCTTGAAGATTATGGAGAGTGGCCCTGCAATGACATCATCCAGCTCTCTCAACACCTTCAGGTGGATGGCATCAGGGTCCATCAATTTGTAGGGGTCAAGCTCCTGTAATAATCCACATACTAACTCCTTCTTCACTGATGGTGGGTCTATGTTTGGATCCTCCTGGATTTTTATTCTCAACGCCTGGGATCCAACAGTGTTGGCAAAGACAGAGGTGAAGAAAGTGTTGAGAACCTCTGTCTTTTCAGCATTGTTGGTGAACAAGTATTGGTATATCCAATAACAATTTGGTATTTTGGTTCATGTACTTTACTCCCCAGGTGTGTATTTGGCTTTATTAGAGCGTATTTACTACAAAAGAAAGGTGTGGGTTTTTTCCCTTTTTTTTTTCCACCTTTTTTTTCTGTTTACTTGCATGGAGATGTGCACGGGTTTTTCTTTGAACTGTAAAAGATTATGATTTCAAAAATGAAGCACAAGGGGGAGCTAGTAATTCATCGTACATGCATCCTTGTTTTCCTTCTATTTGACTCATTTATTTATGGTTCTTAACATCACAAGGTGCATTTGAACTGATGCGTGGTGTGTGTGTGTGTGTCCAAACAACTGGGGTGTGTTCTCTTCTGGTTATTTTGATCTACAAGTCTGCAGCAGCTGAAATAATTACTGAAGTACTTAAATTCTTGCTGCTGTACTGCTTGCGATAGTGAGCAATTCATTTGATTCTCAACTAAAATTATGATGAAGGTGGCTCTAATTTTGTTTACCATATTGATTATTTGAAGGTGTCTTAAAATAGGTCAGGGAATGTTAGTGTAAAAAAATCTAGTTTACCTCCTAGACCAATGGTTTTAAAGACCAGTTATTCCTAATAGATGTATACCTTGTCAGTACTAGCCTTACTCTGAATGAACTCTCCATCATGATTGGAAGATTGAGGAAGTTTCCAAAGTTTCCATGAGAAATACTTAGCCAGTGAAAAATCTCTCTGAAGAATACTCAGTGCCAGCTGGTTTCCCTTAGATTAAAAGATGTTTGGTGTGCATTACGGGTCATGCATTGCAAGCGGAGACCTGTGAGTTCATTCAGTGTGTGGCGTTGTCACTATGTAATGGGTAAAGGTTTAAAAGTAAGCATTGTAGCTATGAATCAAGAGTTGTTATGGGAGAAGCCCTAGTTACTGGAAGAAGGTCACAAAAATAAAACTTATGTGTTGTCAATGTGTGGGCATACATACTGCTACTAAATACACATATCTGTGGAGGCCTTTTTTGAGGATTTTTGAGTTGTTTTTGGTTTTAACATGTTCCTTTGTTTCCCAAGGAACCAGACGAATGTCAAAGTCAGAGTATGTAAATTCATGTGCAAACTCAGTGATGTATAAGAGGAATATTATCTTCTCTTTCAAAAATAGTGTCAAACTGTTAGCTTTTGTAACTAAAACCTTTGGATAAAAGTTACATTTACACTCTGTTTCCAATCTTTTTCCTGCAGCTAATATCAAACAGCACTGTCCTTGTAACCACATTCTCCTAAGGTACAAGGAAAGTAAGAGAACATCTCTGGTCATTTGTCTTGCTGCACATAGTTGTGAACCGTGTAGTTTGTTCTGATTAACATATAAGGTTTTTTTTTTTTTGTTTGTTTGCTCACATCCCTTCTTTATAGAAGATTGTTATTATCACAACAAATTAACAACTACTTGAAGAAAAAAAAAAAATCTGCTTCGCTTACCTTCAGTATAATTTAACAGAAGCATATTCGTTTACTTAGTTAACTGTTCTAGTTAACTGTTGCCAGTGAACGTTACTGTCTTGAGTCTGTCTGTGAAAATACTCTGTTCCTAGTTGAAGTTATGAATTGGTATTTTGGTATTAAAGAATAATCCTTGTTCTAAATGCATGGAACATCAGTTATATGTAGTTTGACTTTAAAATGGGGATTGATAATAATAGTAATAACAACAGCAGAGTGTGATCCTCGTTTCTTATAGTGTAAGCAGAATCTGAGACCAGGGATTCAGATGTAAAAGTAATCTTTCTTGATATCCAAGGTAGACAACTGGAAATACCTGATGTCAAGTAGACCTGTTTCACTGGGTCTGTAGACATAAATATGTATCTATAGAAGCAGGCCTTTTATACACTTTATTTTTGTCAGCAGAACATGGCTTCTCATTCCTGTTTCTCTGGGCCTAGGCAGTGTGAAATCTGGTTCCTCTCAAAGACTAAGATGGGATTAATAAACCTTGTTGAAAAGAGAGAGAATCAAAACCAGGTGTTTAACTTCTTCCATATTGCTGCTTTAGGGTTTGAGTTTAGAATTGAAAAAAAAAAATTACATACAGTGACAATAAATAATATTAAATACATACTGTAACTAAACAGCCTTGAAACATATAAAACTGAGATTAAAATTTCCCACAAGTTGCAGCTTATTTACTAGTCAATAATAAACAATCTGTAAATTCTTACAGAAATTCTTTTTAATTTTGAGGACCCTAATCTCTCAAACTCAAGCATATGTTTAACTTAGAGGTCTTGACGCATCTCATGTAAGTCAGTAGGAGTTATCCCTTGCATAAAGGGTGCTACGCTTATACCTCCGTAAGACTGGAGTCTTTGTCAGCACTTACCACGAGCACGTGGTGATTGGCATTCGGGAGCTTTGGGAGTGCAAGTACAGCCATTGTTTCACTATCTGGCCTAACTGGGGGCTGGGGTGCTCTTAGGTATACCAAAACTGGCTAATGTGAGTACGAAGGAATCTGTTGCAGAAGTACCCAGAGCACGGTAACGTACAGTCCATATCTGGCAGAGGGCATCACTGGCTGGACTTCAGCAGCTGCTTTGATTTTTCTGCTTTGTGCACTTACATTCTAGGTTCAGGGAGGGGTTATTTGCCCGGGTACAAACTGCTGGACTTATGCTAAGTTTATGTGGTGGTATGCCTGACAGGGTCAGCAGGTGTGACATTAAGATGGTTACCTTTTTCCTTGGTCCATCCTGAATTCAGCAGGTCTAAACCAGGTGAAACCTGCTGTACTGTTGCTGGAAGCTGTGATGCTGACAGACGTGCATGATGCTGACAGTTTGCATTGCACATGTGTCTCTGTGTGGCAATGTTAACAGTAGTCTGGTTAACTGGGAGATGCCGGCAAGGTAGTAATTGTTAAAAATAATAATAATGAAAAAAAACTAGCTGATTTTTGCTTAATAATTGAGTTCTAATGAAGTGGGAAGGAACACTTTGAATCACAGACGCGAAAATTGTAGCATAGACAATGTTACTGTTTTTTTCAAGATGCAACTGTTGTTTGAAACTGTATGACTTTTAGCAGAATTATAACATAAACTGACTTGTGCGTACAGTTTTGCCCTCTAGAGATAACATACTGTTGACATAATAATGTTAACCACATAATTTCTATAGATGCTTTTAATGCCTTAAAATCTGCCCAGTGTTTATTTTCTGTGTTTGCTTTTGTTAAACCTCACACCTAATGGAACTATTGAGTTTCTGTTAAAGCTTGACCTCTGGCTTTTTTTTTCCTTTGCAGGTATTTGTGGAAACACTAGACAAATGTTTTGAAAATGTCTGTGAACTGGATTTAATTTTCCACGTAGACAAGGTACTGCAGTGAGCTTCTGTAGTATTCCTTGTCATGTAAAATGTGTGGTTCAACTGATACTTGGTATTAAACTCTTCAGTGATTCTGCTTTTATTGTCAGTGAAATCTATAGGCAGTTTCTAGCAACATATTTGGGACTTGAAAGCTGTGGTGGAACGTGTCTTTCTGAGGAAAAATAAAAAGTAGGAGATTTGCATAGTGTTGTTGCACATATAATTGTCAAATTGGAGACATCTGAATATTCTTAAAGTAGGACTTTGTTTCAAGAAATAATTTGTTCCGTTTTGTTTACGGTTAGGTGTTACATTACTCAGAACTGAAATTGTTACAGGGTTTTCCAGTTAAGGCTGGCAGTTGCCTTTCAAATGCAATCATTACGTAATTTAAATGCTGTGTGGATCTTTCTCTTTTAAATCTCAAACAGACATGTCTTTTTTTCGAACATTTAGAAACAATCTTGTTTGAATATTCCTAGCTATCAGGAATAAGTGTTTTATTTATTAATCTAGTTTTGAGAAATGCTATAACTATAGTAATCTTTCATTTAAAAGGATGTTGGCATCTCTTAGTGTAATACATAAAATGCTGAGAATTGAACATAGAGAATTTATCCGTCACTTGCATTTTGTACCTACTGTTGCTTTCTGTGCAGTCACCTTTCCCCATCTGTGAACATCTTTTTGCATCAACAGCAAAAGATGCGAAAGGAAAATAAGACAAAAATCACTAAAAGTGGACTAAAAATAGTAACAAGTTAAGTATCTGAAATAACCATTTGGACCTGACTTAGTTTGTTTCAAAATCAGGAAGTTCTTTTGGAAGAAACACTTGTACCTTGACCAGACAGTGAAATGCAAATGACCTTGAGTAGGTGATTGAACTGATACTGTGCTCATGACAAGTCATTAGGATTTCTAGCCTGGCTGGAACACATTGGCTGTTTCCAAAATGGCAGATTAAAGTACAAAAGAATTTGAGAGGTTTATTTGTTGGCTTCTGAGCTTAAGGAACCCAAATACTGCAATCGCTTTGTGGCAAGGAGTTTGATCTTTAGCTGCAGAATACTTTGGCTGCTGTGCAGTCCAAGCTGTTGCTCTGTAGCATGTTTCATTCAGTAGCATTCCCTAGCGTAAGTAGTCTTCCACACTTTATAGGAGAAACATCTTTCTAATAAAATGTAGAGAACTTAGGTGCTTCCAAATGGAAAATTTCTTGAAGAATATTTTACTTTGTATCAGATATGAGATGATATTTTCTTCTTGAAATCTGTTTGTCGAAGGAAAGCTAAAGTTTAAGTGTTTCATTTGATTTACTAAAAAAACCTGTATTAAATGCTTAGGCTAGAATTTTCAAACTCTGAGGAAGACGTGTGGGAAGACCCTAAATAATAATTAGGTATTTTAGCAAAAGTAACCCATTTCCAAAATAAAAGGTCAGTGAAACCTTGAGTTAAGAAATTTTTGAACATGGCATTAATCAGTGCAGTGATTTTTTTTAACTTGAACGTAAGTCGACAAAAGAATACAATACAGAAAGCCGGACTTCTGCAGTAATGCAAGGCTACTACCAGCAGTACGGTAGCATTAGTTGTGCAGTTGTGACTAATCTGATGTCATCTCCATTCTTTTTTTTTTTTTTTCCCCTCCAGTGTAATTGGTTTGTAAGACTTAGTTTATACCATAACATGGGATCAAAACATTTGATTGGTACAGTTTAAGTTCATAAGTATTCTTGTAGATCTGTAAGAAAAAAAACAGGAAGATGTATCTGTGAGAATGAAATTACAGCATTAAATTCTCTTTAAGCTGCTGCTAAGATCACCTTGTCAAGAAGCAAAATGCATTGAGTCTTCTGAGTTACAACATGTTAACTTTCTCTTGTCAGATATTTGTGGCTTGGCTTGTTAATAGATTTCAAGTGTGCAATAGGGAAAAACAGCAACTGCTGCTGGATGTTTGGTCTAGACAGAGTCTTAAGTATAGTGGATACTTGCACGTGGGAGCTGTTTGGGGTGAAACATGTCAAATATTTGTATTTTGAGTGGTCTGGTGTTGAGAAAAGTGAGGGCTGACTAATTGATTTGGATGAGAGTTGGTCTGTGTCTCGGTTCTTGATGGAGTTGTGGAAGGTGACTTTCTTCCAATCCTCTTGCTAGAGCTGCCTGAAAAACAA
Source organism: Nipponia nippon (assembly GCF_047370975.1). Taxonomy (NCBI): domain Eukaryota; kingdom Metazoa; phylum Chordata; class Aves; order Pelecaniformes; family Threskiornithidae; genus Nipponia; species Nipponia nippon. The sequence continues at coordinate 7,937,018 of NW_028262402.1, forward strand.
GTACCACCTTTCTTGTAAAAAATTATGTAGCATGTAAAAGAGTTTAACTGTGTAATCTCAACAGCTGTTGCCTCTTTAGTAGCATTTTATGTGACATTTTTATAAGGAAACATTTACTTTCATCAGGCAGCCATCATTACACAGGACCCAGTGATGACTTATAGTAACCTGGAGACAAGAGAGATACTTATTCAAGAAGAATATTGGTATAGTACTGAAATTCATTTGGAGAATGGAATATAGGTGGGAATGAGATAGTGTTTCTTACATGCTGTAGCAGATGAGGACTTAGGGTGTTGGGGAGTGTAGTTCATACAGGAGAGAACTGGGCTTTTCTTTTACAGATCAGTTGTATTAAAAACAAATTTGCTATAGCTGGAGCAAAATGTTGGAGGTTTATGTTAGTCCTGTACTGATTCCTACACTGAGTCCAGGAGTGTAATGCTTTCTGATGGAAAAGACGTCACAGAAAGCTATCTTAAGCATATTTCACAACGAAAATACTAGAACACATTCATTTAGGGATGTAAGGAAATACTTCTATTTTTCCACAAGTTTTTGGCACCTATTCAAATATCCCTGGGAGTATCATGATCTCTTCCAAGAGTTTATTATCTGACCAGAACAGTGAACCCTCCAGAATCAGATTGCAGCTTGAAGACAAGAAAATGTGCCAGATTTTCCTAGGAGAGTTTTTTTCTTGATGCATTCCTTCTCTGCATTTGTTAAAGCATGCATTCGTGCTTTTAGACAGTGCATGGAACAGAAGTAGGAAGCACTCTTGAGTTTTGTAAAAACACCTCAAAATTATTATTACAAAATGGCAATTTCAGATTTTGAAAAGTTGATGTTCTCAACAGTCTGATCTCTTTTTTTTTTTTTAGAATATAAATGTAAGAGGTATATTCCATATTCCTTCAGTCTGTCACTTAAACACTATTTTAAATAGGCTGTTCAAGTGTATTTTGCACTTAATTTCCACTTAATGCTCTTTTAATTCAGAAAAATTTTTGTTTCTTTAGGAAAATAATTAGTGAAATTTTTAATTGGAAAAAGTAGAGAAAATAATGTTTATTTGTTAATTTAATACGTATTTGCAATGAAAAAGAAGAAAGTTAATATTAAAAATATATGTCTTGCTAGTGCTCATATCTGGGCAAAAAAAAGTGTTTTTAAGAGAACAAAGTAAATTGATTACAATATTTACATAATATTATTGGTCATAGTTGCTATTTCCTTTCATTACAGGTTAACAAGTAAAATTAATTGTATTCTGTTATTTAGAAAATCATCCCTTTAGAAGAAAAATGGGGCAGGACAAAAAACTGGTTAAGCTACTGTGTCAATCCATGCTTTATAAACATCTTTAAATACTGTGTGTTAGACTTGCATATTGTGTACTAAAAATAGGAAAAAAGTATAGAGAAAGGTAAGAAGCGTGATCCAAGGTATGGAACAGCTTGGTGTTGAAAAAAGGTGTTGAAGGGCCTGAAGAAAATTAACAACTGTGTTTCTCAGAAATAAAGAAGAGTGGGATATCAGATAAAATTTCAGGAAGTTTGAAACAAAGAAAATGTATTTTTCATGATTGATAATTAAATTATGGAATGTCATTGTCCCATTTTATCATAGATAGCAAGAATATTATAAATAAGTTCAAAAGTGATTAGACGTACTAACCAAAGGAAAATGGGACTATAAAATACAATAATATAGCAAGAAACAGCAAACAATCTGTGTTTCAGGAATCCTTAAGTTGGAGATATTTGGAAGCAGAGAATTTATGTCAGGATAAATAGTACTCTTAAGATTTCTTGCACAATTTTTTTTAAGTGTCAACTGGTGGATTTTTGAAACCAGATAATGAACTGGGTGGATTTTGCCTCCAACTTAATAAAGTTTTTTAACCATGCTTGAGCATAAGCAGAAATTTTAACTTTCATGTTTTTTAAAGCAACTTGTGTGATGGGAAGTTAATGTTATCATGTACCTCTTCTGTAACATGACACACTGAACATGAAATACTGAAACAACTGCTCAGCAGTAACTCATGGTGCTTTAACTTGTCCTGTATAGAGGACTAGAGGACTTCCTGAGAGCAAAGTGATAATAAAGCAATCCTTTAAAACACCAACAACTAGAGTAATGAAATAGTTTCTTTATGACCAAAAAGATTAAGGAAGGTATTTTCTTAATGTTTTGATGTAGAATACTAAGACTTGCACTTGTAGGCCCCAAACTGGACACAGTGTTCTAGATGTAGTCTAATACGTTACTTCCATAGCTTGTTCTTTGAAGTTCTCTGCTGAATAAGAGCAAAGTAAGCAGGAACTTACTGAGATGTCATTTCTTGCCTCTTTGGTCAGAAACATATGGAATATTCCTGTGCTGTAAAAGAAGGGCCAATTTCTAGAACTTAGCAAAGTTTTAAAGAATGTTAAGAGGACATCGAATTAAATTCCTTTTTTTCTCTGGGATGTAGGCTGGAATTTAGTCTCCTGTGTACTTACCAATGCAGTTTCAGATATCGTCCACAAATTAAAATGTATTCTTCAACAATGGAAACATTCTTTTGACTTGAAAGTTTCTGAATTTTGAGGCTATTAGTTGAGGCTAAAGTTACAGCTGGAATTTCTTCCTTGACATCACCAGCTCTGCCAAAAAGAGCGAAATGAGAAATACTCCCCTAAAATCTGGAGGTGATGACTGCAGTTGCTGTTTTGGAGCCAGGTGCATTTTTAAAAATAAAAAATCCAAATCTGTAATCTGCAGTAGCAAGTGATGGTATTTGCACTGTTATGCTGTACTTTTATTGAGTGACCACTCAATAAAATGTATTGAAAATAACCACTTCATAGTAAACGCTCAGATTAGATTGACTAGCCAGAAAATTTGCCACTTGTATAGGGAGACAAGAATCATTTACTTGTCCTTCTCTAAGCCTGTATAATGCCCATTCAGAAACTAGAAAAGAAAAAAATCCTAAATTTCATAGCATGTGAAAAATACTTTCTGAAGTAAATTCTTGATAAAAGTATAACCAAAATCACCAGATAAATACTGTATTATGAAGACCTTTTTAGTTTTCATGTTTTGTTTCTGGTGGCTATACATATTGTAATAGCTAGTCTTTCTATATGCTGAGGAGAGTCCCACATGGCTTAAAAGTTGTGGAGTAGTCAAGAGGGCCAGATAAACCTGTGCAGAAGCTTAAAAACATCACTGATCTGGGAATGGAGTGCAATTGTGACTGAAGCTGCAAATCTGTCTACTTCTAAAACACATCTCTTGTACCATTTCCTCCCTAAGGAATTATCAAACCTAATACTGTGTTGATAGACTTGAACTCTGATTCTATAACATCTTTAGCCAGACCCCTTTAAAGTGGCAATCTTTATGACCATCACCAGTGGTAGAGATGTGTTGTCTTCTAAATGCTGTTACTGCTTATTGTTAACTTTTTGATTAAGGGGAAAAAAATTGCCATTTTTGACTGCATTTTAATACTCTTTTTTTATAATAATTTCCATATTAACATCTTCAATATTTTCTTTTTGATACTAACAACACCTTAAGTCAATTTTTTGCATCATCCACTTATATTATCAAGCTTTCCATATGAGTAAAATGGAGAATTGCCTGAAAAATCAATGTTTTATCGGTTGATTCTATTGAATACATTGTATATTTCATCAGGTGTCTGTGAAATAATTCTTTGCAAATTTGTAACCAAATGCAAATTTATGTAAGGTTTTTGGTCTTAATATTTTAGGTAGCCCATACCATGTATTTACTAACTCTTATTTGTGTCCAGCTATAAACTGTTTCCTTATGCTATAAGTGGAAATAAGTTTTCAGTAAACAGAAGTAAATATTGGTGACATCTTTCAATGCATTTGGATTGTCAGTGTAGATTAAACTAATGTTAGATTACCATGATTTTATCCTTTTTTCTGATTGTCATGCTAAAAAGCTCTTAAATTCACCTAATAACAAGCTAGGAGATGTAATTCTTTAGCAGAAGCTTTTTAGCTTGGGATGTTATGAGGGACATATATAAGCCAGTATTAAGACAGTGGCTCAGTAAGGATTGTTAATCTTTTCTCATCAGCTTTTGATTCTTAAAGCTCTTCTCAGCAGCAATAAGCAGAGAGGAAGAGCTGTTTTCAGCCTCTCCAAACACATTCATTGTAAGTTTCTACTGGAATATAATTTATCAGGGAAGCAGCTCTTCAATTTTCTTTTTGAGGTATGGCACAAAAACGGGAAGTATGGTGGTTTTGGATACACTACTTGCAACTCATCTTTAGAATTGTTTGATTTAGAGATTTACTTCTATCCTTGATCCACAGGGAAATTGCAAGCATATCCAAAATAGCAGAATTATGGTTTGAAGTATCAGATTGTACAATGTGTTTCTTTCAGAAAAGTAGTAGAATGTTCCTTGTCTTCAGAATTATAATGGGCTTAAAATATTATACATTACATATTAACTCTGGATTTTTACTAGAAAGTATGTGGAAGCATGCCTTTAAAAAAAAGAAAAGTCATCTTTAGATAAAGTGTGAATACAGACTCTGAGACTCTGAAGCAGAGATTTGTGAACCAGGGCTCGCATTCTCAAATCAGGGTTGCAGGGAAGAGGGATATTTAGACATACGCATTTCATTAATGTTGCCGGCTGGTTTATGTAGTCCTTCAGTTTGAGTCCTAGCTGTCAATCTTAGTCCTAGATGCTGAAGGCTGCTTGTTTATGGTGTAGCTCAGGTATGGGTCAACTCAGGTATGTTAATTCTACTGCTAAGCCTAGTCTTGGTACCCATGGTGGGTGAGCATCGCTATGTCTCTCTTCCTTCACAGATGTAGTCCAAAGTAGTTTTTACACATCTATTTGTGAGCAATTTGTTTAATCTTTTAGAACCTGCTCCTTAGATGTATTACTACTATTGATGCTAATTAGAACTCTTCTCCATAGTCCTTGGATAGAAAACAGGTACTGAAAGAAAGATGAATGTGAAAGTTTCTTCTAGCATTGATAAGCAAAGTGGTATAGCTGATGAGTTTGTAACAGAACTATGAGTAAAGAAAATACTGGAGAAATGAACATTGAGTTATGAGCTTTGTTCCCAAACGGTTTTAAATAAATTGCTAACGTTAATTAAGTGACTTACAGAATATATGTGTTCCTGCACTGAGGAATCTAGATACCATCTGTCCAGATGCGTGTAGGACATTTTGCATTTTTAAATTTTCTTTTGGTCTTTTTTAGGTCCATAATATATTGGCCGAAATGGTCATGGGTGGAATGGTTTTGGAGACCAACATGAATGAAATTGTCACTCAGATTGATGCTCAAAATAAACTGGAGAAATCTGAGGTAAGTGATGCATTGTGTAGTTTCTAAACTAAAAACATGGTTGTAGTAAATGCATGCTATATAATGCTGTTTGTCCTTCAGTAGCAAACTATATACAGCTGCTTGCTTATAATGCTAAAAAGTGGTAATGTATTGTTAGGTTAGGATATCGTACCTTTTATCGTAAGTAATAATTGCTTAGAGTCACTGCTGATTAGTTTTTGCTATTTATATCTAATAGCATTGTGTGCCATTGCTATTGAGATACTTCCGTAGTTCTCTAAGTTTCTCTTGCAGAAAGCATTTAATTTCCTGTGTATTTATTATGCTGGACTGGTGACTATAACAATTAAAGAACTTAGATAAAGAGCCAAAGTGTATATACAAAGACTACATGTTCCTGTCTGCTAGTATATTTCTAGCACCTGAAATAAATGGCAGCATATTTAGTGTCACAATAATACTGCAACACAAAATAATAAATTGGACTGAAATGGACTAGATAGAATTTAAAGCCCAGTTTTAGACCCTTTAAAGTAAATACGAATTCTGCCATTTTGGTAATCTGAACATTTGGTCTTTGGTTGAGCAGATTGGAGTGAGAAAATGGTATTCTGTATATGCCCCTAACAGTCTGAGTGAGGGATACTCATGTAAGTTGTGGGAATTCCTTTTCAATTCAACAATTGTTGAATTTGTGTTTAGGAAAGAAACGTGGACTAAGAAAGGTTTTTAGAATTACTTTAGCTATGACACAGAATATTACTGTTCCTTTAACATCACCAGACATGCCTTGTAAGCTGTAATACTACTAGTACGTCATAGCTAAGTCTGTGATTGATTCTTATTGATGAGATTAATTCCACAGAACACATCATCTGATTTTTGAAGCATAATATTCAAATTTCTAAACAAACATTTGCTTGAATTGGAGACTGTTTCTAAAGTTGAAGTCAGCTGAGTAGATTGAAATATTGCAGGTGGCATAAATATGAACTAAATGACATTTTAGAAGACCCAGAGAACTTCCGAGTTTTAACTTAAGTGCAACAGAGAGAAGTGAATTCTTCAGGTTTTTTGTGGTACAATGTATACTGTTCTCCTAATTCTGCAATCTCACACTGCACCACCTCAAGTCTTTTAACACATTTAATTGTTTTGCACAACTTCCAAACTGCATCCAAGAACAAGACCACCCTGTGTGAAAAAAAGGAAAAAAGCTAGGTATGATACGATACAGTTCATAGCAATATACAGCCACAAGGATTGTATTACAGATTATGAAGATGTCCAATATGTTCATTCTAACATCTTTCTCAAACTCAGAATGGGCCATTGATCACAGAGATGAATATTTGGAATTATTCTCATAATTTTTTGCTATATTTGAATAACTTCTGTATACATACATTTTTCTTTATTTGATGAAAAAGTAACATAGTGTTCCAAAAGCTGAACTTACTGAGCAGCTATGTTCTAACATGTATCATGCACATATCAGTTTTATGTAAAAGCATTTAATTAAGGCATTTATTCTTAATTATGTAAATTCTCTTACCAAATCAACTGTAGACCAGTCTCTGACTAGTCATCTGAAACACATTGATTCAGTGCAGCCAGCTCCAATACTTGCTGTTTTCCATTATTCATCAGTAAGTCATTCTTTCTTTTAAGATGCTTTTAGTATAAAAATAGGTGGTGGAAGACATAAAAAACATGTAGAGCTCAGATCATATGCAAGGCAAATAGCAACTTCTTCCTTTACATTCAGCAATGAATTATAGAAGGTAAAGAAGTAGCAGTGATAAATTAAAACACTTGGTGACTGGGATGGAGTAGAACATTTCACAGTCTGCTCACCACAAATGCATATTTTTTTTTTTTAGTTCAGTGACTGGTGTTTTGTTTTGTTTTTTTTTTCAAATTTAACAGTTACTGTAATGCTGAGATATTTTACAATACCTGGTAACTATTTCCTCAGATCATTAATTGGTTTTTTTTCACTTATATCCACAGAAATTTCCTGATTGCTATTTCTTTTCCTTGTGTCTTTTTGATCAAGATTGTAAATCTTTCAACATGTCTTTCCTGAACATGTATTTTCAAGATACAAGCAAATCCCATTCATGTAAATCAAAATCAGTAATAACTTAATAATATTTTTGAATGCTGGTCACTAAGAAATCAAAACTAGTGGATCTTCTTAGTTTAATTTAAAAAAAGAAATTATTTTTAAAATTTATAGATTATTATTGATACAGTCTGTAGTTCATAGGGCTGCCACCTATGCCACAGTACTCTTGCTTTAGTCTGTTTGGCTTGTTAGACCTCCGTCATAGTTCTTGTATCCATAAAATAGCTGCTTTAAGGTTAAATTGCCTTTTCTTTTCTAGCTGAAATAATGAAGCTAATAAAGTTGTAATTGACCTACATTTTCAGAAATATTTTAAATTTTGTGTTGTGCCCACGTAGCTTCCCTTAATATACAAAATGTAGCCATTTGATATCAGGTATTTGTTCAGTTATGTATTAGCTTTCTAAACAGGCTTTCAGTTAGAATTTAGTGAAGAAGATCAAATGTATTTATTAAATTCACAAATATTTGAGCAAAGCTATCAATTCAATTTGTTAATGCTTTCAACAGAGGTTAATTATTTAAACCACTATAAGGGAGTCCCTAGCTTTGATTTCTGATTCAGCTTTTATATTGCTTGGATGGGCTACAAAAGAAACTCTATATCTACCTTGAGAAATGTTGTCTTAAATGCATTTCCCTACCTTTCAGTTTAGTGTTTATCTGTGAATGGATTTCTGGTCAGTCCTCCTAACACCAAAGGATCATTGTGATTAAGGGAGGGAATTTTTGGGAGAGGGGTCATTGGGATTTTATCCAGAACCTCTGGAATTATTGTAGGTAAACCTGGGCTACCTCTTCACTATTTGGAGTGTTCAGCTGCGTGTGATTTAGATTTTTAAGTTGGACCTCATTTTTTCCGAACCTCCTGATCTGTTCTAGCTCTTTCCATTCTTCTCTCTTACAGACCTTTATCTTTCAGTCTCCCAGACAGGACAGGTAGACAAAGGTATTGCTGACTTTTAGAAAAAATGTACTTTTAACAAAAAGGGAAAGCAAAATGATGTCAAAGGCAATAAATTATGTAGGCCAGACTCAAAAATTATGTGTAAAAATACCCACACTAGTCCTTGTAGCCTACTTTTTGTGCTAGTTTCTTCTTGTAGTTCCCTCATCTTTTTATTGGCTATAGTGTATTTTACTAGCTTTCCATTGACATCATATTTTTTATTTTATTTCTCTTCCTACATTTTAGAATTTAACTTTTCTTTCTATCATTGTTTAAGAAACATAGGAATATGAATTTGTATGAATATTAACAAAAAAATCTGCAAAACTAATCTGAATAAAAATTGAACACACAGATAACACAATATGATGTGATGACGTAATAGAAATAGCTTCCTTATTGGGAGAATTTTGTACCTGATAATCTAAAATGGGTAATATGAACTCTTTTGTTTCACTTTTTAATATTTCCAAATGAAACCAAATAACTTCTACCTGCTTGCAAAGAGAAGTTTCAGAATAAGTTTCAGGTGAACAAAACTTAAAAAACAAGAACAAAAAACCACCCAAACCAACAAACTCAAATAGTTTTATACATATGGAATAAAATTATCAGTGCAATTTGTAAAGATGAAGTAGAAATACCAGAGCTGATCATCAGCCTTAAGTATATCAACATAAAATGAGAAGGGCTGTCAGCATGTACTCAACTTCAGATGTACATTTGCTGCCCTTGCAATCTGAATCACTGGATTTTGCTTTAAGATATCTTGCTGACTGCAGTCACTGAACATGAATATTAACAAGGAACTTAAAAAGGAGGAAAATGTATGTTTGAAGTTCAGTTTATGGTCATTGTCCCCTGTCATTTGCTGTTTGAAACATTTAGTTTAACTCAACAGTTTGAATGTCAGTCGATGCTAATTGCAGTACTTCAAAATTCATTTCCACTCATTTTAAGTACCAGTGTATTCAAACTGCAAGTATTTTAAATAGCTGGAATCTTAAGCAGATGAAGTTTATTCAATTTATGAATAGCTTTGCTCTTTACTTTTTACATGATCTTTCTAGGATAATGTAATACCTTTAAGATGTAGCAAATTCTGTAATTCTGTAATTGGATTTAGTAGCACTAAGTTGTAAAGCATTAGCTAAAAATATTTTTGGGTAGTATGAAACATTTTACCTAAATTTGAAGTATGCTATAGCTCATGAAGAAAAACAAGTAAATGACCTTCCTCTGCCTTATATGTCAATACTTGTAACATATAATCTCTATTTCATTGTAGCAGTAAGGACCTTGATTTCAGTTGTTTGGTTTTTTTTAATTTGTGCAAAGCTACTTTTCTTTTTCTCTGTTCTGCTCACACATATTCTGTTTTTATTTTTGGGTCTGGCAACGAAAAACAAACAAATAATTAGTCATTCCCATCCATTACTCTCTTTGTGATTCAAGTGCTTAAAATTTCTAAGAGTATGTCTTAAGTCTTCTTATCTGTTTGGCCTCATTTTGATATACTTGCAGACTTCATTTTGTTTTTTCTCTAATTATGTTCATTTATTTAACTTCATAAGTAGGGGACATGATCATTCCTTTATATTATGTATTGCATCCTTTCATGATTTCATAACCCTGCTGCTTTGAAGTCATACTTGTTCTGGAAAGAAGCATTGGTATGAAACACCAGCGGCAGAGAGGTCCTAGTACCTCCGAAATATCTGGAAAAGGGTGGCTTATTTTGCAAAGCATTAGCCTTCATTATTTTGTTTTCCAGTAGGCTGTATGTTTTTGTATGGTTATTTTAGTGATAGCTAGCTTTGTATAGAGTTGTTTGGGATGTTGGTTTGAATTTTTTTTTTTGTATATGCATATTAACTACATTTGTGATGTGCAGTACTTTTTCCAAATGATCTGAATTTCATTTTAAAGAGTAAAACAATGTTTCTGGGATCACTTTCATATAAAGTTATCAGTGGGGCATTATGAGAAAGGGTGATGATAAGAATGAAGAAAATTAATTCCTATAGGGGTAAATAATGACCTAAGTAAATTAAGCACAGCTCATATTTCTCACTTGATAGACTAGGACAAGTAGAATAAAAGTTCTGTTATTAAATGTGTCTATTTCAATCTTTAAAATAGCATTATTGTTTTGCATATGTGGCATTGCTCTTTCACTCTAAAAGTATATGAACATGTTTACAAGCATTTTTTTCAGTAACTGAACCTAAAATTTTAATATGCAGTGTTTCAATGTTAAGGTACAACCTTCAATAACAAATGAAATTGAGAATACAAAGCAGCTGTGGCAAAAATGTGGTGTATTGGCTTATTGTAATACCAGCTGTATGCAATTTGTACTGTATTTCTGAAATTTCATTAGTACGTCTTAAGTTTCATTTTCACTTGCTTAAGTAATTTGCTCGCTGTGACAGACAATTCATCATTCACTGCATGTTTAAAGCTTGCTACATGTTTTGTGGTTTTTTTTTTTTTTTCTTCAAGTGGAACAGTTTTTTCTTTGCACCTCACCAACTTACCTGCTGAATTATTTGATAAAAAAGGCAGTTGAAACTTGTCCAGTTCAATGTTACAGCGATGGCTCTTTTTAAAAGGTCCTTAACCACACTGGTCTGGAAGTACTTCTTGTAGTACCTTTGTGTTTGTAAATACAGTTCTCTTTCTGTGAAAGAAATGATAAATAAATGGAAGGATTGCATACTAGTTCACTGTTTGACATGCTAAAAAGGAATGCTAAGGCATTTGGATATAATAGCATTTGAAATAATGTATTAGTTTTCCGGTTTGGGAGTTTAAGTACTTTTCAGTCATTTTATCCATTAGACATTTTTTATGAACTGTCTACTCTCTCTTAGAAATACTTTGACTGTGTTGTGCTTGATAGGGTTGACATTAATTGTTATAAGTAGCATTCTGCTGTGCATATTACATATACATTGAATTACAAACCCACTTAATATAGAGAATTACAGGAGAAGAGACTGTAATAGTTTCAGAATTTCCACTCCAGCATATGATAGTGACAATCTCGCTGGCAAAAACAGAGGTAATCTGAAATTCATGGTACTTTTGTTGGGGATCTTTGCTGATCCTGATCCAGAATGGTCGTCATGAAATGTGACTGTTGGAAGTTGTGACTGTATAGGGGGGTGGAAGGGCAATGGTCATGTCAATTGTGGTAATTTAAATAATTCTCAATTATGTCTCCATTGTATCCTATGCCATTGGGGCGGGAGGCAGGGACTGTTAAGTCTGTGTAAAGAGGATAGCTGCAGGTAGGTAAAAATAATGACCAGTTATACTAAAACTTTTATTTGTCCATTAAGAATAATTAACTTTCATTAAATTAGGGTAAGGAATCTCCATCCTAGTCACCTAGAAGGCATCTCTCTTTTGAATTGCCAGCCATGCCTGTGTGTGTGGACCATGTCCATCACTTATGATATTTTTCTGGTTTCCCATTGTTTCAGTTACAAATTGTATAATTCATTGCTTTTGTTACTACTTTATTAGTATTTTCATCTCCTCTATGGAAAACAGTTTACATTGCCCCACTTTTGGTTTAGCTTAAAGAATTTTTCTCCAGTTACTGAATATAGAATTTAAAGGATAGAACCAAATAAAAAGGAAATGCATTTATTGTTTTATCTGATAAAACTTCACGGGTAGTTACCTCTTGATTTCAAATTAGTATTTCCAAGTTCTCAAATATGAAAGGACAGTGTTGAGCAGCTTCATATCTTCTGCACTGTTTTTTAATAAATACCATTAACTTGCAGTGTCCAATACTGCTCCTTTAAGATATTGCTTAAGATTCAGGGATGCAGATTTTGGATACTTGCATTTCTTAATACTACTAATGTTAGGTCCAGATTTTCCCCTTCGTGAAGGTATTGTAATTGAAACAGCCTCTGAAGTGAATGACCCGATAGCCTTGGTGATGTTAGGGGAAACCAAGGAAACAGAGGCTTTGAAAATATTTTTTTTGCACCTTTTTAGTTCTACTTAGTTTGTACTTCTGAGAACTGATAATTTGGATTATGTCAGGGCCAAAGTGAGAGCAAATTATTTGGTTGCATTAGAGGTTTAAGATTTCCCAAGCTTTCTCCTCTACCCCCACATGCCTTTCCCAACTTTGGCTTGTCTCTCATATGAGTGTTTGGCAGGGGGGATGTTGTAACAGATGTCTCATGGCTTTCTGGTCTCTGTTTCTGGTACTGGGAATCCTCCTGTGACTAAAATTTAGGGATTTATGTTGTTTTAGCCTTTCCACATGATATAAAAGGGCTAGTTCAAAATCAGAAACTTTCATCAGTTTTTTGACTACGGCTTATGTTTTTGAAGGGAGGAGGAGAACAGTAGGTAGGATTTTAAGTGGAAATCTTACGTTAATTTGACCTTACATTTATTTCTTACAAGAGAGTCATAAAAGGGAGAAAATATTTTTTTGGACAGCCTTCAAAAAGCAAAGTTGTTATCTGAGGAGTATTTGGGCTGTCTGTCTCCTTTTGAGCAGTAGTGCAGGTGGACACCATGAAAGTGAGATGTACTCCTCAGTAATTATACCCTGTAACTGCAATGAATTTCAGTGAAAATCAAGAATCTGAAAAGGTTATACTTTGAGCAGTAGTCACCTACCAACACTTAAATAATGAAATATGAAACAGACTTTTCCAGAAGTTTTTCTTCTTTTTGCTGTATTTCTTGCTCAGAACTATTTTATCTGCAAATGCACTGGTTTCTTCAGTCTTTGACACTCTTACAATGAAAGACCTTCCATTTCTACAGGTTTAGTGTTTTGTTTAACGAGTTCTTCGCATGTTGCTTTGTTTCTTGTGAATTGCTCCCTTTTACTGGGCCTGCAAGATGCCACACTCTGAAACTGTAGTAGTTCTGAAAATCACTTTGTGGTTTTTATTATTTTTTAATATTTTTAATCCTACTTTTAAAACATCAAAATAAAAAGTTTAATTTTTTTACATATTCACAGAATTTGGAGTATGATGTCTTTTTCTGCAAATAAGAGCTCTGTTTTTAAAATTTTCCAAGCTTTTTTTTTCCAGCAAGAAGAAAAATTATTTTTACACTTTTGTGGCAAGCCTGAAGTAAAACCCCACACCTAATTCTAAATACACCTAGAGAATCTGAACTTTTAGGAGAAACATTTCTGTACTTAAAATGAATAGTACCTTTTCTACACAGCATCAAATACAGTAACAACTTAATTATTGGCCTTTTTTTAATAGTTGTTAAAATAACAAGGTTTTGAAGAGGTGTTCTTCAGAAGCAATAGGGAAAGATCATGTTCTGCATGTCTTCAGACCTCTGAGCTGTAAATCATATTTGTTGGCATTTCAGTAATATACCCTAGTGTGTAAACTTGGCAGTTATTTTATCTAAAAGGCAAACTGAATGGAAGTCAGTAATGAATTTGCTTCTATATTGTAAAACTTTCATATTTATACAGAACTTAAATGAGAGAGACTACATACATTAGAGGACTTCAATACAAAATAGGTACTTCAGTGTTTAATTTGGCATAACCAGGTTGTTATGTAATGTTCCAGTGTGCCTGGGGGCTGCGGGTATGTTAGCATATAATTAGATACTGTGGGAGAACAGATTATTCCAGTTGGTCTATAGAAATGATCTCTCTGCATGCTCTTTATCACCCACAAATGCAAGGTGTTTATCCTTTTCATTTTAGGCTGAGCCACCTTGAAATACCTTTTATATATATATATATATTCATTTAGATAAATAATGTGGTTCAACTGGCATTCAGTAGCGTGTTACTTTGAGGTTACATATTCTGAACCTGTAACCAATGTTAGTCGACTGTAAACCATGTGAACTTTTAGAATAGCTAAGAGACAAAGACAGCACATTGGACTTCAAATACTTCAAGATTGTCTGTTCTGTAACCTACACATTACACACGCTTAGATAAGCCTCCTATTCCTCCCCACATACTTTTCCATCAAGTTGACATTACATGTTTTACCATATAAAAAAGAATGTGTGAACTGTTTTCTCTTTCTGGTTTAATATTTCCAAATAACCCATTTCATTCCAAACACGATTACCATCTGGTCTTTCTAATTGTGTAACCATGGAAATACTTGAAAAGTTAGTAGTCTGTGTATATTGCTAGTGAATCTTCTTGTGACCAGCTTTGCCTGACTTGCATTTTTCCTCACTTTATACACAGGCTGGTTTAGCAGGAGCTCCAGCCCGGGCTGTTTCAGCAGTAAAGAATATGAATCTGCCAGAGATCCCGAGAAATATTAATATTGGTGACATCAGTATAAAAGTGCCAAACCTGCCCACTTTTAAATAACATGGCTACTCCAGGTAAAACCAAGGAAGAAATGTAATAGAGATTTACCACATAATTGTTTACTACATAAATGACATGTCTAACTTTTACTGTTTGGATAAAACTCAAGGTACTGTACAGACATAATTTGAAAAATCAGTGTGTGGAGTTGAATGTTGCTTTTGTCTTCTTTGTGAAATTAAAGGAAATGGGTAGTTCCCGTGTGATTTCTAAATTACATTCCTATGCCCTTGTAAGGCATATCACTGTGTCTCGGCTGCTGCAGTATTTTGAGAAAGTATTTAAGATGTTCTTTACTTTGTATAACCTATAACGCTGAGGTTTTTTGTATATTCACTAAGGTCTATAATTAGTGCATTCCTTCAGTATTTCTGCTGTTTGTCATGATTATTTAAGACTTAAGTGCAAATGTTGCATGAAAACATTAAACTCTTGTTTTGTTTAAATAAAATCATAACAAACTGGACTTCTAAATACCTGTTTGTCTGAAATCTACTCTTTGCAATAAATCATGCTATTTCCTATTAATGGAGCCAAGTGACTATATATAAATACTGTTGTAGCAAGCATTAATGTTGTAGTTTAATCTCTGAAGGAATTACATGGGGATATTGCATTGAACATATTGGCTCTTTACATTTCTTACAAAAGCTGTTCATTATTATTCTGAAGGAAAAACTGCCTTTACTGAAGATCCAATGACTTCTGTTTACATATAGATGTTGAGAAATACTTACACAATCTGATAGCCTTTCCCTGACGGTCTGACTTTGGTTTGGGGAAAAGGGTCTCTGCAGCTGCTGTGTGTGTTGTGAGAAGTACAGAATGGGCTGAGGAGATTGGGCAGCTTGGAACTGTAAATGTGAGTGTATCAAGTAATGTGATAAAGAAAGGCACTCTGGAAAGATAAATGAGGATACTTTAATAGGGCCTCTGTGCCTGGTAACATTTGTGATTCTCTACTTTGAGAATTAGATTTATGAGATACTTATTATTGTCAAGACCTCAGAAAATATAAGTGCTATCACCTCTGTGTAAGTTGCTCAGCTCTTAAACTCTTCTGTGATTTAAAAAAATAAAGGGGGGTAGTAACTGGTTTTTATAATCATAATCTTAAGCTCTGTGTGATGTACAAGTCTGTTTAAATGAATAATAAAAATATCATTGCGATATTTAAGAATTCCTGTAAAGTTTTCTTCTCCAAAAAAGTATGCCATTAATACTGTATATGAAAACACAATAATATTGTATCAAGGACACCACATTTCAGTACTAATCTGAGAGGTCCTGTGTTACTTCAGAAACTGGGATTTGATGTAAACCAAGCATTCTTTTCCTTTGAGTTGAATGTTAAGACACACCCCACAGGATAAACTTGGAATCACATCACATTCTCTGTTTGTTCCCTAGTTACTATCATTGGTGCCTTTTAAGAGCATTTGAGAGTGAAAAAGAGAAAGAGAAATTACTTTTGAAGTAGAAAATCTGATACAATCCAAGCAATTTTAATGTATTTCTTTGGGGGGAGGGAAGAAAATTAATGTATATTGTTCATGTTGCATTTAATAAGCATCAAGTAACACTTAATATTTTATAAATGCTTTTGGAAACAGAATTGCCATCTCCATACCTTTTGAAAAGAATATTTATTCGTCCAAATTAACTCTCTTAGTTTGAGGCTTCAGGAAATTTCAGGTGGGGTTTAAGTAGAAAACTGCCACTTTCTCATTTCCACTGAGGAAATTAAGACAAGGAAATGTGCAGCATTTTTTTTTCCTATGAAGTGTTCTTTAGTATTCCCAAGTTAGACAGCCTAGCTAGTACAAATCTGGAACTGTTATAGTTTCACCTGCTTTTGCCAACTTTTATTTTTCTGCTTAATGCGTAGACCATGTGACATTCAAAGTAAAGATGTTGAAAATTTTCCACATTGTTCCCCCTGTGAGGATTTAGTTAGTGCTGCTGCTGAAGGATAAATAGGAAATTTTGAAACATTTGGTACTCTGACCTACAGAGAGTTCTTCTGGCTATTTGTGAAAGGAGCTCACAATTTCAGAAATTCTTTCAAGTCCTCTATTTTGTCTCACTTTTTTCCCCTCTGATTCATTTTCAGGTTTGTAAGCTTATATAGTTAAAACATTTTTCATTCCTTGCAGAGAAATCTTTTTTCTGGGTTTATTTGAATCAAACATTTTTCCAAATCCTTAGAGAAAATATGTCTGAGGTGCATCTTGACATGAAGCATATTTCAGATTAATTTCTCACCTCTTGTCTGTCAATAGCCAGGCTTTCATTCATTTTAGTCAACTAGAGCTTAGCTCTTTATGATTATATGACTATTTTAAAGCTTTTTTTTTTTTCTTTTTAGCTTTGTGTTTTGCATTATTGTTGTTTATACTACCTTTCTCCTACCTGACAACATGACTTCTGCTGGAAAGGAGTCTTCTCTGGACAGCTCTTCCATAGACACTAGACTTTTCAAGGAGCTTCTCTGTTTGTGACTCTCCAGCAAATATTTAGTGCAAGGCTGTGACTAACAACTGGAGCTTCCTTACGCAGAAAATCCTTGGATGGGAAGAAATTCTTCATCAGATTGTCACAGAAAAATTGCACTTATTTCAAAGAGAAATTCTCTCTCTCACATAGAAGAGGTACCGTACAGAAAGCCTGAATGGTAGTAATTTTTTTCTTAAATACAAACAGATGGTATGAGAATGCGGGCTTCCTCAGGGTAGCTGAACCTGCCTATTTGCCACCCCTTTGCCAGAGGAGTGTCTTCAGTTTGCCAGGGGAGATACTATCCTCTTACCATGTCATTTGACACTGTCAGGCCTTAAACTAAAACCGGTCAGAGGAAGATGGGATACTTGATTGATAGAAATGATGGAAATGGTATTACTCTTGACCTTCTAGGGTTTGCCTTGTGTTGCAGATATTCAGATGCTTTCCACGATGCTGATCTGCTTGTATTCTTCACCTTCATGAGAATGATGTGCCTTTTGAATTCTTTCTCCTATCACCAGTGTCCTCTTAACTACTGCTTAGGATTTAAAATAGAAACAAGCTGTGCGCTGTAAATGATTAAGCTCTTGATTATGAATTTAAATGCTTTTAATGCTTTTGTAACTGCAAGGAAAAAAAACCCTCAAGATATATATGTGTGTGTTTGTGTGTGTGAGTGCATATATATGTATATATATACATATATATACACGCATATATATATTTTATATATATATATATTAAAAAAAAAAAATCAGTGTTTTGCACTAGCTGTTGTTAAAAAGGAGAAGAGGTCATCTTGAGTCATCCTTTAGCTGCAGAAGCCAGGCCACTGACTTGCAATACTCCGCCTCCATAGGGCCTGCCTTTTAAGTGACGTTCATCAGGATGCCAGCATGTGTAAAGGATTCACTGAAAGCCATTTTTCCTAACTGGTCATTTCTTAGAACTGCAAATGAAACATTATTAAACAGTAGCTGAGACTATTTGGTACTTAGAGTATCTGAGAAAACACCTCATGTTGGTTCCCCACATAAGGTTTTCTTTCCTATTCAGTTCAGTTTCTCTGCTAGTGAAATTCTCTGGGGAAAAACCTTTTCATGTAATCATAGCAATTTAAGTGTCGTAAGTATTATCTGTACTACTTTTTAGTAGTCCTTGATAAATCATGCACAGAGATAATGTTAAGGAGACTGTGTAACATTAATAATACAAATTAGTAATTAAGCCTTCAGGAGGTCTTAACTAATCTATTTTTCCTGCATTTCCCCACACCTTCAGTTTTTCTATTGCCAGAAAGTCCCTGTATCACAGGTGGTTACTTGTCTCAATATTCCACAAGATAAGTATTTTCCACGTACGTTTGTATTCTGGGGATGCAGGGTGAAGTGCCCTCAGAAAGCAAGCTTGAGCCGTGGGTGTAGTGGCTGTTCAGATAGTCTCCAAACTGTGACTGTCTCTGTGATTATGAATTATGCCTTTCAAATTCAGAGGTTTTTACTGTGAAATTTAGTAATGGGGAGAAGATGAAGTCTGATTAGCCTGTGAGAGCAACTGCTGGTTCTGGCAAGTAATTTTTTTGCATTTCAGAAGAAAAAGTCTTTTCTGCGGTACAGACTCCCTCTCAAGTATTGAGAGGACAGGTGTTGGAAGCATTTTCCTTTCAGAAGCCAAAGACTCTCTGAAGGCCCATGTGGAGCAGACAGATGCTTTTCTTCCTTTTTGCGAGAGAGATTCTTCTAAACAAATGGAGAAGGAGAAAAGGCAGAAAGGATAAAAGTTCCACAGAATGAGTGGGCAGTCCCAGCTGCCTCCATAGACTCGAAACAGAGCAGCTAGTTTTCCCACTGGGGCAGGGGCAATGAGTACTGCTGAAAAAAATCTTTCGACTCTTTTTCACCAAAAGAGAAGTATCTCATATTAGAATCAGCTGAGAGTGCTGTCTGCAGTATTGACAGCACAGACAGTCCAGGTACTGTGTCAACACACTCCCCTCTCCTCCCTAAATAGTGAAGCACTGTTTTGAATATATTTTGAGAAGAGGGAATATTTTGCCAGGTTACAAGTGTATACAAACTTCCTCCTCTTAAACAGATGTTGCTGCTCTGATTTATTCTGCTTGACAGGAATGGGTGGAGGAAAGCGTCACTTGTTGCAAGGGAGAAACAAGTTCAAGCCAGAAACTCAAACTGGTGCTGCCTTCCTGTGAGCGCATTTGACCTTTTCTTTCTAGTAGCACATTCCAATAAATACTAAAATTAGTCCTGAGTTTTACTTAGGCCTATGCTAACAGCTGAATGGGAACTTGATATAAGGGTTACCTCATAAAGCTCCTTGATACTGAGTTATAGCCTATGCGGGGCATAAAATACTGAAGAAACTGGAAATTAAAATGTCACAAACCAAATCATTGTCTGTTTGTAACTGTTAAAGAAAAACAGATCCTAAGTCTTGCACAAAATATATTTCTCAACTTCTGCACAGAGCAGTCATAATTTTACTAGGAGCAAGGAAAGCAGCCAAGTACTGCCAAAACTGACTAAAGGTGAACAGTTAATTTCACAAAAAAGTAATCTTTTGTTATTTACTGTTATGATTATCCTAACAAATTGTAAATCTCTCTTCCTCTCTTCATTTAGGGAAATGACCTGTCCTTGCAATTTTTGGTGTTCAGTGTTTTCTCCAAAATGCTTTATGAGCTCAGGTAATGTTATTACCTCCATTCCACGGGTGGAAATGCAAAGGTAGTCACACTACTGTGTCAGCTTAGCAGCCAGATTTCTTGTCTGCAGAAGTTTTGGCGTTGTGGTGCATTAGAGTACAGTGTGGTCTGACCGGGGAGGAACCGGAGGTTGAGACATCCCCTCTGCGCAGACTGAGTATGCCTGTGCCCAGAGCGCTAAAGGCATTGGAGTTGATCTGTCGTCCATCGCACGAGGCAGAGTGACGGGCACATGTGTGCCATATTCCACGGCTTTCCTGCCCAGTTTGGCTCTTCTGAAATTCAGTAGCACATACAAGGCTCCAAATGTCCCTTTGTGGGCTGGCTCTGCTGTCTGGCCAGCCAACAGGACAGCACCAGGAGTGGAGCAAATCCTCCTCCAGATTCTCTCTGAACAGGACTATAGACGTGTCACCAGAGCTGGAGCTAAAAGCAGGCCTGTAATGATGACTGTGAGCTGCTTGGATGGACAAGTGTATGGTCTCCCTGTTTTCTTTTGGCTTTCCCAGTCCGGTCCATGGACCCTCTTCTGGTACCATTTCAGCACTCAGCCAGCAGAGTTGCTGTGGGACCCCAGTTGAGTTTCACAGCTTCGGATGTTTGCAGGGTACCTGCATGACCCATGTGTATGGCAGGACACCTGCAAGATCAGTACTCTGTGCGTGCATTTGAGGAACTTTTGCCTTTGGTGTAGCCATGGTAAGTGGCACCCACATCTTCTCCACCAAAGGCCCATCCCAACAGATTGGACTAGGCAGTCTGCAAAAGTGCATAGAGAGAAGCAAAACTGGAATGGACTCTGCATTCAAAATAGTCTTTACAGTAATTTGTTGTGCTGATGTGTGTCAGGACAGCAAAGATCTTTCATGATTCAACAGCCATCCAGTTCCCAAGTGAGGTGCTGTTCTACCTGACGTCAGAAATTGTTTGGGTCACCCTAGGACAGAACTCATGGTTCTGTTCCTCCATGAGACACCCTGGCATCTCGTGTGTCATAGCCTGCCTGCGTCTCTGTACAAAGTCTGTTTCACCAGGGGGGCGGGCTGTCTGTCTGTCTGTCTGTCATTCTTTTGTGTCTTTTCAGGACAGGTATCGCCACAGATCCCTCCAGCAAAGTCCAGCAGGGCACATCGTGACTGCCGTTCCTCTGCAAGGTATTGTGCACTCATTCAAGATGTGATTGCCCTGGCAATATATAGAATATGTTGCTGTGTAGAAATATGTTAATACAGGCATTTGCATCTTGGCTCAGGTTTTCCCCACTCGCTTAAAAACAAGGACAGATAAATGTTGGTTAGGGACAAGCCCTTATATAGAACTGCATGCTGGAGTCATGGTGCAGGCAAAGGAGGGAGAAAGTTAACATGAGAGCCTCTTGTCAGAGCGTAATGCGAGAGTTTGTAGTGTAGGACTGGTGGGCTGAGGAAGCCTCATGAGGTGTTACAGTTCTCCCAGGTGGTATGAGGCTACGCAAAAGGCCTGAATTGCAGCTCTCCGGCAAGAGGTGCTATTGCTGAGATGATCTTCAGGAAAAAAAACAAGAGCAGGTGGGAACAGCCAGAGCATTTTACAATTTAGAGTTATCCAGGAAATCTGTAGCAAGGTAAGAAATAGCGCTCATCCTTTTCCTCCTGGCATCAGTGCAAGAGATTCCAAAAGCTTAAAAGTATCATCCCACTAAATGAGCCCCCTTGACCCTGGAAATTTCAGTTCTTAGGAATGTGTTACAGCCCATTTAAGTAGTTTAATGCCACTATAGTATCTTTTTAGTTTAAGTTAGATTGCAGTTTACTAAAATACTCATATCCAAGCATTGTGGGTTAGCACAACACAAATTACAGCTGTCCCGGCTCTGTCCCCTCCCAGCTTCTTGTGCACCCCCAGCCTGCTCGCTGGTGGGGCAGTGCGAGAAAAGGCCTTGTCTCTGTATAAGCACTGCTCAGGAGTAAATGAAACATGGGTGTGCTGTCTACACTGTTTTGGTCACAAAGCCAAAACATAACACTATATGAGCTCCTTCGAAGAAACTTAACTCTATCCAAGCCAAAACCAAGCAAACAGTAAGACAATAGGATGAGGGAAGAGAAGGTGGTAGGACAGTAACTCAGTAGGGCTTTGCATTAGGCATGAAGTCATTATGTTAAATTCATTCTTTCATTTAGTATGTATGCAAAGGGCTTCCTGCTAAATCTCACTTAGGTTTCCCAAGAGGGAAATGTTCAGGAGAGGGCTTGGGTGAAAAGAAATTGGTAGTTTGCAGAACAGACTTAAAAGAATGCTGCCCAAGAGAAAAGCCAGAAGGAAAACAAAGGATAAGGAAGGTTGTAAAAGAAGAAGGAGCTAAATATGTTATTTTTATAATCTACGGATAAAAGTGTGACAGAGGTGTGAAATAATTTATTAGGTTAACTGATATATGTAGGAAAATGGACAAGCCTCTGCAAAACCAGATCTTTTTCAGGTAAACACAAAGGCAGCAAGATTTAAACTGCTTCTAAAATACGTGTGTTTTTTCTGACAGTTGCTGGTTGGTCTAATTTTACTTTTCTGACAAACATTTATCTAAAGCTGGCATGAGTGATATGAGGAAGCAGTAACAGAGAAAGACGTAAGAAGGAAGCGAATGGATTTGAATATGAGAAAAGAGAAAACTTGCTGTTTCTTAGTAAGTGCTACATAGTATTAAAAGTGTTTGCAAACACAAGAAATTACTTATGCCATGTTTGTGCACTTTCTAATGCAAAACAGGTATTAGGGCTGCTGGTGGGGTGAATATTCAAGGTGCGTAGTGGTAACAGATGAGTTCCCTAGCCTCCCTTTCCCCTAGCCCCCTCCTAGCAGTACTACCTATTAAGTAATTGACAGGCAAAAGGAGAGGAGGATTGGATTCCTTCAGCTTGTATATTAATTTCAGTGCCAAGAGTCTGAGAATCCCAAGTGATATTTTCTTTTAAGAAAATTTCTCTCCTGTCCACCAAAAGGATGAACAATATTCCAATGTCACTGACTTTGCGTGGTATCCAGTTTTTAAAGTTTTTAGATATTATTTAGATTTCTAAGAGCTGAAATATAGAAGCATATAAGCAACGAAAGGCTCTTGATCGAAAACAAGAGTGAAAATAACAGGTTGTTTCATACTTTAGCGGTGTATTTAGCAATTCAGCTGTTATGTGTTCCTCTCCGAGTTTGATTGTAACAACATGTAACGTCTACTAACTGTTTGATGTGTGCTCTGGCAGTCATGCCTGTTCTTAGGAGGACATGCTTGTGGAATTTCAAATGCCTCTCCTTGTTCCCACTTCCTCATCATTTTTTAGCAATGAAATTCCAAATAGCAGTTCAAATATGTTGGGAAGATCGCACCGTTTGAAAGGGCTAGAATCACTAATGGAGGTGAGAAGGGTTATAAGTGAGTTTTCGAAGTGAAGGCACACACTGCCTTCCAGGCTGATCCTGTGGATTTTATCTCTGTTAGCTGGAGATAGCACCATTAGCACCAAGCCTGGATTCATTAGAAGAGCTAAGGAAACTGCAGCCTCCGATGAGCCCTGCAATGCCCTGCGTGCGTGTGTGTCTGCTTCTTGTGGTTCAGTCATGCAGTTGCCCTTCCCCTTTCTTTCCAGTTCGGGTGGGGACAGCACACGGCCCCACGACGACGCTGAGAGCCCTGCAGCGGCTGAGGATGTGCTACTGTGGCTTCAGGCTGCAGGCCCACCCCACGGCGGATGGCAAAAGCAGAGCTGTGTCTGGACAGCAGTGGGGAGGCTGAATGCGGGATGTTACAAGTTAGGGAGAACAGCAAAGGAAAGAGAGACAGTCCATCACCAGAAGACATGCTGCCAGTGGCTTTCCACTTATTTAGACTTTTTATTACATGTAAACATTGTGCCAAAGGTTTGGGAGTTTCAGTCACTCATGACCGAACAAAGACCCGTTTAGCACACAGAGTTTCAGCACACGGCCAGTGCAAATATGTTATAATATGATTTTATGTTGTCCCCAAGTTAATTATTACACCATATGTTTCCTTTGCCTTCACAAAGTTGTTCTCTTTTCCCCTCCCGAGAGTTTCTGTGTTTCAGTATAAAAAAAAAAATAAAAATCTACCCCTTCCTTCAGGGTTTTCGTAGAGATCTTCTTTGTAAAGACTTAGAGGGTGAGTGTTTTGGGGAGGCAGTTCAAGTGGAGCATTGCTTTATAGATGGCCTGATGGACAGTTAGGGTTCACAGCGTCATGTTTAGGGAGATCCTCTAATCTGCTGGCTCTCAGCACACACGGGGAGCTGGAGAGGCAACTGTAACTCCAGTTTTTCTGCATGAAGGGCTATTTAGCTTCCTTGCTTGGAATCAGGCAAGAGTCTGTTTGTTTTTGACAAAATCCATTAATTTAACGGATTCAAAGGAAAGAAATAGGAAACTTTGGGATGGGAGTAGAAACTGAAAAAGGGAGTTTCTTGGCACGGAGAGAATGGGAGTTGAGGACAGTTCGGGAAAAACAGTTTGAGAGGTGCGGTAGAGAAAGTAACGGGAAGGAGGACAGGCACATAGAGGGCATATGAAGAAATTTCTGAAGAAAAAAACAGAAAGAGGACTCACAAATGTAGGATGGGAGAGTAAGAATCAAGATGCTACTGAGAGACTCTGCTGCGCAGGGTGAAGTTTGCTGTAGGGCTGCCAGATGAGAAAATCAGGAAGGGCTGTGACTGCTGCAGAGCCGTTTGACTGCATAAACAATATGGATCCTACCAAGCCACCAGGGAGGACTACAGGGGAAATTTTCTCTTCAGACTGCTCTGGAATGTCTTCTCCAGGTGGACAGACGTTTCCACCATAAATGAAATCTTAATACCAAACCCACATTTATTCTATTTTGTGGAGACAGTAATTGCTCCAGAACAAAAATCAATTTTATTAATGCTAGAGAATTTGCATGAGTTATGCTAGCGTATTTGCCAAAGTATACAGGTCCAAATGAGAGCTATAAAACTTCTTGGTCTTGGAGTGAACACATAAAAGTTGTGTTGTTTTTATTAGTGCATTGTTTTAATATAAACTTACAGTTGAGTGGTATTGCATGTGCCTTTCTGGTTACGGAATTGTTTGGGTGGAGGGACTAGCAAAGAGAGGAATGTGAATCAAGGAAGGGATCTAGGGGTTATTACTGATGCTTATGGAGGAAAATGGGATTGGAGATCACTGGAAATTCTTAACTTGTGAAATTTCTAAGCTAGTGTGCAGGAGTAGGCTTAGGAGGGAGATTAGATAGATACACAGACAAAGAGAGAGAGAGATAAAAGTACAATAATTTATTTTCCTACTACTTCTCTAAACTCTTTTTCTAACTATGAAAAGGTACTTTGTCCAAGCTGAATAAACCATAGCCTTACATGGCAGTTTTGCCAACATGACTGTGCCGCATACACATGGTCTATGTGGCAACTGATGAATAATCACAACTGTCATAATTAAACGTAATTTATCATGGTGTCTCTGCAGTTTAAAACAACAACACCCCCCCGCCCCGAAAACAGATACCCACACAAAACTTCCAATTTAGGTAACCTCTGTTCTCTTTCCTGTGTTTTTTTAATGAACAGAATCTTACAAAAGTTAAGCAATCAGGAAGTTAGAGTTGTAGCTGTCTAAAGTGCACTTCTAATCTGAAAAATCATATGCCCCTAATGGAGAAGTAATAGCCTGCAAAATGTTGATTCATAAGAGGTTGTGAAGACCGTCATACTTGAATCCCTGTTTTGAAGTTGGAGTATTGTTTAAATATATTCTCTTTTCTGTCTCTTTTATTATGAGGATAGCCTTGAAAAGTAGATTTTTAAAGGTTTTTGAGCTTGCGGTGGTCTGAATAGGTGCGACTGGGATGTTTTCAGATCTACTTATGTAGTAATACACTTAAGCTCCACCACACACAGCACTCATACCACTTGGCACAACCAGCAAAGAGGCTGTGTAACTTCCTTGTGTAGCACTTATGTAGTGACAGTATAAATGTCCCTGTATAAAGGAGATTAAGGATTGTGACCTAACCTGTCCTGGCTGTGGTGATGGACTAATGCTTCTTAGTGATCAGCTGTGCTTGGGGAAAGGAAGAAGGACAAGCACACTGTTTTTTGAAGAGGTTGACAGGCTTCAGGCACACAAAAGTATCCTATTAATTCGCACTCTACTGTGACTCACTGATATAATTAGAAACACACTGTGTTTATTTGTATCCCTAAAACTAATGAGCTTCACTTACTCCTCCTTTAGGAATATTGAGATCCATCTTGTGTTTCAGTGGGTCACAAACAGAGGCTAACATTTTCATGCTCAACGTCATTGTTTATTTAGAAACATCATAATTCCCTACCACATAGTAATTCCCAAATGCAACCACTCATGAATCAATACAGAGCAGCTTGTTTATCTTGGGAGAGAGGCATCAGTTCAGCAGGTTAGGAATTTCGCAAAATAAGTGTTGATAGGAATTTTTGCTGAGGGCGTTCACTGCATGCAATTTTTGCTTAAAACCAAAGGAGCTCCCAGAGTAGCACCTGTGCATGGACTGCTGACTCCCTGCAGTCAAACAGTAGTTCCAATGTTACTCTCTACTCTGAGCTTCTCATTCTCTGTTTCTTTGCAGGAAATCTTGAAGGATCTTGGTTTTCTCCTTGAATGGAACAGAAAGAATTTTCGAAGTTTGAAAAGTTTCCAGACACTCCTCCTAACCACTTCTGAACTGTAATTGTCTTAGGATACCATCTCTTTTGATTTTACTAGTAAAACTTACAAAATACTTGCCAAGTCATATTCAATAAAGATGATGTACAACGTTTATTTTTATCGTATATTTTCCTAGTGAAACACAGGTAAAATACTGCATCATGAAGACCTGGATCATGAGGAGGTTAGTGGCGTTTAGCAAGACAGGATGTTTCAAATGTAGCCATTTTGAATAACCTGTCTGAATTAGACTCATAAGAAAGTCATGTATGATAAACAGATTTTCACTATTAGATCCTAGTGATATGAATGTTCACATCGGCATTCAGTGCAGGTTTTTTCCTCCTTTGTATGTTATCATTTAGAAAATAAAGGTGCGTTTTTTCAAGTTTTCACATGTCAGAATGGTTTCCAGTTTTTGTGATTGAGACTGATTATGTTGGATGTCAGTACATTCCCTATTTTATAAATATGTGATTTTGAAATGCAATACATTACAGTGCTTGCTTTAGTGTAATATGACTACTCCACCATAAAAACAGTTTGTTCCCCCAAGATCCAAACAAACAAAATATGTTCTGTATTTACTTCATGGGTTCAACCACAAGAAATTTGATCTTCACTTCATTTGCGTGTTTTTCTCCATTTGAAAACATACAACATCCAACACATCCATCTATCTTGTATTAAAACCACTAAGAAAAGATTATTGTTTCAGAATGCAACATCTCAAATTAATATAAGTGGAGCATTTCTAATTTTTGTATAATGCAATAGCAAAAATCTAATATTTTCAAAAGCTAGAGAAGATTCTTAATTTCAGGTGGCAGTTAATGTTATACAGGGAGAAAGGTGCCTCTGTTTATGGTTACCATTATTTGTTTATATAAGACATTGTATCTTTATATCATTCTTCATATCCCTCCAACTTAATGTAGGTTATGAAGGTTGTAGGGAGACGTTACAAGCCAGACTCTTTATTGATTTTGTTGGTTTATAGCATCTGCAGATTTTTCTTCCTTAGTCTTTGGCATCAGGAAATGGTGGGATCAGGAAATCCAGAGCACTGACCATAGAGAATGTGTATTTAAAAAAAATCATGCTGGTTCTAACAAAATACAGAGTTGAACTTTTCAGTAGTGCCAACCATTTGGGACTCCATGCAGAATCAGTGGGAGCCATCAGTCTGTGTAGCTGCACATTGGGAAGGAAACCAATAAACCTGCAATTTACGTTTCTGAGACTGAGCAGTACTGATCAAACCACCTTCCTTGACATCCTTGCACCTCAGTGCATAGGACTGTGACAGAAACAAGGGAAACTGAAAGCTAGATCTTGCTGTGAAGCTAGAGCAGCTTTATTTAACTGAGTATTTATTTAACTGGACTAAGGGGTTATGCAAGTTTCATAAAGAGTCTTGAAAGTAGGAATGGGGGCCTGAATGCCGTGATTGAATTTGCCAGTGTTGCTCCATGCACTTTTGTACTCTCTTGTATTCTTTTGGGACCTCTCTAATTCTGTAAGCCTCTTAGATATTACCGTTTGCACAAACTCCTCTAAAGAGTGCAAAGATTAGCAAAGACTGGCAAAGAATGATCTAAACAAATCTGCCTGTCTCTCCAGGGTAACCTCAATGACAAGCTCAGCATCATTTTGAAACCACGGGCTGTATCAAACCACAAATCATAACATTCCTAAGTGGTTCAAAATATGGCTATGTGTGCAAAGACAAGAAGGTCCATAAGGCCATATTTAAAAGGCATTTGAACACCTAACTACTGTTGCCATAAGCCCAGGTTCGTAAGGTAGCTTTGAGCCTCTGCTTTTGGTGTTCTTTTTTCTAGGTAGCAGTTTTTGTTTCCAAACAGTAAAGTCCTCATAGAAGCAGTCTAAATTAAAGTTCTCTCTTCACACAGAAAAAATCCCTGCCTGTAATCTGCCTAGCTGTAGATAAATGTACTAACAAGAGTCTCTGCCTCAATATAAGGAATTGCAGGTCTCCATCTACCTACTTATGTGAATTGGCTTTCCAGAGTTCAGAAAAACCAAAATGTCGAACAAGGTTTTAAACAAGAAAAAAGGATTGGAGTGCCTTCCTGCTGCCTGGATTTCACAGCCCAGCTTCTTCTCCAGTGGATTTGGAGAGCTGAACTTCTGAGAGTCTATCCACCAAAGCAGGGTAATGCACAGGAAGATAATCATTAGAGGTCCTGAGGAAAGAAATGACAGTTAAGTGTTAAAAAAAGGCCAGCAACCAATGTCTGGGTGGATGTGTCTTCCTGAGCATATCATGTGGTCAAGTATACCATTGTTAACCACTCAATGACAAGATGTCAACATCCATGACATCAAAACAGGTTATTCTGGAAGGTGCTGTGTACCCTCAAGCTCCCACTGACCTGGTGCTTTTCAGGGTTCACTATGCACCGGAGCATCCTGACTTGGGATTTGGTCCATTGCCAAGCTGATTAGCAGTTGTGAAGGCAAACAAAACATAGGTTGGTTGGAGTGTCAAATGAGTACCTCATATTTTGAGAAGGGTAAAGGTGTACTAATATTTTTAGTCCTAAATTAATCTGAATAAATCCAAAACAATTTATTCCAGCTGCAAGGGGAATGCAGACAGCTGCACGATATTCTCAGATTTCCTGTTTAATAGAGGTAAATGAATAACTGCAAAAGGAAGAAATTATCTGTCTGGGATTTTTTAAGGGTGGGGAGGCAGTTACATGTTGCAACAGGGACATTTTTCCAGTTGAAGCGTTCCTTATTTGGAATTTGTAAATGCATTTGTCTCCTTCTTTCCACACAGCTGGACACGTGTGTTGTCTCCTGGAATTGGAATGATCACCCACTCTTATCTGGATAGCTTTAGCCGAGCATTACTTTTGAGTGGCTGTATCCCATGACACCTTCATCTAATGCATAACAACTAGAAAAAGAGAACCTATATTAGAATGCAGTTCCTAAATATTTGCCCAGTTCAGAAGATGCTATTAGAATAGTTATGTTCCATATGCTTGCTGAAACACGAGAAGTAAACCAGAAGGGAAGACAAGTTATTCCATGAGCAGCAGAGCTAATGAAGCCTGATTTCCTCCAAATCTGTATGCTCTGTCACCCAACACCCCTCTCTGCAATAAGCCAGTTTCCCTTCCAGTATCCCATGAGATCTGCATCTCAGTAACTTGAGATCTTCCTGTGCTGGCAGTGTTTCTAGTTCAGCACTTGCCTCTATGTTCTTGTCTCTTCCGCCCCCCGTGTTTCTGAGGTGAGGGGGGAAACACAAGCTGGAGTCAGGAATGAGCTAATGAGCTAGGCAGTGCCACGTGCCAAGGGGTCAGCCAATGCACACGGGATGAATGGCCTGCCACCCCATGCCAAAGGGAATGGGGAATAGCTGTTCTTCCAGCTTTACCCTCAGTAAGAATACCAGATTTTATTTTCTCTCTCTGTAGATATGTAACATCTGGGTAATTAAATATCTTTGAGGTGCCTAGTTTTGCCACACAGGCTGAAATGGATCAACAGGTTCAAAAGCGAGAAGGAGAGACTGGAAAAGCTTTCTTCCTTGGACAGGTATGCTGATAATACTAGTAAGAATATCTGCCATTTAGCATTGATAGGTATAGTGTAAGCTATTTGAGACATTTGGATGGCATGTAATGATTGTCGTATAGAAATCCAGCTAAATTAAAAAAAATGAGTGATCTACTAGATTTGTGTAATTCAATGGGTACGAAGATTAGTGTAAAAGCCAACAGGCTGCCCTCTCATGTCATTGAGCTGGAGGGTTCATTTGTAAATTAGTAAATGGACTCAATGTCTGCTCTTAGTTCCTTAATCTTAATTATGTGATGTTTAAAGAACAAAATTCAAGCTCTACAGATCCTTTTCTTGAAGTTTTGGCCCTCTTTAATAGAGTAACCAAAATTATCTCTGACTTCCCAGATGAGTTATTATTTAGGATTGGGTAAATGTATTTAGTGTTTGGAAAATTTTATTTGTTTTCCATCAGCCATGCCAACTGTATTCCAATAAATAAACATTGGTATATGCAGTCATTTAAAAAAAAATGTAATAGATTGTGTTTATGGGAGTTGTGATGTCATAACCACAGTACGTATGTTATTATCATGAGATCTTCATCTACAGAGGAAAAAGAGAAGAGTGCTTTAACCCTTACATGAATACTAATCCTGATTCTTCTTGTATGAATTTATTTCCTCCCATTCTCTGTAATTTTTGCTGTCACTATGGATTTCATATAAGAAAATGGTTTATTTTAAGTCCTTTCTACTATTTCTTGCTAGCATTTAAAATTTGACTCCCATGTTTTATACAATCCACATCACTGTAAGTGATGTAACTTGGTTACTCTCAAGAGGTCTTTTCACACTGATCACATTGGGAAAGATTTCTTCATGTGGCTAGGGCAATTATATTCAAGTCTCAAGACACAAGACTGTATGCTTAAAAAAGTGGCTATTTTAACTGGATCCAAAAGTATAAGCTATTCAGTACAAGTAAACACCATGTAATGTAAACATAAAAATAACTAACTTGAAAAATTCAAAATTATATATGCATTTCTTACAGCTCACAAATTAACTTCTAATAATTGCAGTTACAGATAAAATATATTTCTGATTCAGTCACTTGTTTATGACAAAGTTACTTAATAGACAGCCCTTTGCCATCAAAAGAGTTCAAAATTATGGAGAACTAAATATCTATCTATCTATCTGTTTGTCTATCTATCTATCTATTTATTGTGGAAAGAATTAAGTATCTATTTCAATGCAGATACTCAATTCATTCTCTGAATAAGACTACAGCAAAATCTACTCTTCTGTGCAGGTGAAAAATTCTGATTGCTTTTTCTAATGCTCAAACCCCCTATTTTCTGCCCTTCTCTTTCCTTTTGTATCAAATATTTTCTGTTTGGCAAATGGATGGACCATCCACATCCATTGTGCCATTTTAGTAGCCTTTAGTAGTTGTTGCCTCTACTCATTATTACCTTGACTTACCTGCCTGGAGAGGGGCAGCCGCTTGCTCTGTCTGTGTCGTAAGACGCTCTTCAAATGAAATCAGATCGATTTTACCATAACACACGACATCATTATTCCTTTATAAGTCTCCTCCTAGGTTTTGTCATTTGTGCATGACAGATTGCCAGACTGCTCATCAGTCTGAGGCTCTGTGCTGCCTGGTTGTGCCAGAGCATCTCCTGCCTCTCTTCTCCAGTCTTGGGAGGATTCAGCTTTAGCAATCCATTAAAAAGCACAAGGATAAGGCAGATAAGCTGCAAGAAAAAGTGGAAATGAAAAGGGGCTCCTGAGAGGAGATGTAGAGACAGGTGCAGTATGGAAAGTGTGAAAGGGTAATTCAAGACAACAACCTTGTGCTGCTCCTCAGTTTTTTATAGGACCTGGAGCATACCGATACACTCTCAAACAGTATCTCTCCTTTTCCATGACCCCAGAGCACAGAAAAGAGTTGCTGGCCTGTGAAATACAGTGTTCCTTATAACTATATATCTTAGCTATGTTTTGAGGGGTTTGGCTTTATTGATTACTGAATAACAATAACAGAACTTAAATCTTGGACTAAGCTTTCTCCCCAGGACTCTCTATTCCTGTAATTTCCTGTCTGCAAAACCTGCTGCCTCTGACCACAGCCTTACTCTGACCTATCAAACCCAGATGAATTAGCTGGAGGATCACTGAACCCAAAGGGACCTCTTGTCTTTCCTTGCTATTACAACTAAATGAACTTCATGATTACATCAGCCATTTTACCGAAGCAATTTTTAGGTGTTTTTCTGAATCTTCACATCTGTCCTGTGACAGCCATTTTAAGCAACACCGAGTTAATATGTAGAGAGCCAAATCATGGGTCTTCTTCTGATGCTCCTATGGGTTTTCTTCTGATGCTCCTATGGCAGTATATGCTGTATAATCTTTCTGAGACGTCTGGGCATGCAGCTGGTTTATTTAAATATATCTAAGACTAGGGTAAAGCTTTCTCCATTAAACAGCCTAAGATAACAAATGCTAAAGTGGTAAAATAGTACAGTGAATAGGTCTGGAACCAAGTGTCTCCAAGCACATGGTAAAGTCAGAAATGTGTCTCCACTGACTGCTGTGTTTTTCCTACCATGTGCTGGCAAAGAGTCTGTGTCTGTTTCAGCATATCCTGTCTCTTGATCAAATGCAAAAGCTTGCTATGGCCTATACATTGTGCAGAAGTCCTCCCAACCATTCCATAAATCCTTTACATTTTTTCGCAGGCAGATGGTTTACATTTTCCATTCTCTGTTATATCTGCATTGGGACAAAGTCTTTTATCTTACAGTGACTTCAATTGAAATATAAACACCCATCTGTTACACCATGTTTCTTCAGTTGAGAATTATTCTGCAAAATGCTCTTTAAGCTTATTACCTTTGCCTTAGAAATCTTAGGACTATATAAGCCTCTTTGACATGAAGTATTCATTGTAGGCTCTATAACAACATACAATAAACTAAGAATCAATGATAATTTATGTGAGATTCCTACAGTGCTTCCCAGCTAAAGACCTCAAAGGTGGAGGGTAGTATTTTTTCTTGACTTTTCTAGGCTCAGGAGAAATAGCAATATTGATGTGGCTGAGAAAAGTGTGATTTGGTTCCTTTCCCATCTGCTCCTCTGAGAATGCTTTCTTTGTTTTAATGTTATTATAACTGACAAGTGTCTTCTTTAGCCAATGCTGCCTAGAAGAAATGGGTGTAACCCCTGTGCAAGTCATTCATTTGTTAATTCAACAGAGTCTAAATACGAAGTTTAGGAGGTAAAGTCATATCCCTTGCGCTAATTTGGCGTTATCCTAATATTCTTGATAAGAATCCAGTTTTGTTATGCTAACCCAGGGTTTGCTCTGGGTTGCCAGCCCTCAGATGTCTAGATTTTAAGTGGGAAGAGTCCCATGCCCTATGGTCACTCAGAGAGTGATACTGTACAGGCATTGACAATATGTACATGGAGTTTAGAGAAGCAAATAATTCATTAAATGTGAGTGAAAAGGGCACAATCAACACTTCATCATTGCTCCCCTTCTTCCTCTCTCTCTCTTTCCTCTTTAAGGGGATGGGGGGTTTCATATTCTTTCCCATCGCTCTCACAGACCATAACATTGGCTCAGCATGGGAGGGGGCGAACAGCTGCATGGAGGCAGGAATAAATAGTCAAGTCTGAAGGAGGACGGGAACTTTAAAACCAGTGTTGCCACTAGAGATGTGTAAGATGAAATTGCACCCTCCTTGATACCACAGAGCTGAAGATTTGCTAACATACCAAAAGTCACGCGGTGACGTTCTTGCCTGTGTATATCACATCCCCAGAAAGCACAGAGCTGGCTGCAGCAATAAATCCAATTGGTGAAAAATTCCAGCATTTCTACATATTTTTCATTTCTCTTTAGTTGAAGTGTTTTTGCTGAACTTTAAATGCTTCACTTTGAATTTAGATACGTTTTTATTCCTTATTTTTACAGTATATATTTTTAAGTTATCATTTTATTATATATATCTGTTTATAATTACTTTTGTTATTAGAATTACTGTAGGAATTTTAGTAATAACTATATTAAATTTTACTCAGTAAATTAATTACGGAGGTTAGGAAATTATATTCAGGTATTTCATTGTTCACTGTTTCATAACTGTTACTAAAAAAGATAATACAAAGAAAATGACTGTATAAAATTAAATTGTGAACAATTTAAAACACTTCAAAATGAAAATAATTTTGAAATTATACAGTCCAATACTTTTGAAATGTTTTGCTTCTTATTAACTCAAAGCATCATTTTCATGTTTTTCACTGAAATTAATGTTTCCTGTTTGCTGCTGAAGATATACATGTGTTCTACCACTGCCATGTAGCAAGATTTGCCTCGGTAGGTGTGCTAACTAGCAGCTGTACCTGTGAACTTCTATCTATAGTTGGCAAGGGTGAAGCTGGGGATTCAACCTTGAGCATGCCATCTCAGTTTTGAGAGGCTCTTGAAGAGTATGCAAAGCAACAATGGAATAAAAATAAATAAATAAAAAATAGAAGAAAAAGCTGCAATACCAGCATGCCAGATGCAAGCCTCTAATATTATTTGGTACTTACAGCCTGTATTGCTGAGCTATTTTGTACTTACTTATTTTGCTGGAACCTAGCAAGCTCTCACTTGCACAGCTTTCCTTCATTTCACCAGATGGTCCCAGTGGCTTGCATCGTCAAGATCCGATTTCTGAGGCTATTGGAGGGGGTGGGCCTTTCTGTACAACAGGATGCTTAGTTAGCTCTATGTGTGCTTTTACTGATGCTGCAGTCATTTTTTTTGTGGTAATCAATTTTACACAGAAGAGAAAAAATAAGATGCTTTTGGGAGCAACCACAAAGACTTTCTAAGTTAACTAGAAAGGAGTGTGCTTGCATGAAGTTTTTAGCATAAAAGTTGTGACATTAGACCTTTACTAATTTCTCTTTTGGTTTTGAGGCAACAATCTTTCTACACATATTAAAACATGTGATGTAAATAAGTGAGCAGATGTTCAGAATTTCCTCTCTTTTTTTTGCCCCTCCTGTTGGAAATCTATTGTTCCATCTCTCTGATTTTTTGGACCATTCCTGGAATTCTTGTTTTTAACTTAAAAATTCCAGAAATGTTGTCTTGCTGCTTGTCTGCCTCTTTCTTTTGCAATTGCAAACAAAGTGCTTTGCTGACAATATTTACAATACAGAATAAGAGAATCTTTAAATGCCTGTAACGAGCTGTGTATGTTCACACTCAATGTTTTTCTTTTAAATAATCAAGTGTGTGCAAAAGATGTGGCATTTTGTAAAGGTATCCTGAGATCTATTTCAGGATCAGCCAGCAGCAAAGTAATAATGGATATATACCTACAGTAGTGCAATGCTAAACTTTTAAAAAGGGGTTCTCAGAAATTTATGCTGCTGCAACTGGCAATATCTATGACATTCCTTGATTAGAGATACATGGACACCTTTCTTTTACCTATAAAATTCATACTTTGCAGTGCCTTCATCCCATGCTTCTTTGCAGTTCCAAATTTGTCACTCAGTTCCCACCACAGTACCTCTTTCCCCTTCTGCTAATTTCAGGAAAGCTTCTTTGTTTGGCACAACAGTCATGGCAATGCCAAGTGTTGGTGTGGCAAACCACTATACCAACCACACCCTGAACCCTCAGATTTCTGCATGTGAGGCATTTGCGTGTGATTAGATACTGTTTCTGTGACATGTTTGATGGTAGATGAGGCAATATGAGGCTCATTTTAGTTTCTGAGTCCTGCTGGTTGCTTCAGACTGCTGGTGAGTATCGTTATTTCACAACTGCTAGATAGATACTTGGGTGATGAAGATTTTGAGTTGCTTTTCAGTACTTGATATATAAGCAACGCTCTAATGAGAGTTCAGGCAAGGAAAACTGATGGCTGTGCAAGTGGAAGATGTCTCCTAGATGAACTTTTAGCTTGGCCCTATCTTCCATATGCTGTGGTAGCAACTGGTCCATTGAGCTGTGAGGTGCTGGTGTAGTGAGGAATTTATCTGATACAACCCTCTCTGATGGTAGTAAGGGGTACAGCATGGCAGCAGATAGCAATAACAATAAACACAGTTGTTGGGCAATAGTTAGCTTGGTTGCAGTTTCAGAAGGACAGTCATAATGTTAAAATGAAGTCACCATTCCCTACGGTGAAGGCTTTAGTTCTTGCCTTTTATGATCACACCACTTTGTTTAGGGATGACACAATGAATTTGGGGAGAGTACTGAGATAATCCTTGGGATGCACTCCAAGCTTCATTATTTCTGCTACATACTACCCACAACAAGGAACTATTAAGATATTTGAAATGATCTCAGATTGTAATTTTATGATACAATAAAATAAGTTTATGCAACTGAAGCATCTATTATGTGAGTGAAGGGGAAGAATGATCAAGTAGTATAACACAAGTGGCATGCTGGCAGGGATTTGGCTCACTTGCTTTTTTTTTTTAAATACAATTGTGTTAACTAAACTTTGAAAATATTGCCAGTTTGAGAAATAAAAACTATCAAAGTGAATATATGCAGTTGTTCTATTCAGAGGCAGAGTCCTGTACAGCTGCATTTGGTCCAACAAGTTTGTTTGGGATATTGGCCCTAATATTCTTTTGAAAAATTATTCATTGTCTGAGAAGATTCTCTAGCAAGAGGATTGATCCTATAATATACAGAATGTGAACAGAGGGAAGTAAAGAAACTGAGAATGGAGTAAAACACTGCAACTTGTTGTGCATTACCATTCAAACAGAATTATTTAAGGGAAACTTAATTACCAAGGGGGAAGAAAGTGACATGTATCAGGAGAGGTAGCTCCTGAAGGGGTAATGGAAGGGGTAAGATGAGGGCAGATCTTTCTTTGGAAGGTGTATTGTCCACTGTGCTTTATGTTGCTTTTTCCATTTGACATCATCTTTCTCGCCCAGAGAAGCAGCGGTTAAATACTGTACACCCATATAATGCCATATTAATTGCACTGCTGTCTATACTTGTTTCCTGACTAGTCTGCACCCACTCTGTATCTTGTGACAGCATTGGCCAGGGATTACAATTCAGAGACTTGTGGAAAGAGCTCAGTTGCTGTGAGGTCTGCATTTTGCCCTTTATGCTTCCCAAATCCAAATGGAGACAAGATGTTAAGGTTCAACATTTGAGATTTCCATGTCTTTTGAAATGAGATTGGAAAGATTACTGTAAAGGGTTGGGTCCTAATGTACTCTTGTTTGTATCCAACTTCAAGAAAAAAAATACTCACAGCCCTAACAACAAAAATATGAAAAGGGGAATAAGGATAAAGAAGAATAGAGCCAGATTTGGCTGAAGGGTCAAAGGCTGCACTTGGGGTTATTAATGTTTCACAAAGTCAGCCATCCTGGGAGTTGAAGAAACATCTGTAATGGCTAGTCCACATTGTATGATGCCAGTAAACAAACCCAGAGAAAAGAAACTGGAGTTTTTCAGATCATGGCTCATGGCTCATGTTATCATGATTCTTCAGCTCCACCTAGGAGTTTTGTGAATCCCAAAGATCTCTTCACACAAACATGGGCAAATGGTGCCTTTGAAGAGTTCATAACAAGCTGTCTGCCTAAACAAGTTCTCAGGGCGTAACCCCTGCGTTAGCAACACACTAAAGTGAGCAGAGAGAAAAGAGTGGTGGACAAAAGGAATGAACAAAACACAAAGCAATTGTTTTTGACCAGTGCTTTTTCATCCTCTACAGAATCCATATGTTCCTGCATATCAGTATAGGGCAGAAATTAATCTGATGGAGTAAATGGGATACATATGTCTCAATAACTATAAGACAAGAAAGGTAATGCTCTTTGTTCAATGTAGGTGAGATGTCTCAGTCTTCACCTCGGCAATGTTTAGGGGAAATGTTTGCTGAATATGCTTTTATGTAACCAATGCAAAATAAGGGTGTCCCAACTACATGTTGTGGGTCATCTTTACTTTGAAATATGTTATCTCTAGTTTGATCAAGATGCAGAGAAAGCAATGGGAATATCAGCAAAATATGAGTGATGTTACTCTCCACAGTCGTCTCCAAAAATTTGCTGCATAGAAGGCCAGTGCTGGTGTCCACTTTTTGCCAGCCCTGGAATGACTTTCTTGCCTTCCATGATTCATGCCAAAATCATTCTGTGTTTTAATACTTTCACTTTCCTTGTTACTCATTCCTCTGCATTTTGAAATATCTTGATTTATGGGAAAATACCCTATCAAGGCTCAAGGTAGCTATAAACTCAAGATGTTGCTGAGATGTGAAGCCGTTACTCTCTGTGCTGAGATTCATCTTTGTGTATCAACCACAGCGGGAAAAAAGCCTTTGCTGTGCAGTGTCTGTTTATAACCTCTGAGATGCCATCAGCTGAAGTAGAATATGGAACAGTAGCCATCTGAAAGGGAAAGAGAACACTTTGTTATATTACAGAAATAAACACTTCAGAGTTCACATTTTATTGGCACAGGCACTATTTTGAGCACATGGTGAGGAAAGAAGTCACGCAACAAGGGACTGAGGGAATATTGAATGAGTGGATGGATTGAGGGGGTGCTTGAAAGGGTAATCAAAACCAGGAGGGTTTGATACTTCAGAAAAGGAAACACTACAAAGCATAGACTGTTCATCCTGGACATCATTTGGAGCATCCATAAAATGGGTGTGGGGTTGGTAATAAAAACTGAGCTTCCTTGAAAATTTTCCAATAGCTTCCCATGAGGTCCCCAGAACAGAAGTTATTTTAAAATTCCTTTTTGTAAGTGAGCCCATGATAATCCTGGTATAGTTATGTTGGACATCTGCTTGGGCTTTGAGGTTTATCTCCTCCTCAGGGTTGGCTTCAGGGGATAGGACATGGATCTTGTGGGATCCAGGTTTTAAGTTCCGGTTAAAATTGCAGTTGTGATCATATGGTTACTTCATTATCATCAGGAGTGACCTCAGGGAAGAAAATAAGACCTATTCATAATGTTAGGGGCAGGAACTGAAAATGTGTGCATATGTCCGACTGTTGTCCATTATTGTTCTTACGTGAGAGCCCTTTCTTTTGTCACAGCACTGGTGCCTCC
This sequence comes from Nipponia nippon, assembly GCF_047370975.1. Classification (NCBI taxonomy): domain Eukaryota; kingdom Metazoa; phylum Chordata; class Aves; order Pelecaniformes; family Threskiornithidae; genus Nipponia; species Nipponia nippon. The sequence goes on from NW_028262402.1 coordinate 7,976,440, forward strand.
CCTGGAAAGGCCTCCATCCATTTTTTTCATTTTGCCGTGTACTTCTCCAGATCTAGACACTACAGTGATGCTATTGAGACAGGATGTGATCCCCTCCTTTCCCCAAACCATAAGGAAATATATGATCTGTGCAGTGGTCCCTCCAGAACTAGGTGTGACTGATGTAAGGCCAAGAGTGGTGTGTGATGCTAGCAATAAATCCTTGAAAAAGAGGGAGATTTAGTGGCATGCTGGTATTTAAAGATGGACATGACACTGGGTCAGTACGATACCAGAGCAATAAAGGAAGCATAGTGAAGCAACGAGGTCCTTCAAGATATGAATGAAACCAGTTTGGGACAGCTGTGGGGAAAGTGCCTTAAGGACTAAAGTTCATCAAAAATACACCAAACATTTTTCTCTCCAAGTAACTGAGTGGATTATACAATTTTCCAGAAGTCACTAGCTGACAATTTAAGAAATAATACTGGTACATGATGTAGACAAGCCATAAGAGAAGGACAGGTGGCTTATCCAGTTTGTCATTGAACAGCTTCTCTTTCTCCATCCAAGAATGCAATTTTCTAAAACTTTTCTGACTGGCTTACTTGTGAGGTCCAGTGGCCACAGCAGATCATCTCAAAGGCTTGCCAGGTGGTGAGGTGGGAAGAATCCTGGGGCCATCCTTCTTCTGAGTGGTTAGCACTACAAAACCGTGCTCTTCCCCAATGTCAGCATTGAGCTCCTCATAGCCTGAAGCTTTGAACACTTTCCCAGAATGTACTTGCTTTTTCCTTGGTATTTGTTTTGGTTTATCAGCCTGCTAGGCTTCCTTCTCTTCTTGCCTCGCAGCTGGATTTGCTGATTTCAGAGTGAAGAGTGTGGCTAGCAGCCTATTTCTGTACTTTACTGACATCATTCTTTCTGTTTTCAGAACAAACTAATAACATATGTTACATGTACCCAAATTTTTTCAGGTTGAACTTGCCTTAGTCTTTGGTCGCTTCTCTCTCTTTTTTTTTTTTTTTTTTTTTTTTTTTTTTTTTCCAGGGGGAACTCTGCTTCTGTCACCCCATAGCAGACATGCAGAATTTGGGATCCTCCTTTTTGTGACATGTCTCTCTGTCCCTCATAGAGATTTGATAATTTGATGCTGTAGATTGATTATAAATGTCACAAGTTCCCCGTCTTAACTTTCTAGTAAAACTGTAGCATTCCTGCAGCTAGCTCTAATCAATCAGAAACTATCCCCTGAATAAACAAGTGATACCACCTGCTGCCTTCTAAACCTCGTGTCTTTCTACCATTTCTCCTCACTTTGCCATCAGCTGGGAATTGTCTTCTCACTGATCTTCATATCACCATCTCCATCTTCCTCAGAATTTCATCCTGACTGTGTTCTCCTAATGCCTTTCCAGTATCATCTCAGAAACCACCACCATGCACTTAGGGGTTGGTGGCATGGATCAGCCTGCCGTTTCAGCTCTGCAAAAAAAGAAGGATCAGAAATATTTTCCCAACTCTGTTATTGTCACTGAGCTATCCTGAGAGGCATCTACTGTATCATCAATCCTGCAAGAAGCTCTGGCTTTCGTAACTATAGTTTTTAAAACACAGACAAATGCACAGAAGTTTTTCTTTTTTTTTAATTAATAGAAGGAGCCATTCAGAGGCTGATCCACATCTTTTATTCTGTTATGATCTTTTCTGCACCAACAACAGGGTCTAGCAGCCAGAAACATTATTGTTTTACACACACTAATTTCAGGTGAAAACTTTATTCCTATTCTATTGTGAGTAGGGACATCCCATTTCTGTGTCCTATTCTACATCACATTCTCTGTAGGAAACCGATTTGTACAACAGCACAGGGTACATCCTCTTCCCAGGTCTACCCACACAAAACATTTTTGAATTATATTTTGTAATTCATGCATTTTGAAACAATTGCATGATTTCTGTCACATACAGGTTTTCTTGTGCCATGTGGCATGTACACTGATTTGCCAAAAATATTGAAACCATTTGCCAGCCATCATACAGGCTTCAGCAGAGGTCTTGCTCTTTTTTGTCTGACTGGATCAGAGTGTTTAGCGATCAGACGAAATCAGATTTAGGGGTTGTGAGAGCAAACCTGGCCAGTAGGAATGGAGACCTGCAATGGGATTGCAGGCTGCACCAAGACAAGAATGCTAAACAGGCACGGTGCTCTGAGATGCAAGAACAACATACTAAAGGGTTAAACTGAAGACCTGTTTTATTCCATTATAAATCAGACTCAAGCCTTAGTATGTTTCCGCCAAATGTCTGCCAGAAAGAGGCCCTGGAAAACAGGCTCTCTAGAGTCTGTAGGGATACATAGAGCTCTGGCCAATTTGATCACAAGTTGACACGTAGCCACATTCTACAGCGAAGCACAGGTTTATTGGACCGATAAATATTCGGGGAGTGTTTTGTGAACTTCTTCAAGAACTATATCTTGCAAAATATAATACCCAGATTCTGGGGATAAAGACTACCTGTAAGCTTTAAAGCTGTTGAAGTCTTGGGTGTTTAGTTCTCTGCCAGCATGTGAATTCACACTAGTAGTTTTCAGGTGTTCTGTAGTCTGACTGGTTTAATGAAGATTTTAGTAGAAAAAAAACTGTGAGGAAGCAATTGCCCTCATTTCTCAGTAATTTTTGGAAAATTTGGCACATCACAAAGTATAGCAAACATGTTGTCTTATAAGCTAAGAGGACAGATTTAAAAAGAATCTTTCAGTACCTGAGGTATATTTTTGTTGTTGATGATGATGATGATGATGATGATGATGATGATGATGATGATGATGAGCCAGTGGTGCTTGGCTGTAGATATGCAATAATAATGCTCTCTTGCAGAGCTAACTCTCAGCACGGAAAAAGCAAGCAGTTTCCTAGGACAGCGGGGCAAGAAAGGTTAAGTTGAGATATGCGGATAGGGTGGCCCAAAAGGAGTGGGTCTGTAGAGCAAAGCAGCTGGTACAGAGGACCCAGTCCTCAAAGCATATGCATTTCCAGGGAGTTAACTTCAGATAAGCTGTGGTGTCCTGGACTTCTCTCTTCTGGTGTCCTGGACTGACTGTCCATCAGTGGTTGGAGGGCATGAGGTGCACCAGGAGTCCAGTTTCAAAAGTCATGACAACGACTGAGCATTGCCCACTGTTCTGGACAGTCAGGCTGGCTGGCACCTGCCTAGTGCAGGTAAAGAGGTTATTTCCAGCAGGAACAGCCATTGCTCTCTTTTCCGCTATCCTCCTCGTAGCAACAGGAGAGCAAGGCAGACGGTCTAAGGTTCTGATTATTTCCCTTTCAGCTCCCTGTGCAGCTCTAGGGCTCAAGCAAGCTTCGTGAAGCATTTCCTGTACTTGGCTGTTGCAATTTTAGGCTTGCATACCATCTAAGAGCCCTACCTGCAACAAAAGTAGATGAAACAAGAGGAGACACGTGTCCTTGGTCCAACTGCGTTGGTCCAGCTCCATGGGTGAGAAATAGTTTACAGTATCTCAATATGAAAGTTCTTCAAACTTTGACTTGCTGTTTCTTCTAGAGAGCTGATAAATCTCAGTATGACTAGCACTTCGGGGACAAATACCAAATTCCTGGTTCATTTCAGTGAAGCTGCCAGAAAAATACCAGGCGTCTGAAAGCTTGTAAAACACTTAATAAAAAGGGCCAACAACTTTGAAAATGCCACCATTCATCATATTAAGCAATATCAATCCACTGACATTTAATGCCATTTAAAAAAAATCCACTTGCAAGTTATTTCTGGTCAAATGTTTGCTCACTTTCATACAGTCTCACCAGGCACAAGCCTGAAAATGTTGGCATACTTGGAGAAAAGCTGATACCTATTCAAGTTGTTTTTAAGTGCAGTAACAATCAGAAAACATTAAACTTCACAAAAGAAAAAGTTCAATGACATCTGGAACAAAGTATCACATGCTGCAAATGATTCATGCATTCAGTCATCCTTTTCTTATTAAATCCTTAAATTTTTTTTTTTCAAAACTTCATTCTAGTTAAGAGTGCATTGTTACAGTTTTTTTCTTGCTAAGCTAACTGGTGAAAACATGATACACTTCTTTCCCACATATTCTCAGTTGCAAGACTTGGTTTATCAGCCCTGTTGATTGACTGCCACAGCTCAGAAACCAACTGTTAGAGTTGCCAACTGATAGAGTTACCAACTATACAAAAAAATTATTGTTAAAACTGTGGCCTCCTTAATTTCAGCTATGGTGTAATTTTCATCTCCTGCTCATATTCTGGATACATCTGCTGTGGTTACTTCTTGGTTACTTTCCATATTGTTCCAGTGTTCCCTGGAGACGCTCTCCTGATCCTCCCCGAGGAGGAGGTGGCTCTCCCAGGTATCATACCTTCAAACAGGGCTGCAGGCTTCTCTTGCTCCTTTGAGCAGCCTGAGCTGTTTGGAGGGAGTCTTCTCCAACTCTGAGTGCAGCTCTGCTCACTGGACACATTGATCATTTTGTTAATGCCCAGTTTTATAGTTCATCGCTACCCCATTTTACCCATACCATTTAGGGATTACTCTGTTGTCCTCCACAAGCAGAAGCACCCCAAAAAATCGCTTGGTTTTGCCCCAGTTGCTGCCTTTTCTCCACTGGTGAGAACTGCTGCTCCTACCCATTGTTTGCTGCGTAGATGCCAACCATTGCATTGGTACATAGCTCCACAGAGGCAGTCAGCGAGGCCCTGGTAAAAAGTTCACAGCTGCTACATCGAACAAGAACAGAATTTAAAAACAAATTTTTGTCTGGTTTGGTAGTCTGCGAGACAGAGGATTATCAGTGGCCTGTTGGTCCAAAACACTAAGGAACATCTTTTAATTAAAGCACGAGTGAAAAATTACTTCAATTACAGTATCAGACATCATTGCCAGTAATGACAACCTTTCAAGCATGCTTCCCTACGTATAATTTTTTTAATTAGATGCATGACTCTCTACAGTGAATGCACTTTCCTTGCTCACATAGTGGCCACCATGCAATGACACCTCACTCCAAACTGCTCATTTGAGTTTTCAATATCATGTTTTTCGATGCTACTCCAATGCTTGGTCAAATTTGACCCTTTTAAAGTGGAAGTCTTCTCCACATTGCCTTTCTGTACTGGCCTGTACTGGCCAGTTAAGACAGTCTTGTCAATACAAATACAGATCCATGCTCAGTTGCTACCATGCCAGCTTGTAAACCTTATCTCCACTGACAGATCTATAGAGGGAGTGTACAAAATCTCTCTAGGACAGAAACATTGAAACAGAGGTTTTGGTGGTATTTTTTTTATTATTAGGGAAAGAAAACCTTGTTCTTTCAAGTCTAATTCCAATTAGTTAGTAACAAGCATCACCTGTGTTGACTTTGATATTGAAGGCATACTCCATGAAGGAGGACATAAAGTGCTCATACTGAGCCTGCAGGAGAGCTGAGGACTTCTTTGGCATGTCCAGTAAGAAGTTACGGTCCTCAACTGTTCAGGCTTGGCTCATGTGCATTGCACTCATTTGCAGCTACGCTAACTATGTTTGTCCAGCTATAGCTCACAGTTCTTACTTCAGATGGCTGGGAAATATGAAATATCCACTAAATCAGATCTTCAGAGCAATGGTAAAAGTCTGCAACTTCAGCATCTCCTATAGAATAGCTCCTGCTACAGATACTTCCAGGCATTACAACATTTTTAGCACTGATATATTATTGGCTCTGTTAAAGAAGGAGAATAAATGATGCAGAGCAAATTACAGTGCATAAAATGAGCAGACCAAGTTAAAAAAAAAAAAAAAAAAGGATTTCATAGGCGTAAGTGGTGCACGTGGATCCCTCATGCCTAGAAGGAGCATTGGTCTGACTTTGTAAATACAGAAAAAATCATGCACCTCCCCAAAACCTGAAGAGGAAACAAGATAAATAGTTCTGTTAAAAACAATGTTTCACGAGTGCTGATCACCCCCAGCTCCCACTGCTGGAATTGCCATACATTCCATCACTCAGAACTTCTCAAATTAGGCTGAACAAATCACTAATAATGTGATTTAGGGGATCATCTTTCAGCCTAAAAATTATTTCACATTACTTAAACACTGATTATCCTTTTTCTTAGCATCCAGTATATATGATTTATGATGGTATCACAGTATTTTTTATGAAAACAATACTATTAACCTGAAAATCTTTATGAACTTTAAGGATGGGTCACTGTAATATTTTGCTAATTGAAATTTCATGTCAAATTTCCTGGCCAGCTGCCACATGAAGTGTCATTTACCTTACCTAATTGGATAGTAGATCCCATGCTGTCACATCTGACCTTTTTCTGCTGTTTAAAATTCAGTGGACACCGACGGGACTTTGAACAGCTAGTGAGCATGGCACAGACTTCTTCGTCTGGAACAAGATAGTAAAGTTTGTCAGATGCTTTGGTGTCCTTCAGAGTGACAGAGCTGTCTGACTCCTTTTATAACAGGTGATTTGTTTCTACCTTCAGATGTGTACTAGAGGCTCCTGCTAACTTAAATACAAGCCTCCTGTTTCCATCCAAGGTCAGGATCTGGGCTGAGCTATGGCCTGAATGAACAACTGTGCCTGACATGCTGTGGCCGGAGAGCCTGTCCTGGCCCAGGACCTCCTGCAGCTTTGGCTTCCGAAACATGTCGTTCAGGCATCTTAACTCCACAAGTAAGTTCAGCAGGATGGTGAACTGCAATATTTGCAACAGAAGCTACTGACACGTTTTGTACTGCCTGCAAAGTATTTTCCCATTTGAAACTCATGAGTGTGTTTCCCCCAGGAGGGGAATCCACAGTTATGGGTTGGTAAAAGCCTTCACCCATCAGTTGCTTTATAAGGTACCTGTTATAAATTATTTGGGAGGAAAAGGTAGACAAACAACACTTCTTAAAATATTTATTGTAAGTTATAACTGTTGTGTTTTTATTATGTGTTAATTGAGGACAGAAGCAGGTTTGAATTCTCCACTGCAAACAAGAGAAAATAAAGTACGTTTTACAGATAAGAACTGTACATTTTAAAACACATCCTGCAGCATTAAGAAGGCCAATCTTCTGGTGGGGTCTGCACTACTTACAGGCTTATTACTGAGCAGTTCTTGTTTTCACAGACGTGGAATGAAATGCCTCACAGTTTTGATTTTGCCCATGTTTTGTTTTGAGGGGGTGAGTGGATGAACATGGTTTTACCGAACAATGTCGAGGGTGTATCAAAAACATTTGGAAAGCATGGCATTGAAATCCTCCATAATCTTCTACAATGTCTGGGCTCTTGCCTTAGAAATACTGGTGCACTTCTGTGATTTCTTCTTCCTATCACCTCCTTCTTAGCAGCACTGTCTTTTCTTTCCTGATCTTTCTGGGAGCTCTTGATCATTCATCTTACCCAGTCTCCGTAGTGCATCAGCACTCCCATGGGATGGAGCAACTCTGTGGACTGGCACAACAAACTGCTTCCCAAAACTACAGGGACAACAAAAGGGAAAAGATACTTTCCTAAACACTTGAAAACATTTTTTGTGAACTCTTTTAAGTGACATGCAGCAGGTGATACTTGTTTGAGGGCAGTTAGTTCAGGGCTGCTGTGTGGCTGCAGGTCCAACCACGTTCAAGAAGTATGTTGGAGATTGTTGTAAAGTCTTAATATGAGAGCAATATAATGGATGTTGCAAAACATGGTAGGAGAAAAGGGAGAATTTGCTGACGTGCAAGATGAAGAGTAAAGGCATGTGAGGCATGTGCAAGGACAGAAGGGTGAAAGGATGATCGGTTGAGTGGAAAGAGTGCAGAGGCCTGAACCGGAGAAACAGAAACAGGTCCCAGGGCGTGGGTGGGAAGACTGAGGTAAATGAGAACAAAATCAGCAAAGAAGCACAGAAACAGAAACATACAAGTCAAACTGTGTAAAAGAAAACAGCAGAAGATGGGCCAGTGCCAGAAGACAGCCTGTTGGGAAGCTAATGGGTAACAGCAGCACAGGCACTGGGGCAGGCGGCAGATGAGGCGAGAAGAGCGGGAGAGCCCGCAACCAGCGGGACAGGCTGGCAGAGAGGATCCCCTCCATCCCTCAAGTGACAGGCAAACAACAGATTATGGTCTTCTGCTGGAACCAGAAACTTTCTTTGTTCAGTGGCTCAGAGCTGTTCCCTAGACCTGTAAGCAGCCAGCCCTGCTGTGCCCAGCGTGCGGAAAGCAATACCTGTATTCTGTACAGGACCACGGAAAAGGTATCATCTCCCACAACTAACAAATAAATTAGCAGGAGGGATAACCCTTAGTGTTAAGTGATTGAGCTGAATTTACTTTAGCCAGTTTAGCTTTAACTCTGGCGACAACACAGATTGCAATACCTAATCCAATGCCTCAATTTTGCAAAAACAGAGCTCTTTGGTGTGGAGGGTGGCTCTTGTGTGAACTACAAGCCCAAGGGAATTGACTTGGGTTCAAAACAAGGGATGGGGGGTGGGGGAGAGTGAATTAAAAAAAAAAGGAAGGGAAAAACCTGCTTGTAATCCAGATTAAAAAGTGTCCGAGGCAATGGCACACAAGGGCCACTCTTCCTGGCTACTGCTGCTGTTAATGCATGGCTCATTCTGCTTTAAAAGAGGAGCTGCAACTGAGCAAAACCAACAGGCAAGTTTTACAAGGTGACGAAGGTTTAATTTTGCAATCTCACTGGCAATCTGTCCTCAACTCAGCAAACCTTTTAAGTATGTGTTTAACTGGGAACACAGGATTATTGATTGCAACGGGGTTGACTACCTACGTACAGCATGGTGATGTTTACAGCCTCAACTGAACTACGCAGGGAAATGAGGCTCTAAACGAGGAAGATTTATCAGAAACCCACTTTGGTCGTGCTTTTTTTATGTACCAAAGACTCTTCAGACTCGATGTCTTTCTCCCAGATCTTTTCACCTGTAGATGTCCCTTAAGAGCCGATCCGCCCTACCCACAACTCTCTGCACACTTCAGGCAGTGAACCCCCATTTTCTCATCCTTTCCCTTGCCACGCCTTACGGCGGTGAAAAAGTACGAGTATTTGTGGGTGAAAAGCACGAATATTTCCGTCCGCCGCTCCCGCCGCGGCGCGGGGAGCCCAAAGCTCCGGCCCGACGGCCGCCCCGGGGTGCCGGGGGCTTTCGGCAGCCGTGTGCGCAACGCCGTCTGTCCGGGCGGTGCCATTATCACTCATCCCTTCGGGCACGGACCCCATCCAGCATCATCGCCCACCCCCCCGCCGGCTGCGCCCCCCGGGCTTTCGGAACATAGCTGCCCGTCGCGTCCCCCCCGCCGCAGGCTGCTTGCTTAAGCAGACGGGAGGGGGCAGCCGGCGGGCAGCCCCCGGCGAAGGCTGCTCCCCCGCCGCCCCGCTCCCCGCGAGGGGCCGGGAGTCCCCGGGCTACCCACCCCGCCGGAGCGGCCCTCCCGGCAGCGGCCCCCCCGGGAGGGGGGCGCCCATCGCCCCTAGCCCGGCCCGGCCCGGCCCGGCCCGGCCCGGCGCGGCGCGTCCCGCCCTCAGAGGCGCTCACTCCCCCGCGCCGCCGCCCCGTAAGTAGCGGGCAGCGCGGGCCGGCGGGCAGCGCAGAGCGGCGGGGATGGGGGCCCGCGGGCTGTACGTGGGGCGGAGGGCCGCCGCCCTGCTGGCCGCCCTGCTGCTGGCGCTGCTGGCCGCGCTGCTGGCCCTCGCCGCCCTCTACGGGCGCTGCCGGCAGGAGGCGCCGCCGCCGCCCCCCTCGCCCGCCGGCCCCGGCCCCGCCGCCCCGCTGGGGCCCGCTCCCGCCGACGGCGGCTCCGGCCGCCGCCTGCCTGGCCACCTCCTGCCGCTCCACTACGACCTGGAGCTGTGGCCGCGGGTGCGGCCGGGCCAGGCGGGGCCCTTCGCCTTCAGCGGACAGGTGAACATCACGGTGCGCTGCCGGCAGGACACGGACGCGGCGGTGCTGCACAGCTCCGGGCTGCGGAGCCGCGGGGCCGCCGTCGTGCGCGGCCCCTTGCCCGAGCCGGGCGCCGCCCTGGAGGTGGCGGGGCTGCGGCAGGAGGAGACGGAGGAGGTGGCGGTGCTGGAGCTGCGCGGCCGGCTGCGGGCCGGGCGCCGCTACGTGCTGCAGCTGGGCTTCCAGGGCCGGCTGGAGGAGAGCGTCGACGGGCTCTTCCTCACCCGCTACACCGACCAGGGACGGAGCAGGTAGGCGGCGGCGGCCGCCCCGGCGACCCCGCGCCCTTCCGCCGACGGCACCGGAGGTCCTCCGGCCCCGCGGCGGGGTCACCCGTGGCGTGGAGGCGTGGGACGCGGCCCCGGAGCTGCCGCGTCTCCGCAGAGGGTATTTCAGGCGGCACCCGGGGGTAGCAGGTCGCTGCCGTGGGTGGCGGGAGAGGCGGCTGCTCCGCACGGCGGGGTCGGCCGCTTTGGGCAGTCCGCAGGCCTTTCCCCAGGTGTGCGCCACGGGCTGCAAAGGTCACTCGTTTGTGCTCCGCGATGGTGGCTCTGCTCTCTGGAGAGCACCAGCTGGGTAGCCCCGGCTTTCCTTCAGCGGCTGACTCGCTCCACAACACCGGCTGGTGGTGGCTGGCAAACACCACGCTGGGATGGTGTGCAAAGCCCTCCTTGTTTGCAGAGCTTGGTGAGGAGCTGCTGCTCCGGAGTTAGTCTGGGAGGGCTTACCGAGGGTCTGTTGGACGGAGGTCTGTCCTTGGCAGAGGAAAGAGTCTTATCTCAACTGGTCAAGCAACGTTTTCTGGACAATTTCAAGTCTTTTTCTTTGCCTTGGACTGGCAGTGGGGGGTCAGACAGTACCTGCGCCCCGTCCCTGGGAGCTGCAGTCCAGCTCAGAGTTTTCGTCCTGGCCCCACACATCTCTGTGTAGCGCTGACAGCTCCACACCTCCTCTGCCTGTGTCTGTGGGGAGCATGCCTTTATCTGGAACCCAGGATTTTGGATGTGTATTTCGGCATGAGCTTAGAGACATTGGCCACATGCAGTTTCAGAAATATGGTGGAGTAGGATGGGTGGTCACTGTAGACAGCCGGACTGTGTAGGTGCTATTGCATATGAAGTTGTTTGGCTGTCGTCAACCAACCAATGATTTCCTTAGTGAGTGCTATTAGGATGCTTTCCTTTTTGTTTTCGTTTCCTCTGCAAAATCAGTACTGGGGTGGCGTGAGCTGATCAAGCAGTCAATCATCTAAAACATATTTTCACCCTCAAAATAATGCTTGCTTATTTATTTTTTTTTTGTTGGGAATCTTCTGAAGGTGAATTGCATTATAAACTTCTGGATGTGAAGCTTGCTAAAGAAAAGTGAAACTTAAGATGATGATTTAAATAGTTCCAGTGGCAGACAGGTTTCTCAAAATAGGTGTTTAAAGGAGAGGCAGATAAATTGCTTATATTAAAGTTATTTCATTTTTAATAATTAAAGATGTAGTGAATTGCTGAGGAACAGCCATCAGTGAGTCAAAAGGAAAACCAGAGTTAAAATTCAAGTGTTCTTAGCTCCCAGTCTATCGATGAGCCCACTAAAATAAACTATATCTCAGCAGTTCATAGACTTCTTCAAGCAGGTAATATTCAGTTACCGGCAAGATCCATACATACAAGTTCCCAAATATTACAAGTAGTAATAATACGAAACCACAAAAGTTAATAGTTTTTATTGAAATGGAGGAGGACCGTGTGGTTTTTCTGCAACAACGAGTTGGCTTTTCAGCTGTCAGCTCTTGTGTAAATCTTTACCGATACCATTGTGCACCACATCTGGAAAATTTAACTTATGCAGACTTTTTTTTTTTTTTTAAGAAAAAGGAGATAAGTTGGTTAGCCTTAGAGAAAAATGCAGTATGGTAATAAGTATTCTTAGGAAATATATTCTGTTTTTCTTCAGTTGCTATTTCTTCATTCACTGATTATCATTCACAGGATTATCTGTGCAACTTTTGAATTAAGGAAGATCTAGAACACTTTGCTTAATTTACATAATTAAAAAAAATCCAAATAAGTAAAGGAACAAGCACTTAATTACTAAACACTGTATCAGTGGGCTTTCTGATGCTGTATTAATTCTATTAAGTCCTATCTAAGAAACACTGAATTACACTATGACAGTTTTTGATTCAGACTGTGTAAAATGCAGAGGATCCAAAAAAAAGCTATTGTCAGCTGTGCTCCCACAGTAGAAAATAAGAAAAAAAAACGTTTTTACATCATTAAAACAATCTGTATAGGTCAATTTCCAATTGTTTAGAGGATTTTAGAGCACTAATGAAATGTGGGACTGCAGACTGGTTAAAGAGATGCCAGTGGTGTTCAGACACTGAAATAAGTCAAAGGAAATCCACTGATTGCAGATATAGCGTATTGTTTTGGTTACTTGTTCCTGCCCACATTCCTGATATTCTTGAGTGGATTTTGCATAGCTTTTCTGCTTTAAAAAGGCTTTCTCTGCATCCAGAGTATGCAGTAGTATCTTGTTATTTTTTCCTTCACGAAGCATAAAGTCATCACTGTACCAGCCGTTTCCCAATCTGATGGGGTCCACTTACACTGAAGGGGTTTTGCCTTCCTTTTTTTTTTTGGAGGATGTGTGTTTTGATGGATGTAGTCTGTAAACTCTAGCAAGCTGTTAATGATGGAAAAAGTTGGATTCTAATGGGTTAGATCAGGAGCGATTTAAAAACATTCAGGCTCTTCAGCTGTCAGGACAAAGCCTGTTACTATGCTGTGAGGACACCACCATCTCCAGCAGACTGTCCTGTAGCTCTTCGGAAGTGACTTGTACCTGGCTCCGGCAGACCTTCGGGGTCTGGCTCCTGCATAGGCTTCTGGCTTCAGCTCCTAACTTAAACCACCAGCTGTAACAGACAATGTGCCGTTCATCTGTGGTCACGCAGACTCCTGTATTTCCTGCGTGCACTACAAGTCTTAGTGTTTTTTGTAATTTGTGCCTGTGGAACCACTAGAGACCTCTCGTTTCAGAACAGTTTAAGCAGAGAAGGGTGAGCTTTCAGTAGACAGCTAGATCCTAAAGAGAAGTGAAGTGCCTGAAATGTTTGTTCCGTCTGGGCTTTCGCACCGGCTTTTTTTGTGGTCAGATATCCACGTTGCTCTTGGCAGGTTGGCCACAATTAGCTAGTTGACAGAAAGCACTGTTCCCTGTCCTCTCTCCAAGCTGGCGCCAGAACACACTGGCAAGGTGGTGAGGGAAAGCTGTTCACAGAAACAGCTATTTTCACCTCTCTGGAAAACAGAATAAACCAAAGCCCAAACTTCACTGAATTTTCAACACAGAAATTGTTTGTTATCAGCTTGATCATTGGTGACTGCATATATTTTTACTGTTGTTGGCAGTTTGTACTGCCCACCTGATCCGGTCTTACACACTAAAGAAAACTCTGAAAAATGGGGGCACTCTTTATGCATAGCGCACGGCCCGTGTCTGCAGTGCTTGCAGGAGCAAGGGAAGTAAAAAAGGAGGATGTTTCCATTTCACCAGCAGCAAGCTTTCCTGTTGAAATGGGGAATCCGTATTCTGCATATAGCTGGGAGAGTCCAGAGATCTGTGTAGGCAGAAAGATACAGAAACAACATTTGCCCTTCTTCTTTAGCAGCGCTGGCTCAAACATACACGATGCAGGAGGTTTGCTGTAGCATCGTTCTGCATACAGATCTCACACTACTGTGAATGAGTTCATGTATACTACTACGGGGTTAGAGGATCCCTCCCTATGGAGTGTACCATAAAGTGCAGGCTGTATGTCACTGTTCACATCAGTGTTTCAGAATCCTTTGAGAATTTTGCTTGGTAGCCACTCTGCACATGTCCTATGCAACTTGTATAAAATGCTTGGCTGGATAGGGCTGGTATTAACAGGCATCCCAAAATGTAATCGGACACAATATTTGTGCTGGTTTTTATCAGTTGCTTCTGCAGCAATTACTAGAATGAGGGCAAAGGGGATTATAACAGCATTGGTGCAGTTAATTGTGCCTCAAAGCAGGGGATCTGAAGTTCTTAGTTCTGTTTGGTATGAATCTGTAGGTAAGACCATCAAAGGCATGGGACAGAAATCAAAGCAAATAACAGGTTTGGTGTTTTCTTGGGCAGCATGTTAGTACTGAGCACCGTTCAGGTCAAAGAGGGACCGGGTGTTGGGGACAGCTGCTGGACAGAACAGGATTCTGCTCACTGTAAACCTCCCTTACTTTGAGCCACTTCAGGGCTTGTTTTATGGTTTAATTCTTATGTATTTTTAAGGTGGAAGAAATAAGATATAAAATATGTTAACACAAAACTCCATTATACTATCAGTATTACAAATAACATTTAATGAGAAGGCATTTTTAGAAGAAAACCCTTTTTTGCATCAACATAAAATATTTCTTCTACAATGCTGCTGCTTTTTTTATCAGGTGAAACAGCTGAAAATTTTCCTTTTCTTTTTTTTAGACACTTGTGTAGTATAAATTGCCAAAGATTTAGGCTAAGAAATCCTGATATCTGTTTGTTTCTCACTATTTAAAAGTATTATGGCTTTGATTTTGTTTCACTAGAGGAAGGAGGCATTATATGATACTTATGAAAAAAGAAAATTAAATCTATGCACAAAACTGTAGGCTTAAGAGAGGAGTTTATTTGTCTGCTTAGGCAATGTTAGGCTTTTTTAAAAATTAATTTCCTTTTGGGTAATTTGTTTTGAGATAATACTGCAGTGTGGAAGAAAGTTTGCCAGTAATTCAGTTCATGCTAATGCCTTCACTTTTTTAAAAATAAAAAACCAAGAAAAAAGCCCCAACAATGACTCATTCTGACAAATGATATGAGGTAATATGTGTTTGAAACACCAGTTATTTGTGTAACATGCACGAAACGTTCCCATTTTTCTTTTTTATTTGGAGACCTGCTGAAAAATAACATTTAATCCATCCTTGTGTTTCTTTCTTATCATGATGCTTTTTCCCAATATATGTTATTTTGCATTCTTGAACAAGAATTTCTTGTGGGCAAATTTGCTAAGTGTCTCCATCAGTTTCTGCTCGTGCAGAGCCTCCCCTGCACTGGTGTGAGGGAATTTGGCGTTGCTCAGTGTTTCCTAGAACCAACCTGTGACTGATTGCACAACTGAATGCACAAAAACATACTTTGCTGCATGGGAAGGAGGAGATTAGAGTATTTTCAGTGATTGACTCCCTCGATGAAGTGGCCTGTCACTTTTGGGGCTCCTGTGCAACCCTGGCAGAGCGTTAAGTCACTTTCTGTCGTTGGACAGGATAAAGGAGGGGACGAGGTGATACCCCTGTCTCAGGTGGAGCTTCAGCTGCGTTTAGCAAGGCAGCTGGTGGCTGGCACAGCACACACTTGACTCTGCAGTGAATCAGGTCCATGAAGAAAACCTTCCTGCACTGACAGGCAAGAAGTCAAATACGTTGTGCTGCTCTCTCTGGAGCCAGTCCTCACTTCACAGTAGACATCGTGGTCCCAGTAGTCACCGTGCATCAACGTGTGTTCAGCCTGGGTTCTTTTAGATGTCATAAGTTGTGTTATGGTACAGCATCAGATATATCTGTTAAATGTAAAATGTACCATGTTTTGAGAGTACAGTGCTTTTACTCAGTTGTCCTGTTGGTATTAACTCAGTTTACTGGCATCAGCAATAAGGATGACATAGCATAGATGAGCTGCTGATGCTTTCAGCACTGGGTTGATGAGATCAGCTTTGAGCAGGGTTAGGTAGCACAGCTATTAAAATGGCAACAACAAACATCTTTCAAAAGACAAGGACTCCTGGAAGGCTGGCCTTGGGAACTGGGTGGAAAGCATTGCTAAGCTTTGTCAGTGGAAGCAGAACACTAATGACTCTGTTCCTTGGGTTGACGTGCACGCAGTGCAGTACATCTTCTGCAAAGTGATGTAAATATCAATGGAAAGCTAAACCATTCATTTCAGGTACCAGGAAAAGGGAATCTTAAAACCTTAGGTTTCGGACATGATTCAGTGCTAGAGATCATGATCAGGTGCAGTCATGCTGTGCTTGTATGGTAGATCTGACTCATGACATAGTGGTACTTAATGTATGGATACTGTCCTGATGGCCCCTGGCTCGTTTGGGATGTCTCTGTGCTAAGTGTAAGCCTTTGTGAACCTGGTGTGAATACACTGTTAGAAAACACCCCAACTACAGCCGAAAAATATTAGGCCTGTCGAGGTCACTGACACAAGAATGACACACTGCCATTCTTGTGTGCCCAGCTGCTGGCAACTACTTGGCTGACAGGTATGGAGCTTTGAGAACCATTGCATGCGTATTTTTTCTAATTCCCAGTAAAGATCCCCTAACGTGAACAGCCCAGATGTACAGCTCTTTCTTGAAACTTTGGCCACGGGACACGGTGATTTATCTTTTGATTCCAGCCAGTGTGTCACAGAGGTCTGCCCCAAGTGAGGCAAGGCTCCATAGTGTGAGGTAGAAAAGGATCCTTTTGAAAGGCTTGCCAGTGCACCGGGGCAGCACTGGTGCTGCTTTCGCTGGAGTTCTTCTCTATGTGGTTTGATGGAAGTGTGCAAGTGCATGTATGCATTGTCACCTAATGGTTATTACTATTTTTCATTAAAATGTACTGTTAAAATAAGAGTGCATGCATTAGAGAGAGAAGCAGGTGTGCAGAGAGATTCTAGTAACGAAATTAAAGTTGGGCATTGTATCACTTTTGAGCACTGGCCTGCTGTGTGCAAAACTTTGTTCAACTCTGTCTTAATAAACAAACTAGAAAAGCTCAAATATTTAAAATATGATATCTGTAAAAGGCCCGTGAGGAAAAAAAAAAATTACCTAATTAATAAAGACTGCTTTTCTCTAGAAGCATCCAAACTGAACAGTCTGTTGGGCATGCGGATTTCATCGTGCCTTTAAATAATAACTAAACTTTTTCCAAATCTGCATATCTATGTGATTAGTTTCTTGATTTTTCTGATTTGGTGTTTTTATGCACTATATATTGATTTTGATCAGCTGTAGCATGCTGGATTAATCTTAACTTGTATTTTTAATACAGTATGCTGATTGCCTCCCAACTCGAACCAACATATGCCAGGAGAGTTTATCCCTGTTTTGATGAACCTGCCATGAAGGCTACATTTAATATCAGAATTGTCCATGACCCAAGCTATGTGGCTCTTTCCAACATGCCTGCTATTGGTAGGTAGACAACAAGTAGACTTACGGGGTTTTTTCCCCCTAAATTACTTTTAAAAAGGATGTAATTTATCTGAACAGACTACATCAACAGCGTTCTAGTTGTCCATGCAGTAATGCCTTGAAAATACGCAGAAAATCTGTTCCTGTGAACTTAAAAATGTGGAGACAGTTATTCATAATTAATGTCTCTGATGGCAATAATTCCATAGTTTTGTCAGTTGCAATGTTCTCTCCTCTGGTTGCTGGAGGCTGCACAGGTTTGATTCCTGGCGTTTACTGCTTAGTGTGTCTGTCGTACTGTGTGACATCTGCTTAAAACAAAACGGCAGCTCCAGTATGCAAAACCTGTAATTGTGTTATTAAGGGATTGCTTTCATTCTAAGTAAATTTTGAGATGTATTTACAATATACAAAAAATTGTTTTACCAGGCAGAGACACTATAGCCTCCTGTGTATGTGCAGAATAAAAATGACAGGACTATAATGCTCTGGAGATGCTTTTCCTGTCCCTTGCTGGGATCTTGTGTGGGATCCATGCAGGATATAAGATTCCAGACAAATTCCGTAATTTAGTATTCCTACAGGAATCCATTGAATGTCGTGCATCCTTCTTAATGTCTTTTTTTCTACAGTTCAGTGCCATGAATTGTTATTTTTCACCTAAATAATTTTCAGCCATAAAAAGGAAGGTTTATGAGATTTGCATGGAAGCTAAGTAACTTAGGAATTATAATAGATGGGATCTCTGTGAGAGTCGCTTGAAGCATTTTTGCCCCCTGAGAATCTTGTCCATGTCTCCCTTATTTAGAAGGAAGGTATCTGGTTAAGTATTTCATAATTCTCAGGCACACATGACCTATATTTGAAACATAATAGATCGTACATCTTATTGATATGCAGCATGGGATAAATTGTCCACAGTTTGCCCACGTCCTAAATCTGATGCAGTTTGATATCCTTCCAAGACTTCAGTTAAGAAGCTCAAGAGTGGATTTTTGGTGTTTGTGTGGAAGGTCATGACTCTGATACGTGGCAGTAGAACTGAGTCTGGCTGCTTGCCTTCTACCAGAAACATATGAAGTTAGTGCAGAAATACAGCATATCGAAGAGAGGTGTAAAAAAAACATGCAGAAACCACAAAATTTGTTATGGAAGAGCAATGATTTGAATATTTCTTTGATATTTTTTTCTAGATGTATCTGAAATGAAGGATGAAAATGGAAGCCTGTGGACTGTTACCACATTTAACACTTCTCTGAAAATGTCAACTTACTTGACTGCTTTTGTGATTTGTGATTTCGATTATGTCACCAGAACCGAGCGGGGAAACGAGGTAAATATGAGGCTGCATAACACATTATAGCAGTTTACAACAGAATTTGGCTCTGTGGTGCATCATGTGCTTTAGAAGATATCACAGACATTAACTGTGCTTTCCATTCCAAAACTATTTGCTTATGTGGCAAAACTGCTAATGTTTATCCAGCAGATATCTCTGCAGAAAGCTTTCCTTTAGGGCAATTAGTTTATTGTCCTGTGCTGATCATTTCATACAATTCCACAAGTAGGTATGGGCTCTGTATCTTAAAACTTTAGGGGCAGCTAGTCTGCAAAAAGTATTTGTCATAATTCAGGGTCTTCTTATGTTCTTAGCTCTCTTAGTTGGACAAAATATCCCATTTCCACTGCTGTGACAAACCAGTGAAGTTCTGTGCTCTGTTCTTCAAGGCCCTTTGAGGACCAGCATCATGACATCAGTAGGTGCAACACTGTGCACCGAGCATTTTGTATACTAGTATCTTAACCTTTTATTCTGCAGTGGACACATTTTTTAGCCTCCAAAAGTGACTGTTTTGTGTTTGAAGCTTCTTCATCAATGAGTATTCAGTTTTGCTCTTACACTACAAGGGCAAAGCTTCTTGAGGGAAGCTGTAAAAAAATGTACTCCACTGGCACCAGTTGTTTCACTTTCCTTCTTTTGTTGAAAGTCAAGGGGGAGAGATGTAACAAGTTGTTACAAAATATATAGTAAACTCAAGCATGATGCCTTATACTGGCTGCCCTTAATAAATGAGAGCACCGTGTTAGCTTCAGGGTTAGTTTGCTGTCATCCTGCTGGGGAAAGGTGGGACAAGGCGAGAGGACAGTGCAGAGGTGACCTAGGAAGCACAGTATTAGCTCCTTTTCAAAGTGAAGATTGGACCTGGTGTATCATACCTGCATATATACCCTGCATAAAACATGTTGGATGCCTACAGCTCTGACTGTGGTGCCTTTTTCTTGGGCTGCTGTGTATTGACAGGAGTCAGCAAAGCAAAGCATTCGAACTAGCATTTTTCAGAGGGAAGAGGCATCACCACCCGTCTTCTGTGAGACAGAGGGGCGAGGGTATTTCACCCCTTGGTTTCAGACAGAGGTGCTGAATTTATGCCTCCACAGTATTTGTGTGAGCATGTTTGTTGTGTCTGTTTTGTTATTTCTGGTAAGTAATTTATAACCTGAAACACTGGTATTATAACTCAAAGCTCATACTAGGATTAGAGTTTTAAATTTGCCCATTATGTTTAGGTTTTTTGTTCTGATCTTTGAATGTCCTCTGAAGCCTCAGCTGAAAAGAGGGGCTCAGAGGCTGAGGATACTCTATTGACTGAATATGCTTTATTTCTTCCCTTTTCAATTAAATCCTGATACTTCCCCAACTGTGCTATTAGGGTTTGGCTGTGCAGCTCCTTGTGAGATTCAAGAAATGTGGGGGTTTTGAGCTGCTAGGCACCTAGGGGGGGTCTCACATCCATAGATAAATGATGGAGACATAAACCTTTCCTCAGGCTACTCCGTCACCTTGGGCAAGTAGCTTCCCTCTTCAGTACCATGACAAAGCAAGTGGGCATGGGAGGCGAAAGCTTTGCTTGCTGCTGCTGTCTCCATTACTCAGAGGTACAGATGTCACCTGCTCAGATGTCATCTCTCTTTAGCAGCAGTGGGAGGCCAGTGGTCTGTTTCAGCCTGTGAGAAAGTTCAAGAGGAAAGATGTGTATGTTTGGACAGCAAATGCTCTCTGAACATCCATTTCTCTTCAGGGAAGCAGTGCTGCGCTGAAGGGAAGTTTTGTCACCCAGACTCCCTGGCTGGAATACACTGGCTTGAGATGTGTGGATTGAAATAGTTTTACAGCATTTAATATTTTATAAAAGAAAAATTAGGAGGCCGTTTGTTCCAGCAATGTATAGTTGGATTCAAGTCTTGGCCCTTTTGAAGTGCTGGAACTCTCCTAGGTTTTAGCAGGATTAGGCTCTGTGCCACATTCTGTTGGGTCCAGCAAGACTTGGGCTGGGATTTTTTTCATTAAAAGCTTCATTGCATGATCTGGTGTGGACAGACAGCATTTTGAAACAATGATTCACAGAAGAGAAGCAAAGAAAATGAAAATATGAGGATTGTCTAACATAACACTTCCTTGTTTTACTGCAGATACGTATTTGGGCTCGGAAAGAGGCAGTTAAAAATGGGTATGTTGACTATGCTTTAAATATCACAGGACCAATATTTTCATTTCTGGAAGACTTGCTTAACGTCAGCTACCCTCTGCCAAAGACAGGTGAGATTAATTAAATGAACCAGAAATGGCTGCTGCTGATGTAACATTCGTAGAAGAAATGGGTTCTTTTGCAGTATTCTCTTTTTACAGCTTACAACATTCATGGAATAAAACCCCTAAGCTTTAACTCACTGAATTCTCCTTTCTGCATCATGGCTCTTATTAACCCATAACTCAGCATTCTTACCTTCACATCACACTCATTCTCTTAAAGCATCATTTCCCAATGAAGGGGCAGATGAGGCTTCAAAGTGGATAGAAGGGAGTTGTTCAGTCACATGGCTATTTCTGGGATGCATAGACGTGGTACAGGCAAGTCCCTGTGTCCTCCTAGTAAATCCCTGCTTGCTATAACCCACGTCTCCCTAAAGCATTCCTTGATTTCTTCAATATGTCCCTGTCTTACCTGTGAGTTGGCTATATGTTCCTGCACATTCCTCCCCAGAAAAAGATTCCTGCAGGAAAACATTGCTTCTGCTTAAAATAGGCATCAGGTAAGTTAGTTAAGTCAAGCTTCAGTCAAGAAAGAAGGGTGCCATCATGTGGTTGACTGTACAGTTTGTCCGCTACTTGTTCTTGGATTCCCAAGGGCTTCAGCATTAATATTATGGGGGAACATGTGCTTTTATACAAATTGGTAGAATATTGAGAGCACAGAGGGCAGTTCTTACTTAAAATGAGTTTTGACCTGGCTATGATCATAGGAGAGCGCAGGATTGTGGAGGAAGAATTGCCCTCCTTTCTGGACTAGATGATTTGTTGATTTGTCAAATCTGTATTTTGGCACTTGAAAGAAATAAATTTTCATCTGTGTAAATGTGTTATCTCCCAGTGTATTTAGAATAACACCACACTTCTTATGGAAAATGTAATATATGCAATTGTCACTTTTTAGATTTTGTTATCTTAGTAATCATACAAGATACTCACAGGCTGTAGACAATTCTGTTTCATGCTTGTGTTGTTCTGTTTAGCAGCAATGTCAATACATTAATTCATTAGTATAAAAATATTACAAAATAGAATTAGAAGAACAGTATCACAGACTTCCTGTTCGGTAAGATTTCAGTTTCACAGAATACTGTAATACCATTACAATCCCCACTGTAAAGTCATGCAATACCAACTGCATTTCCCACTGACTTTCTTTGATGTTTTGCTTAAAAATCAGTAGGATTAGATCAACCAAGAACAGCTCCTTGTAAATGCTAGAGATTTCTATTGTGAACTCAAAATGTGAAATTAAGAATAAACACATTTAAAATTAGAGGTATTTAAAGGTTTGTCTTCACCTGATTTTAATGCAGTTATAAGTGAGCTCTCTTGCCCCAGGCTGGCTAGATGAGGGCTGCCTCACCAAAAGTGAAATACCTTTGCTGTAAGCCTGAGGCGATAAGCCCCGCTGAAATGCAGTCTAGCTTTGCTGGGGTTCAGCACCACGCTTAGGTTAACTGCATTGCTTTTGGACTGGAACTGGCTCAGAAAAACCTTGTGTCTTCTTCCAAAATGCTCTGTATACCTTTTGCAAATTTTGTTCTTTGCTGCTGAGTTTACACAGTATATCTTTCTTTGGGATCCTTGATGTTCATCCAAGGCCCATCTCTGTTTCGTCTGACTCTCACATTTGAACTGGAAAACTGCTCCCTGTGCGTAAGGCAGAAGGCGAGCACAGAGGTAACAGTCCTGCTGTGGAAACAAATAGATGATGTTTCTAAGGCACCTTTCAGATAAGAGGGGAAAGGATCCCTCTACTCACAGAGCTGAAAGAGCAAGATTTTTTTCTTTTATCAGTTGCTAGGCTGAAGTAAGAGGTGAGTATGATCCTTCCCAAACACATGAGAAACTCGTGCAGAGAACAGTTTCTAAGAGCCAGAAGTGAATATATTCTCTCCTAGCATTGGTAGAATACAGCCTTCATTTTTGTTCAAAACATTGGTATGTACAAGATACAGTACAGATCTGGGATTCATGGGAATTTATTATGTGGCTCCCTGAAAGAATGGCAATCATAGAGGAAAAGTACAACAAGAAGAAATTTCATAGACCATTTGCAAGAGTGTTGCCATAATACAGCAAAGAACCACTAAAATATAGTATCCTTTAATTGCACACTGAACCAGTGGGAGCATTAAAATCATGTGAGCATTTTACTTCCAAAAATTTTAAAGGTACCGTTTTTTTTTTCCTCTGTTTGAATCAATTTAGATCTGGTTGCACTGCCTGATTTTGGAGCAGGTGGCATGGAAAACTGGGGACTAATGACTTTCCAAGAATCATCATTGATGTACCTCCCAAGTGATAAACTCACAAGCAGAAAGGCAATGATTGCCATAATTGTGTCACATGAGCTAGGACACCAGGCATGTGGTAAAAAATTCTGTACATTTATTTGTCTATGAGGTTGTTGCCTTCCAGTTGATGATGATGCAGTCACTGATTAGTAGAAGAAAAATAGTGACTTGACAGTAGGGGGTGTGAGCACTAGAGGACTGAAAGACTATTTGATCATATGTTCAGCTGATAAATCAATATTAAAAGCAGATTCCGTCGTATTACAGTCTGCATACTGACTGCACAGGACACATTGATACAAAACTGTTAATGGGCTACTTATTTTCTTTTCTTACTCAGTACCTGAATGCCATACCAGAAAATACTGTAGGGATGACACAGTTCCCTCTATATACAATATACTTAGTACTTTGGTGACAGAATTAATGGACTTCATAAGTATTATTTTGTAGTGGCAGTGCATGTACATATTGCAAAAGGTATTTGTTTTTCTGTAAGAAACAGCCTATGGTACGATAGAACAAAATTAACATGAACACATTTTACACTGTAGCTGGACCTTTGTCCAGTTTTCATAGAGATTTTCAAAATTTTTCTTATTTGGTTTGGAATGATAATGTGGTTTCACTTTTTTTATTGACTATGTTTAATTTACTGTTGTTTGCCAGAGCAACAAGTGTTTGCACTTAGTCAACAAAATTAATGATGGAGTTTAACTTGGCTAATACACTTGTATGCTCTTCTGACAAGCTCTGTCACTTTTCAGACCTTCAGATGAGCAAAGTGTTTTTATTGCAGGCCAATGAAACAAATGTCAGTTTTTAAGAATTAACAAATAAAATAGAAATCTGCAAGTGATCAGTTTTTTGTTAAATGTGAGCTGCCAAATATGAGCACATAGCAGTTGTTGTGGAAGTTTTATTGCTTGCCAAGATAGGGCTTTGCTGATTTTGGAAATGGTTATTTCCCCAGTTCTGTTTATCATCCCCCTGACAATTTCCTTTTGTTAAGAACATGGAGAAATGTTTTTTGTAATTGTTTGATAAATGCCCTACTTTTAATCATAGCCTGATCTTTTAGATCTTTAAATTTTATTGGGAAATGTTTAAAATTGAATAGAGTAAAAGAATGACATAAAGCACTGACATCCATACTCATGGTATGAAATTGTAGGTGAAACAACTAAAAAATAATTTCCCTGAACCTCTGACTTTATCCAAGATGCATCTTTTTCTACTGAATTTCCACTATCTGAAGGAATATCCAGCATTTTATTCAATTGACATGTACACATTAAATAAAGTTACTTCAGCATAGGTATGTGTGTTGAACCTACAAAAATGAAAGCAGCAGTCCAAAGAGATGTTGAGACATTTTTTTTTTCTATTTAAGTGGTTTGGAAATCTGGTTACAATGAACTGGTGGAATGATCTGTGGCTTAATGAGGGACTGGCATCTTACTTTGAGTACCTGGGAGCTACCTTCATTGAACCCAAACTTTCACTGGTAAGTACTAATGCTTACTGAAGTAAGTAAGCTAAAGTAGCAAAGTTCCAGCATGTGGGAAGACAAGGAGGGTGCAGGAGATGGGATTTAATCAAGCCCTGGCATTAGTAACTTAACTCCCCTGGGAAAGAGAAGCAGGTCTTGATTCTTCCCTGGAGGGTTTCCATCTGTTGGGGGCCGTCATCAAACGCAGCTCTTCTGCAGCTGGCAGAGAGGACAGCTGTGATTCTGCAGTGACAAGGAGTTGGTGTTTTGCCCTAGATCTGTCATTTAACAAACCCAGCTTTCTCTCCTGGGTTCTGTAGCTGATAGTTTGCCTCCCTGCCTGTCCAAGCTCTTTTCCAAGCACCCCATATCTGGGTACCTTTACTGAGCAGTGAGTAAGTAGGGCCATTTTGAGTCTGTTTATCCCACTGGGTCTGTGGGTGTCTAGTTGTGGATAAGACCAATATAATGCTCATAGGTAATCTGGCAGCAGGGTAAAACTTCCCGTTCCACCCAAATGGGAATAATCATAAATCCCACAGCGTATTAGAAAACTCCATGCATCATTAAACTCTGAGACAGGAGGATAGGTGCTGCTAATCGTAGCTGTGAGATGAGATGCACTTGCCTTTGCGATCATAAATGTCTGTGCACAGTGCCCTCGGCTTCTGAAGAAAGGAGAAGCCTTTAGTCTGGGCAGGCGCGAGACTGCAGTCAATCCAGTCTGCTTTTTATTTGGCTCAGATGAAATACCATTCGTCACTTTCCTTCTCTAATTCACTGAAGTACTTAATTACATGCTTAATTGGAAACTAATACAGGCATGTCAAATACATTCTGTGAGAAGGATTTTTAGGTCATGGGATACGCTAAGCCCCTGCTTTGAACTTCAACAACAACTGACTTTATTCTCTGTAAAGCAGTGGTTTAATATCATTGAAAAGTATAAAGGCCACCAAATTTTAAACTGGAAAAAAGTCTTTGTGTCCTTTTTAATTTTAATCTTTTCTTTTAGAAGCTTGTCTTTCTAAAAATCAACAATTGCCATTTTATTTATGTCCACAAAGTAAATTTTAATACTGGGCAGTAATTCTATTTGATAAATTACAGTTATGTGATTTGCCTTGGAAGTCCAGGGTAAATTAAACAGGTGCAAAAATACAGTGGAGTTTTATAGGACATACACATTCACAGAATGACAGACTGGCTGAGGTTGGAAGCGACCACTGGACATCATCTGGTTCAATCACTCTGCTCAAGCAGGGCCACCTAAGTGAGTTGCCCAGGACCATGTACAGATGGCTTTTAAACATCTCCAAGGATGGAGACTCCACAGCCTCTCTGGGTAACCTGTGCCAGTGCTCCGTCACCCTCACAGTGAAAAAGTGTTTCCTGATGTGCAGAGGGACTCTCCTGTGTTTCAGTGTGTTCCCATTGCGTTTTGTCCTGGGTACCATTGAAAAGAGCCTGGCTCCATCCTCTTTGCAGCCTCCCTTCAGATATTTATATATATTGGTGAGATCCCACCCCTGAGCCTGCTCTTTTCCAGGCTGAACAGCCCCAGCTCTCTCAGCCTTTCCTCACGTGCGAGATGCTCCAGCCCCTTCATCATCTTCCTGGCCCTTCACTGGACTGTCTCCAGTAGCTCTATGTCTTTCCTCTACTGGGGAGCCCAGCACTGGACCCCACACTCCAGGCGTGGCCTCACTAGCGCTGAGTAGAGGGGAAGGATCACCTGCCTCAGCCTGATGGCAACACTCCTCCTAATGCAGCCCTAGATATCATTAGCCTTCTTTGCTGTAAGGGCACATTGCTGGCTTATGTTCAGCTTGGTGTCCTTCGTGTCCTCAGGTCCTTTTTTGCAAAGCTGCTTTCCAGCTGGGTGGCCCCCAGCATGTCCTGGTGCCCGGGGTTGTTCTTCCCCGGCTGCAGGACTTTGCACTTCCCCTTGCTGAACCTCATGAGGTTCCTGTCAGTTCACTTCTCCAGCCTGTCCAGGTTCCTCTGGGGGGCAGCACGACCCTGTCTTGTATCAGCCACTCCTCCCAATTTTGTGTCATCTGCAAACCTGCTGAGTGTACGCTCTGTCCATCATCCAGATCATTAATGAAGATGTTGAACAGAAGTGGACCCAGTATTTGCCCCTGTGGTACACTACTGGTTACTGGCCTCTGACTAGACTTTGAGCCACTAATCACCACCCAATTACAAATTGAACCCTGAAAATTAAATTTACTGCCTGTTTACAGAGAGAAAAATCAGTCAACGAATTTGATACCATTAATTGGAAGCCTGTGTTCTTCCTGAGAAGTAGAAGTGCTCAACGTGGCCTGCAGTGTTTTAGAAAATTTAGGTTTTTTCTTCACCTTTGTAATTATGTCATTTTCCATCCAGTCTTAGGAGAGATGCTCAGCTGGGGGAATGAATAATCATTTGATAAAAAGAGAACTTTGCTGATTTACACCAAAGGAGCCGTTTTCCCTCCATATTTCTCACTGGGTGACAGCAGAAATGCCACATAATTAAGCCTTGCTACCCTTAGTAGCTTAATGTTTAGGTTATTACTCAGGGTTGCAGCAGGAGAAGCAGAGAATTTAGGAGGAAAATGCTGCCATATTAATGGCATACGTAAATTAGATACAAGTTTTCAGTGTTTGTTCATTTGCTGTGTAATATAGTTGACTTACTTTTCCCTGAGGATTACACTGTTATCGTCTTTGTCAGGCCCAAGCCCACAGTCTTCTCAGATGTAAAATTTTCACTGCCCTAATCAGTAATGTTGCATGTGGAAAATGTTAGGATTGGGTGTAGGGTCCCTTTTACTTCATGGGAAAGTTAGGGAGGGGGAAAAAGGATCGTTCCTTGTTTATTGACAGACTATTTCTATTAATACTAATACCATAATTACATTCTGTCCTGAGAATAAGGATTTTCTTTTAAGCTCACTCAGATTTGTCTTTTTCTTGCAGGATAAAATCTTTTATGATCATGTTGTACAACCTGTCTTAAGGGAAGACAATGAAATAGGAGTTCGATCACTGTCAGAGAGTGAAGACAAGATCAAAGGATCATTTTCTTTAATGTCTCTGTTTGACAGCATCACATACAACAAGGTTAAAAAATATAAAAGTCTTCCTGTTTCTTGTGTATTCTAAACTAATGGTAGGTTAAACTAAGTAGGTTTGAGAGGAACAGTGGAATATTCTGTGGAATTACAATGCTTTTTGTAGGTAGTTTTGTCATTCAATATTTGTTTCTGCTGCATGCACAAAATATTGGATGTTGCGAATCTATTTGGCTATGAAAGAAACGGTGAAAACGTTTTTAACCTCTGTGCAA
Source organism: Nipponia nippon (assembly GCF_047370975.1). NCBI lineage: Eukaryota > Metazoa > Chordata > Aves > Pelecaniformes > Threskiornithidae > Nipponia > Nipponia nippon. The sequence goes on from NW_028262402.1 coordinate 8,004,383, forward strand.
TATGAAGTGTAACCTAACTTCTCTGGAATATAGTTTGAAAAAATACTGTAATAATAATTGCTATAATAATTCTTGTTTTCTCATAGCTTTTTTTCTACTCTAGGGGGCTTCTATTACCTGGATGCTTTCTGGTTTCCTGACTGAGAAGTTGTTTATCAGAGCACTCACTGTAAGTCTGAAAAACTAACATCTTCATCTTGATTTGTAAGGTTGAAAATTACAATTGCACAAATTACTGTTTGTCTTGCTGATGTTTTTCACTGAACCCTCATGAACTCTGATACTTCTGTTTGTTTCTGTACAGTCATATCTGAAAGAATTTTCCTTCTCAAATGCTAACCAAGATGATCTCTGGACCCACATACAGATGGTACTCTTTTTATCTCTAGTATTCTTGCTCTGGTGTTTGGCACAGTCCAAATTTAGAGTATATACTGTTTGTAGAAGACTGCACTGGAATTTGGCTATCCCTAGTGCAGTCTTTCGCTTGCATAAAATTTGCTTTGCTGGCTCTTTTGGCTAATGTCTTCACAAGTGTTTATTTGGCTGCTTTACTACACCTGAGATCAGTGGAGCTAAGTACAAGGAGTAAAAAGATGAGATGGGAAATCAGGGCCAGGTGGAGCTTTGGGTTTCATGGAGATCGCCTAAGCCTACATGAAATTGCATAGCCTGTTCCTCTGGAGCTTAAGTTTTTTCACCAGATCAGAGTGTGTGATGCTCTGGGCTTGACAATCCAAGATGCTGATATGTCACAGATCCAGCAAAGTCTATACCCAGGGCAGTAGCTCAGCATTGCACCCTTTGCTGGTTTTGGCAGAAATCTGAATAAGGAAACAAGTGATAATAATAAGTTTATTTTTTAAAATTCCACTTTCCTGTTCCTCTAAAGAAGGCTTCCATTGTGTTGCAGACTCAGTCTTAGGTTAAGAACAAGAGTGTCACAATTTCAGATATGCAAGGCTGTCACATCTTTTAAGCCAGCAGAGACTGTACCAGTTCACATTATCTTTTTCGATTTGTCTTTACTATTCAGTTTGTTCATCAGGTAGTCACTTAAAAATCTTTGTGTTCTGGCAGCTTTATCTGAGTGAAATTAACAAATTAAGTCTGTCATAGCCATACAGGGGTGTCAGTATGTTAACACTAAAAAGAGAAAGGTTAGCAGTCAGGTTGTAAGAATGAGAAATGTCATCTCAGTACTTCGTAATTCCTAAAAAGGCTTATGCTGTCTTTGTAATAATGTCAATAATGTCCTTTTCACTTTGTTACATAGATTTTTTGCATGAATCAAAGACGAGCAAACTGCTTCTAAGCAGTTACATTTTCTCTAACATGTTAGAACAACCCCTAGAGTGCTGCTGAAGCAATATCAGTAAGTACCTGTTTATCATAAATAATTATAATTCCTGTTTCTCTTGCAGGTTGTAGATGCACAGGATGAAGTTCAGTTGCCAGCATCTGTAAAACAAATCATGGATTCCTGGACATGCCAAAATGGGTTTCCAGTTTTAACATTAAATCTAACCACTGGCACAATCAGTCAGGAACAATTTCTTAATAAAAAGAATGAAAACAGTACTGATTCTTACAAGTATGTTTAGCTTGTGTTTTTATTATATGTTTATACCCTGTTTTTTGCAGGAAACTCATCAGTTAGGACATTATGTTTTGACCATCTGATTATGTAAATTTATGTTTTTTCATGTCATGAGCTGTCAAGTAACATCTGTTTGAGCCTAGAGTTTGCAGTAGTTCTGAAAGCCACCTGTTTTGCCAAAAGGTTGCTTTACTCTGGAGTAGTGACTTTTCTAGCCACATAATGGCTTTGTAAGGACAGACACAGGCCATGAATAGGTTGCAGGGCAGGAGTTTTGCCTGGAAATTTCTTCTTTCCTCATCCCTCAGTTGTATGGACTGGGGACCTGGGTGAACCATGCTGTAGCTTTCTTCCAGTGCATATATTCCCAATCTCTTCTGCTTGGCAAGGGCAAACAGGTTGCATTTCAGTACTTACTTATATAAATGACCCCTTTCTCAGAAAATACTGTGTAGCTGACATGCAGCTCTAAAGTTCCCGTCAGTGAGCATTGCCAAGTTCCTGGTGCTTTTGCAAGTGGTGATACTTATTTAGATGCCTAAAAACAGTGATAGAAGGAGCTGCCTTTGGTCACCCACTTTGGAAACTCATGGTTAGAGTTTGAAATTTCATTAAATTCAGCAGCTGTCATGAGTGTTGGGATTCATGGACAGGGCCCATGGGATGAGTTCTCACTCAAGGAAAAAGTATAAAGGACAGCAAAGCAGTTTTTCCCTGGCTGCTATTGGTGGTCATACAAACAGCCGAAAGAGAAATTTTGACGAGGACCAGAGTTTCCTTTGCTTCCAAGCTCCATGAAGTGCAGTGGATTAGTCCATTCAGCATCTTTGGTTAGCTAGATAAGGAGTTCCAAGTTACAAACGTTAAGTCCTTTACTGTAGTTTCAGCAAGAGGCAACAGCATGGGAATTTAAGCAAATCCAGGGCAAATATTACAGAAATTTTCATTTTCGTGAGCAATTTCAGAGTTTTGTAGCTTTCATCTGTTTTCACTGTGAGGTTTACATTCCCTCAGAAAGGAAATGACAGTTGTCAGAATTACAGTTGTCAGAATTACAGTTGTGTTGCTTGCCTGGAGCCTTTTTTGGTAGATACTCGTCTGAAAAGGAGCTTTATGTTCTGCAGAAATAGGGTGAAGTGTAATAAGTGAGGAGAATAAAATTGTTGCCTGAATAAGGAAAGCCAGAGTACAGAGATACAGTAGTATTCAAATACCTAGCGTTGAATAGTTGTCTAGATATGAGTGCCTATTTAAATCCATGCTAAAACTCCCTTATCTTTGCTGAACCTAAGTGCTGATCCAGCAAAAGTGCCACCATCTGATGAGGTTTTCTGTATCAGAGAGGAGAGAAGGTAGATCGAGATTCTTGTAAGAAGGAACTCATCCAATCTAGTTTAGCATCAGCTGAGGGGGGACAGTTTAAGCATAAGAACTAATCATATTATCTCTTTTTTTATTAAGTAACACATGGATTATTCCTATTTCTTGGATGAGAAATGGATCATCACAACCCTTAATGTGGCTAGATAAAAGCAGCAGTAAGTAATGTATTTGTTCACACACGCTAAAACGACCTGATAAAATCGCACCTAACACTTCTATAAACAGAATTTGAATTGAATAGGGAGATAGTTTTAAAGGCTTATAATAGAAAAATGAGTTTATGGGCATCTACAAGCAAATAAAAAATTCAGTTCTGTGTTATCTCCGTGCTTTCCAATAAACAGCTATATTTTTTGAGAAAGAAGAAATGTAGTCATTAGAATGGGGTAATTATTTTTCTTTGGCAAATCAGCTCTGAACTCCATCAGCTTTTGAATCAGTTACAAGATGATGCAGAGACTGATGTATTTGTGGAATGCTTAAGACCAAAACCGCAATATGTTGTGTGCATATCCCAGCTCTTCATCCTCTGTTTGCAGTGGTTAAAAGCTGCTTTCCCTCTTTTTGAGGCAACAAGATAGCTTGAGTGATCATTTCACAGTATTTGGACACATAAATAAGCAAACAGTGGATGTTTATTCCTCTGAATGCTTTAGATTTAAAGTTAAATAAACCAGTGATTGCTAAGCTGAAAAATTAGAAAATCTGCAGAAAAGAATTGTTAGGCAGTGCTTGCTTGGAAGGACTAGTGTAATGTGCTAATTTTTATTACTGAAGTGATAACAGTTCCATTTCCTCACCCATCATGTGACTTAAGAGCTACAGAAATTATGAAAAAGACCCATCATGTTGCATCTGCCTGAAGGGACTACAATAAAGTAGAAATTCAGGAGTAAAACACATTCCATTTGTATTTGAAGCCATGTGTTGAACTTACCAGATACTATTCAGTCAAGGAACGTGCATTCACTTTTAAGATTTAAAAAAAAAAAGAATTCCTTTTTGCCTTTTTGATGCATAAATAAACCAAATGGTTTCTTACAAAGGTAGAAAGGTTAAGGGTAATTTTAAATTCAGTTACCATTTTGTTCCTGTGAGGTTGAAATGGCTTCTGGTGGAGAACTGTTAATGTAGTCATTCAGAGGTATTCATGAGAATGGTTTTGGTAAATGAAAAGGAGGAATTTGGTACAAAGCATAGTTTTAACTTGAATTTTGGAATAGTTGATGCAGTGGCATCATTATGATACATAATGAGGAAACATCTCAAAAGCGATTTTGTGTATGTGTATTTTTGCTGCAAATTGCTTTGCAGGAGCTAATTTATCTTAATTATGAACAGGTTAAATTAAACTCCAAGCTACAAGCTGGGCTGCTACCAGTAGCCAAGCGTGTTCATTCAGCACTGCGCTGTACAGCGTTAGAAGCCTGTCCTGTTGGTTTAGGGCTCCTCAGGCAATGTCTACTTACTTATCTTCTGCCCATACAATTGTGTTGGTCACTGTCCCCGAGTGATAAATGTCTGTGCAGCAAAAAAAGACACACTAGGAAAAGAGTGCTGTTATGGTAGAACACGTTTCACTCAGCCTGGGGAGTGGAGGAGCATAGTTTTGATATTTTAGCTGGATCTAAAAGTGCTCTTAATGATGAGCAGAGCATTGAACCAATATGCCATTACAGGGGAAGTACTGCTAGTGCCATATTCTAGGCACCCATGCTGTTTTCAAATGGTTAAGCCAGTACCAGTAAGGTGCGCAGGACCTGAGGGGTCAGTTGCTTGTTGAAGTTCTGCTGCTCTGTGCAGAACAGAGATCATAAATGCACCGGGCTTTTGGGGGATTCTCTTTGAGTCCAACCTCAAACTTGTGTCTCAGCTCTCAGAGGAGCACTGAGTCCAGTATTTATAAATGCAAGAGAATGTAGCAGTGCACAGAAAATAAAATGATACATTTTAATGTCACTTTACAGAAGTGTTTCCTGAAATACAAGTATCGGAGTCAGAATATGACTGGATCCTGCTAAATGTAAATTTAAGTGGATACTACAGAGTGAACTATGATAAATTAAACTTAAAAAGATTAGCACGCGTGCTCGAAAGTGATCCAAAGGTAAGGTCATATGTGTTTTCTCAAGCTTATAAACAGATTCTTTCCATGTATTTCTTCTTGCAGTTCTTACTAGTAATCACATTGATGAAAACCTGGAATAATGAGAAACTCACTTATCATGTAAGAAGAAATGATCCACTGCTGCACCACTAAAGTCACTGGCAGTCTTCCACCGTGGAAGAGGAACAGGCCCAAATAGTATCACATAAGCATGAAAAATAACTTTACATGAGATGGCATGCTGTCTTCAAAGTTGTCTTAACAGCTTGTGGTTCTTCCAATCTCTTAAATTTGACTCAAAGAGTTACTGGTATGGATGTGTGACTGAGCTTTATCTGCTGTTAGGTAACCATGGAGAAGGAAAGCTGGGAGGAAGCTTTTTATTTCCACATTTCCTCAAAGCACAATATTTCTGCTGGTGAAATTAAAAAAAAAAAATCATCTGACTTGGGTTTTTTGGTTGGTTTTGTTTTTCTTTGTGGTGGAGATTTTTCTTAGAAGAAAAGTTCCCATCAGTTCTACTTGGGCTCTTTCAGTCCTTTATAGACACTATAACTCAGAGTAGATTTCATCCCACCGCTGACTTGCCACAGCTTGGGCTGAAGGTGAAAGCAGTACAGACCAGCCTGTACCTGTGGCTGTATATGGGGTTGCATAGTATTTAATGTTGCCTAGCCCTAGAGTGAGCCGGAAGCTCTAGTAGTAATGTCAGCTCATTGGTTTTGGTAACAATGGTGAGAAAGTTTAAGCTTTCAGCATAACAGTAATCAGTGCAGATGTCTTCTCCAGAAGGCCTGGACACGAGGCCGATCAGAGCATGTGGTGTGGTTAAACCTTTCTATGGCACACTGGCCTCCTTTCTTTTAGGCTTTTTTCTTTCACAGCAAGTCTAAGTCAGCGGGAAATTAGATGTGTGCTGGCTTAGGGCTGTTTTTTGGCACCGGTCGGTGGGAAGGTTTGCTCGAGCCGCGGCTGAGCTGAAGGGGTATGGAAGCAGGGAAGAGACGAGGAGGGACCAGCAGTCCTCGTGAGAGCACAAGCTGTAGGCAGGGGTTCACCCACGGCTCTGCCTTGGTCATTTAATTCATGATAGTGCCAAACAGTCTGCTCTGGACTAATCTGAGTATGTATTCTGAACTGAAGCCTCAAAAGGGAAAAAGGTACCAAAATGGTGTAACTAAGATATTTTTAGGAAATGTAGTGTTTCCATATTTTAATTTTCATTACAGCATGCAGGTAAGATGGGTCTTGAAATTCCATGCTTAATGTACTGTAGCTGTATATTTATATATATAAATACATTATGTAGCTGTATATTTATATATTTATGTATACAAACATTACTAAAAGCACATACATCATTTCAGCTTAAAATGCAGGATCCATTTTATGATGCTTTGTAGAGATTTTGGCTTAGAAAAAGTGTTAAGGGCTTGTCTTATCCTTTTTAAAAATAGTAAAGCTTTTTTAATCTCTTACTGACATGTTTAGATCTATTAACGCCACATGAATGCTTTCTGCAGGCTATTCCTGCTGTCAGCAGGTTCCAGCTGATAGATGATGTTTTTGCATTGACACAGTAAGTAAGTTTCAACTATGTCATAGAAAATGATTGAACTACATGATTGCATTCAACATTGCTACTTCTGCTTTGTTCATTCCTACCCATATGTGCCTCATAAGAGCAACAGCTGTTTTGACAAAAGGGTGGGGCAGTTAAGTATTTAATCCGTTCTTCTGTCAGCGCTGAGTGATTTCTTTCTAAATTTCTTTTAACTTTTGTTCCAGCTCTTAGGAAATGTTTTAAATAATGTCACTGTCATGAGTTTTTTAGGGACTAACCTATATTTGTTGTAACAAAAGAAAGATTCTGAATGAACATTCTCCTTAATTTATTCTGGGCTATCTTAGCTATGCTGTCCTGCATCACTCTTAATACCTCTTTCATTTCCCTTGCTGATGGATGACTCGGTTGTTCATGTCTGTGGTGCTAGAGAGGTCAGTAGTACTGTAGGGAGCTGAAGAAGCATCAAATATGTCTGGGGCCTCAAACGTACCAGAGACATGAAAAGCATCAGACACCTATGATGTGGGAGCTCAGGGAGCAGGTGGCCAAAGCACGCTGCCCCTCCTGCCTCCCTGAGCCTGTGGAGGTAGCTCTGAGAGGAGGAGGTAAAAATTCCCATTCCTCCTCTCATACAAATGTCCCTTCTCATCAGAGAGCTCAAACCTAGTATGTAGTAAGAAATGTAACTGTGAAGTATACAACTGTGCTCCTATGTAAGTACATTAGAAATATTTCTCTTCTGGAGGAGAGGGGCTTGAACTGGACTTTTATTGGGAAAGAATGAATTCCTTGCTAATTCCACACTGAGGCACAGAAAAGCCATGGTGAAGTTGTTAATTCCAAGAATAGTGTACATGTGAATTAAATTGTTCCATTTTTACAATAATGTAGATTCCACAAGAGAACCTGTAATGAGAATATGTTGTTTAGCAATAAAAATACAAATGTATTATAACTCAAAACAGTGCTCTTTTCTTTCATTTTGTTCTAGTGAGACTGACACATGCTATAAATGTGCCTATACTGTATCTTACAGACACAAGAAGAATACAGTCTGCTTACTGCCATGATTGTCCTATTGCTTTGATCATGGTGCTGTGCTCTGTCATAAATGTTTCGAGAGTTCAGCTCTTAGAGGCACCATTGGTTTATATTTATTTTATTTTTCCAACATCTTTTCTAGGTCACTCTCCATGCAGTATCCTGATGCTTTATTGTCAGTTTCATAAAGAAACAGAAATTCGTGGCAGGTAATTAACATGAATAGATATGCTCAGTATGAGGTTTTTTATCTTCAAATAGGTTTGGATACATTCAGATTGAAACAGCACTTGAACTAACAAAGTACCTTGCCAGAGAAGATGAACTCTTCATATGGAATGTGGTATTGTTAAACCTAGTACCTGAGAATTTGGAAGGTACTCTGAAGAATTATGAAGTATATCCACTTTTAAAGGTATCACCTTTTTTGTGAGTTAGCAAAGATACTAGACCATTTAAATAAATCAGACTAAAATGAATGTAATGATGACTATGATGGGTCATAGTTCTTGTCATTCCCTTTGCATGATTTTATCAACTTCTTTTTTTAAATAGGAGGAGGTACTTATTTGCATATATTAGTCAGTGATAAATATCATTGAATCATGAGCAATTCTTATTGTAAAGCAGAAATCCATTCACATTCTTTATATTAAGCTTGATCCTAGGTTTTTGTAAGACTGAGGATCCAGAAAATACAGCTATCGGTCAGCAGTAAATAGTCAGTAGTAAGTAATGAGTAACACTGCTATGTAGAAAGGGGGTGTAGAATGTATGTGCTCTGTGGTTTGTACTGCCTTCCAGTTTGTCTTCATGGAAAGAAAGAAGGAATTGGGTCTGGATGCTAAATGAGAAGATTCTCTCCCGTATTTGAGCTACCTGAGATAATATTGTCTTATTTATTTCCTTGACTTCTATTTGATTTCACTTTTGTTTAAAGTGCAATCCCACAATAGTAGTTCTCTTAAGTTCTAAAACTAAAGGTATGTTTAAAATATGTGAGAAGAACTTATTTTTCTGTCTTTTTCTCTGAAAATGAACATTTGTTTTCTTTTATAATGAGTTCAAAGGTCTTAGTGATGTGAAAGGGTAACTTCCCAGTTTGAATGGATGTACAGGTGTATTGAATTTTAGATCCAATTTGTATACATTATTTTAATGTGCTGTGTTGTCAAGAAATTAATAGTGGTAAATTCTTAGGGTAAATCTGAGTAAGTAAAGAAAAATACATTAAAATAAAAACTTGCATCTAAATTAAAGTAATTTTTCTTTCCCTTCTTTTAAAAGAAATACCTTTTAAAGAGAATGTTGCCAATATACCATTATTATGCAGGTTTTATTCGTCAAAATGTTGATGCTTTGGAAGATGACTATTTTGCTCAGTAAGTATTCTGCTTTAATTGGAATGTAACTAACTGAATTGTTATTCTTACTGCCCTATAATTGTTTCTTATTTATGATGACACCTCCAATGAAACTGCAGCAACAGGACAGTTTGGGATATTTTCAGTCTATTTAGTGAGCATAAAAGATGATAGTTTAATGATCTGAGTGGTAGCTTTTGTTTATGGGAGGACAGGCTCAACAGGCTGCTGCTAGTTGTGGAAAAACTGAGAGCAATGAACTTCAGATGTGATTTATGCATTAATCACTAGAACTTTAAAATAGTTCATTTTGCAAGGCTACTGAAGCCACAGTCTTGCATGTCAGAATGATTTGGACTAGATGCAGCTAGTCTCTTGAAACTACCAAGAGCGATATAAAACAAACGAAAAACTAGGAAAAATTATAGTACATTGGCAGCCTCACTGATGTCCATGAATATTGATGCCAGGAACGCATTATTGGTAGTTCAATTTTTAAATTTTTATTAAACCTCAACTGTTTCCAGTAGAGGTTCTTCTGTGTTAACAGCATCATGTGCTGAAACTGTGCTGGTCAAGCACAGTTCAAGTACTCCAAATGTGGAATACGTATCTTTTATTCTTGCTATTTTGGCTTACCTTCAAGAGTGTATCTGGAAAAACTTTTTGCAACAGCGTGCTGGATGGGCCTCCAAGACTGTTTGAAGCTGTCATCTGAACTGTATGCTAAGTGGATGGACAACCCTGAGTACAAGTAAGAATGATAATGTTCTCTTAGAGGTGTGCATGCGTAAGTGAGGTGGAAAGTTAAAGGGCTTTTACATGGGGGAGGCAGAATGAGAAATGCTCCTGTACACTGCTCTTCTTTCTCAACAGAATGACAGAATTTAAGCCTAACTGTGCCTCCCCCACACCCTCCTCTTCCCCAAATCCCAACTTTATGATGATTTCATAATTATTGCTTTTTACATAGACTTTACAGGCTGGAGGATGCAGATTTTTGCCATGAAGACCAAAATCTGTTTAGCCACAGAACAGCTGAACCTCAGATTAGGGCTAATATCCAATATTGTCCAGTCCCTTTGCTGCAGTACAGCCTCAGGGTTATCATGTATACCAACTCAGTTTCTAAGCTTCTCTTAGCAATATTGAGTGAAACAGTGTTTGTACAATACAGGCATCTGCCCATGGTGAGCCCGTGAAATCACTTTGCGTGTTCTGTATTCCCGTAAAGAGGTGCTGGGAACAGCTGTCAGTTCTTATGCTGATAGTGGAACCTAGTGGTCAGGTTTCTGGTCTGTGAGGATGGAATCTAGGCCCTACCAGGATCAGATTTTCTGTATTCAAGTATTGCATTGTTAAAGAAAATTTACAATGTATTGAAATTATTATTCTCTTTTCCTCCCTCTTTCTTTCGATGTTTTTCTATGCAATAGTCAAATAGTATTGGCACTGGTGAGTGAATATTTAAAGTTTATTATTATTTTTATTTGTTGTAGTTGTAGTAAATATTTTGTTGCTACTTTTATCTCTGTTGATACATGTAGTTGGCTAAGTAAACTGAACTTGTATTTTTATGTTTGTGGGTTTTTTTAAACAGCTTCGTAGTGATCATCTTCATAAAAACCAAATTGTGCTTTGCAATTAAAATTAAAAGTTTAAATAGCCTAAATACATTCTGTTATGTTCCAGAGAGAATATTCTTACCATCTCACTAAAAGCAATAAAGCTATGCTGAATTCTCAGGCTATTTTCAAAATAGTCACCTATCGTCCCCTATTAATAATATTTGATTTTTTTTTTTTTCCTGGTGAAATACTACATACCTTATTTGAGTTGAAGAGCTGAAAAGTCTGTGGAATTTATTTGCTGATCTGGTTTTGAATTAGATGGAGAAGATTAATTTTGCTGTCCTTTCTGGCACTGAGATAAGTTCAAAGGGACTTTACAGCTTCACACTTCACATGGCTGTAAGTGTGGAAAAAATGCGACTACTAATTTTATTAAATGAAAAAAATGATCATGTTTTAAGGAAAAAAAAACATAGGAGGTAGGACACTTCTTAGGTTTCAAATGAACAGTTCCTATTCAGTTAAAAAGGAGGCTTTTCATATGGTGGACAGAAAAGAAAAAGGACACAATAAACTTTTGACTCATATTTCACAGACAGATCCCTTTAGATGCTCTTACGTTCTCCATTCTGAGAGCAAAATTCATGACAGCGCACTACAGCTGTTCTGCCACAGGTGGAACCCAGTAGGATTCTCACATCTGTGGAAGGGAGTAATGCTTTTCCCTTTCAGATAAGGTGTTCAACTTTCAGCTGAATATTTCCAAACAGTTCCTGGCAGAACTTAACTGGACTTGGTACGGTGCATTTTCATCTGTTCCAGGAGATAACAAGCCATGAGCCGTGATTCCCAGCCAGTTTCTCAGTTTTACTCTTTTTTTCTTATAGGAGTGAAGTGGAGCTAGCTAAATTAACATATTCTCTGTGGTGCTGTTACTGGCTTGTCTTCTTTTGAAAGAAGGAAATGAGTCTAGAGGGAGGGACAATATTGCCGTACATTTTAGTTATTTACTAAAGGTAACCATATACTGCTGTTGCCCTCAAAAGTTAAGAAATCACTATGTCACTTCTGCATTGGCTCCAGGAAAACGAGATTAAATAATCCACAGCAGCCTTTTGCATCTTCTCCAAGATCCAGAAACAGGAGAATCCTGGCAGGCCAGTAATATCAAACCACATAACCACTCCCAGAAATAATATCAGGATGAATAAGTCCCACCCCTCATGTAATATAACCTCAAGCTCCAAAGTCCCTCTGGACCACAGTGGACTTCCTCTGTGAACTGTACAACATAAGCCACTTCAGGGACACCATCGATGTCACCAGCCAGTGGACCATTGTCCTATAGTAAGCTGCCCGTACAGCCTGCCTTGAATGCTGAACATCAGAGCTGCAGCCAAATGATACACAGAGCTTGTCTGTTTGCTCTTCACCCACAACAACTTTACACTCAATAACCAACATTTTCTTGAAACTATTGGAACAGCTGCAGTAGCAAAATAAACAGCTGTATTTTAGCCAAAGCAGCTTTACCATGTTATCACCCTACCGTGGCCTCTTTCTGCAACATTGTGAAATGACCATTAAACAAATTACTAGACCCTATAGCTCAAATAAGATCTATCATAAAAGGATTCCTCACAGGACTATTCTTTACGTTGACATAACCACTCAATCTCAGTAAGCATCATTCTCAGTGGCAAATCCCTTACATTCCAGCACATATCCAGGTAAAAATTATTCCAAACTATTTTTTGCAGTAAATATAAAACATGCCCACACTTCCTGTTATTATGCCAGTGAAATCCCCCACCCACAACGGGACTATCAAAATCCCTGCATCTTGTATTTTCACTTCTTAACAAGTGATATCTGTCATGCAAAACACCTGACTCTGTCCCTCATTTCCACTGTCCGTCTGAGTTTCCAGAGTTTATAACTTACTTGTCTCTACCTTTTGCTTTGCACATTGCTGTCATACAGCCTTCCTTCTGACTAATATTGTAGTCCTACTGACTAATATCAGTATGATCTACCGAAACTTTCTACTGAAACTCATAGGAATTTTTCTCAAATGATATTTAAATTTGAATTTGCTTCTTCCAGTTTTGGGCCTGAAGAATGGCTTTTGTGACCTGAAATATGTCTGTTTTTCCAAGTCTATCTTCTGATCTAATGGAAGATAGTTTTTACACCTCTACTTACAATCTTGGTCTTACGTAACACTAAGCAGATTAAGGGTATGCCATTGGAAGGTTAAACATTTCATTTGTAACAATGGTACCCATTCTCCTACAGAGAATAATTCCAAAATACCATTAATTGAAACTGTTTTCAGATAGCCTGCATAGTAGTATACAATGCTATCACTGGAAAGTGTTGACAATGTCTTAGTGTCAGGGACACATTATTGCTGCAGGAGAAATTTTCTGTTCAGCCTTTGCACATAGGGTATTACACTGATAATGTTTGCATTTAGTTTCTTTTAAGAAATTAATCACTATGTTGAGGACTCTCCCCTGGGGTGGGACTAATAGGAGGCTGCCTGTTGCATGGAGAAATGTCCCTTCTGTTTCCATTTGTGCTGCACGTGGCTCTTCCTACTGGCTGCATTCACTGAAGAAACTTTGAAAAGGCTTGTCTGGGATGATGCTTATATGCAGCCGTACAGTCTTTAATGGTGTGATCCTAGGCTGTGATGTGAAAGAGTGGCATTGACACTGTATGTACACAAAATAGCTTGGTCCAACTGTTCTAAAAAAGATTTTTGGTTTGCCTTCAAACTGCATGCTTTTAAAATGTTTAAATCATGAATAAAGCAATCAAATTTCCTAGCTTTATTTAGATTGCTATTTTATATTTCCTGTCTCGTGCATTTTTAAACTGTAAATAAACATTTGATTTCAGTTAACTGCTGGTTTTGACTTTGCAACAATACAGTACCTTTTAATCATATTTTGCTTTGCAGAATTCCCTTTTTAATTAGAAGAACAGTCTGCTGCTATGGTATTGCAGTGGGAAGTGATAAAGAATGGAATTTCGCATGGGAGATGTATAACCATACCAACTCCACAAAGGAAGATAAAGACATCCTGCTCTCTGCCATGAGCTGTGCCAAAGAGTCATGGTTACTTTACAGGTGACCTTGATCAAAGTATATCTTTGTGTATATGGAAGTAAATCATAAGAACACAAATACTGTACTGTGCAAACCTGATGAAGGTTTGCCTGCCCCGGAAGCACGTGTCTTATAGACCCTGGGAAAATCTTATGAGTTTTCTTAAAGTATGATAAACAGGGCAAACACAAATGATCCTTCTGCTGGTATAACATCCCAGATGCTGGTAATCACTGAGAAAAGGATTCCCGAGCTTGGTAACTAGTGTGTCATGTGTAACACTGGGCCTGTCTTCTGTCAATGTATCTAGTGACCTTTTTGAACTGAAATTATACCTTCAGGCTTTATAGCAGACTATGACAACACATCCCATAATATAACTGCATGTTGTCTGAAAACATGCTTCCTTTTGGTTTGTTTTAAACCTATTTTGTGTTGGTTTTTTACTTGGAACCCATTGGCTGCCCTTACTCTTTGCACCATAAGAAACAGTAATTATCATAATTTGCTTTGACATTTTTCCCTGCCATTTATGATTTTGTATAATTTTCCCATACTCCTTCTCCCCTGCTTGTTTTGTTTCCAAACTAAAGTGTCATAGTCTATTTAGCCTCTGTGTGGAAGCCAAATCACCCAGGTTAAGGGCAGAAATGAAAATAGACTTACTAGCAAGCTCTTCACCATTTGAAGTGCAGACTGATGCTGAAAAGTAATTTTGTTAAATTTCCAGCTTCATAGAATCATAGAATATCCTGAGTTGGAAGGCATCCACAAAGATTGTTGAGTCTAACTCCATGTGGGGCAACCTAAAAGTAAAGCCATATATCTAAGAGTGTTGTCCAAATGCTTCCTGGACACATTTTGGAATACTGTATTTATTATCTTTCACTGGCATCCATATAAAATCTTTTCACTTTATGAGTAAAAATATATTGAAGCTGAAGTCTGCAATCTGTCATGTCCACATTACCTAAAGGATTCATCGAAGGACAGAAATTTGCCAGCGATGGCCTAAAGAATGATCATTCAAGAACTGGCATAAACTAAATGGGTCTAAATCTCTTAAAGCAGCAGAGATATTTCTCCTGCCAGCCACCTGCTCTTGTGATGGCAGTCATTTGAGAAGACAGAACAAACATGCCTGAGGAGAAGGCAAGATGGGTTGTGAAGAGATGTCCAATCAGCTATGCTGATTTTCCACCTAACCTATGGTCTTTTATTGACTTTGTCATTGGCACAGGCTAGCACTGGTCCCTGACAAGCTCAGGGAGTTGTGATGACCTCCTTCCTCCCTGTGCCTTAGTAGTTGATAAGCCAATCTATTTTTCTAAATGCCACCCTGAAAGTCTTTTGGGGTGAGTAACATTAAGCTGGGCTTTTCCTGGCTCTCAGTGTATTTTGTCCGTTCTGTTAAGCATGGTGGTGGCTTGCAGATGGGAGAAACCCAGCTCATCTGCTCTAGCCATAAAGCAGCTGTCTGCAGGACCCTATGAGAAGATAACTCTTTAACAGTGCTCCTTGAAAGTAGGAGCATTGAGGTAACAAAGAGAATAGTTATTTACTTTTTCAAGATATTCAGGCACTCGCTGCCACTGACATCACTGGCACGTAGTTCCTTAAATACTTCTGAATTCATGCCTTAGCCCGAATGAATCCATCCAAGACCCCTTGTTATTGGGTCTTGTTATAGGGGACCCTGTAAACGGGTTGCATTTGCATAACAGAGTGTCTCGCCGCTGGCTCACTCTAGGCTCCATCTGTGTCACAGCAAAGTGAGTCTCCAGAAACCGAGAAGCAGTTTGCCCTTCCACAGGGCTGTCTGGTAGGAGTGGTTGTCTTTCTGTAACACAGGTAAGAAAAGCACATATATCCACTTGATGTGCTACACCCTCATTTTACTGAGAAGGGGAAAGTCAGTGTGCAAGAATGGGATTTCACCAACATATGGACAAAACCCAAGCTGAATACACAGCTCAGAGTGACACCAACTTTTGTATAACCTTCCACATTGTGGTATTTGTTGAGACAGGAATTTTCCTGAACTGGATGACATTTCCAGATCATCACTGTTAAACAGCAAGTGATAGGTACAATTATTACCTTCTTTTCCAACAGATACTTGCAATATGGACTCAGTGATACATTATTTTCTTCCAATTGTACTTCAATCATCATCTTATATGTCGTGACTAAGGATATTGGGCACCGTATAGCCTGGGAATTTGTTACGGAAAATTGGCCACTTTTGAGTGCAAGGTATGGTAAGCAACCAGCTTTGGGTTCCCTTTATTTCTCTTTGGCTCTTTGGCTTCTTTCTCCATCTTTATGTTTGAGCTGTAAAATCCAGGTGCAGGTTTTCCTTCCAGAGATGGCTTTTTTGTAATGATTGATGCAATTCCTTAACTATGCAGAGCAGGGTTTTCAGAGGATTCAACTCGGATCAGGGCTTAATATCAAAGAAGACCTCATGTCAGACACAGAACACTTTAAAAACTAATCTGCTCATGACTGTTTCGATGCTTTTAAGTGTTAAAGTTCCTGGAAAATATGACTCTAGAAATGGGTTTATTCACTAGCATTTCACAAGCGTGAGTGTAAAATGCTGGAATAAGAGTGTGACCTCTTTTCCAAAGAGAGTATGGAGAGATGGGGCATTGGAGCACACAGGTTTACAAGTGCTGCAAGGACCAACTACAGTATTATTCCCTGACTTAAGTCCTAACCCATCTCTAGCCTACCTGCACTGATGCAGGTAAACTGCAGGTGAGCTTGGGCTACCTGTCTTAAGCAAAGCAAGTATTTTGATGACTGTTCAAAGAATTCCGCTCTCCTTGGCAATGGTGAAAAGCAGCAGGGCTGTGACAGAGTACATTCCTGCTGCCTTTGGTGACAGAGGAGTCCATTGGGAACCATTAGTGGCAGCATAACCAAGACCAGCCATCTGGGAGCGTTCCGATGTGTATCTGTATTGCTAATGCTAGAAAAGGCAAGTTGTGGCAGGTTTGTGTCACACGAACTTGTTCCCTTACAGAGCTTTTCTGTGTTCCATACTGATGCAAAATTTGGTGGGAAACTGACCCATGATTTTCAAACTAAAAGAATAGTGTGGGTGTTAATTTATATGCCATCCTCAAGATACCAACAGAAACACCAAGTCGTTAGAATCATTATTAATTAGCCTTTCTAGCTCAGTTTGGCTGTATAGGCTCACAAAGATTATCTATTTTAAGCAAAGAATTCATGTTACCAAAGTAGAAATACCAGATCTTACTGGGAAATGAAAATGAATGGTAATAGTGTGCTTCATTCTGCTCAAATGTCTACATTGAATGTTAATGATATTTCTTTAAAAGGGGAAAAAGAGTGCACAATTGCAAACTTCAGCTTAGTTGCTATTTCCAACATGGTAAATAATAACTAAATAGTGAGAGTATTTTCAAATGAGATAAAATTTAGTATATTTGCTAACATGCTGTTTGAAGGACCTTTCTCTCAATTTTACAGATATGGGAAGGAATTATTACATGATGTATTAAAACTCATGGGAAGATTCGTCAATACAGATGTACAGATCCAAGAGGTAAATCAGAGAAGCAGTTAGTTTTAACTTTATTGCCAGTTTTTAAATACAGGTTTTAAAATCTCTTTGTTTTTTAAAGAAACCATAGAATGTATTGTATAATGTTGCTATGTTGAGACATCGAGAAAAATAATACTTCCTCATCTGTGAAATAAACACGTGAACATGCACCCATAGCTCTGCGGTCCATGTGTGCAGTTGGTTTTTAAGCATGGCATGAAAGTGAGCTTTTGTGCAGGGGTCGATGTTGTCCTGCTCTCTGTGGTTGCAGCGTAAGAGGTTGCCTGCCCGTGTGCCGAACAGGTGGCCTGCACGTGTGATACAGTTCTTTCCTTTTGATTGTGTGGCAGCCCAGATGAGCCCACGAACAATGCTTTCTAATTGGGCTGCTGTACATCTGGAAAAAGGGAATGGGTTTTGGGAAACCTGCTGAAGGGTGGAAATCCATGGGAGGTGGCTGTAGAGTGTCTTAATTTATTCCCCACAATAATCCACGTTAGTCCCTGGGACAAATTAATAACCATCACTGCTTGTTTCATTCTCTTTTCTTGTTCTTTCATCTCCACTCCAGGTCTCCCTAGATTCTTTCCCAAAATATTATTTTCTTTTCTCAACAGCTCAGCTTTTGTGCTGTCTGCATGCGATCCACAACTCTGCCAGCCCTGCACTGCTAGTATCTGTCATTACAGGAAAAATTTTGCATCCCTTTTTTGCTGTTCATTGATGCATGCATACAGCAAGGAAGAGAGAAGGGATGCTTAATGAGGAGAGCAATTCAGAGAGCTCCTAAAATCAAAGAAATCTCTCTTGAACATTCATGAACGATAAGTTTTTCATCGTTTGTTCTTTAGGGACAAGTTAACTCCTTGGGTTGGCAAAAGCAATAGCCCAGTGCCAGCCTTTAAATTAACCTCCAGGTTTGGAACTGAGTCCCAATAAATGAGACAGCCCCAAAGCTGTCTCATTTTCCTCTTTAAAATCTGTCTGTAGATATCACCTTTGCCATGATGTCTACAAGAAAGGTACCAAAAGCTGGGCTGCTGGCATGTTAGGTTGCTGGTTGTCATGCTGACATCTATGTCATTTCTCTTCTTGTTCATTTCCCACTCCCCCCATATATTTCTTTGCTATTCTTCAGTCCTCTCTTGTCTTCTGCTCATTAGACTGATAGGAAAGACTTCTTGTTCTGTGATTGTAGAACAGGCAGCAGAAGAGGATTCTGCTACCCAACTAATCCTAGACACTGTGTGGTACCACCAGTACTAGTGAAGTTGGCTGCATTTAAAAGGATTTTCAGAGGGATGGCAAAAGGGCACATTCCTGATGTGCAAGAAGCTTTCCCACATTAGCGTTAATCAGTAAGCTTGCCCCATCCCCTCCTTAGTCCCTGCCATCTCCCCCTTTTCTATGCACTTCTGTCTAAAGCATCTGTCAGGTATACAGTGGCTTGCTGCAAGTGAAGTTATGTGAACTAAGTTAATGTGTTTATTTCTTCAGTTGCAGGTTTTTTATAATACTACAGTGGAAGAGAAAGAGAGAGTGGCTACTACTCTACTGCTGGAGTATACAAAATTTGAAAATATGGAAAGGAGAGAACTGCTAACCAAAGTTGCCAACTGGTTACAGAAAAATGTAGATGATTGACTTGGAAAACAATTTACAGTATATTTTAAGAGTGTGATTCACTAGCATTTTGGTATTCATTTTAAGATGTAATTAAAGAAAAAGCACATTTTTGTGAGTCCTGTGGTTGTCTTCCTGACTGGAAAGTCAGGCTAAAATAATTCACAAAGAAAAGAAAGATTCAGCAAGAGAAATAAGAGATATAATTTCATATTAGATCTAAATTAATTTCCTACAGGATGAGTTGTTAGTAAGGATGTGTTGCTAATAATAATAATCTAACATATAGATACAGTCGTAAATCCTTTGTTTTTTTCTGAATATCAGAATGAAAGGTGTGGTACAAGTTTGTGGCAAAAACATGTGAGGAAGCTGGAAAAGTTTTATATTCTGTTTCGCTTATGATTTGTACTGTGACCTTGGGCACTTCTCTTTATCTGTCTCTCTCCACTTCTATGTTTGCAAATTGCAAAGAGGATAATAATTTAGAACAGTGGCGTGAAACATAAACTTGAGAATGGCTTCAGAGCTGTAGGGAGGAAAGGACTAAAGAAACCTCAAATTTTAATTGTAATAAAAGAATGCCTTGTCATTCAAACTTTATTTTTCCTTAGCAGATCTATACTTAATGTGTCTAGATGTACATTTGTCTTTGGTTAGGAATGTGCTTTTGAAGACACCCTCCCAGTTGTCTCTGTTTAGTATGCTTCAACCCCCCGGACACTCTCGGAGTGTGTGAACTGGATTCTTTTTGGATGAAATTTATCTGGCAGATGATGAGCTCCTGGTGTGCAACTGGTAGACACCACTATCTGATGGTCATTTTGTCCATGGCACTAGAGTGCAACTAGCTTAGCTGCTCGCTGATGTAGACATAGGGTTAATCATCTTGCTTATGCAGCATTTTGGAGGTGACTGACAGAATTCAGACCATTAGTATTAGCAAACCATATTAGCTTGTGTCTGAAGAAGTATGGGATCCTCAGTCCATGCAATTTATTTATTTGTGGGGTAACAGTGTTATGACAAAATGACTGTACCGGTGCTCAGGTTAACATAGAAAACAATGTTATGTGGGAATGCAGGAAATCCAAGAAGTTCGAGTACTGCACTATGAGGAGACAAGTAATAACATCCAGACTTGTTAATGCAAATAATTTTTCACTGGCACCCTCTAAATACAGTTAAGGAAGACATTGCCATGTTGGCTTCAATGAATCTCCTCTGCTCCCCATGGCTGCAAAGAAAAATAATAACTATTTTGAGACTATCTGAGGATCCCTTTAGTGTATGGGAATTACCAACTGGTGCAGCCAAGTTAGTGCTGGAATCGTTTGACCTCTTTAGCGTTTGATCCAGTTAAGGGTAGTGCCAAAGAAAATTGTGTGCAATCTTGAGAGTCTTCATCAAGCTGATTCAGAAAGCAGAGGAAGTCATCGAGGCTATGATGAGTTAGAGGGGCTTTGTTTCAGCTGACCCCCAGTAGTTAATCACTGGCTCTGCATGCCTCATCAGATGGGCTAAGCAAAGCTCAAGAAAGTCATTGTTGCAGGATTTATGGACTAAACTTCCCATGATAACATTTTACCCCTAAGCCCAGTACGTCCAAATCATTTCCTTCCAACCATGAGTAACCACTCCTCCTTTCTAACCACTCTTCCTTATTATTCTTTTTTCTTCTTTCCACTGAACAAAAATCTTAATTAGAAATGCTAATATGCAAACAATTACTAAAACAATTTGAAATAAGAAGTTGTTTTCAAATAATGGCTCCTGACTAATGTGTGCCTCTTGGCTGACATTCTGTATTGCAGACTAGCAGCACAGTTTTCATGGCAGAGGCAAATGGTGAAGGTGATTGCTAGGCAAGCTGCCTGAGTAGGAGCAGATCTGAACTGCTCTTGCTTCCAGCGTCCACACATTTGCATGTGGTGGCATGTAACATCAACAGCTGTACAATGGCAGTTCTTGCTGCTGTTGAGTACAAGTTGAGCACAGAGGTTTGGAAAGTGGCAAATGGGAGATGCAACAAGGGAAGGCAAGGTGCATGGGAGGAATCCAGGGCAAGCTGGGAAAGCTGCTTTATTGCCTTATTGCTTTATTTACATTTACATGTAATTGTGAAGATGTGTGTGTGCGGGGAGCAATTTCCAGTGGGAGGAGGTGTCATTGATAGACAGGATGTATTTAGTAGGACCTAAGGGGAAAAAAAAAAAAAAAGTAGATATGATGCGAAAGACCAGCTTTTTGCCTTAAGTCCTGCTCTCTGCCCTGAGAGTGTGGAAGTCAAAAAGTTACATTTGTTCTGCCTTTACAGCATGCATCTGTGACAGGGCAGGAAACTTGGGAGCTGGCAAAGATGGGGAAGAAATTGTGCAGTGGAAGGACTGAGGGAGAATTAGGACCTGCCAGAATAGTTGGGAAGGGAGGATGAAAAGAGGTGAGAGGACCAGGGGCCCAAAGAGGAGACAGGATGAGAAAGCAAGTGAGGGAAGCTGCAGGAGCAAGGGAAGATGCAAGGGGAATCAGGAGAGTGGGCTAAAGAGGGAGAAGTTCAGACTCCTCTTGAATTCATTGCTTGCCCTGCAAAGAACATTGACCTGAGGTATTTTGAAGGATTATGTTGCATTCTTTTGGATCCTTTGTTGTTCATCTAGAACAGGACCAATATCCCCTCAGGTGTGTCCCTGCCCCAGCGCTGGTCATCTGCAATTCCTCACCAGTGTCCCTGCCCTGGCATAAGCTGCCCACTGGCCACAGTCGCTTTGGAGGCGTCCTTCCTCTGGCATCAAGCACCTTCTCCCAAGTGTGCATCTCCAACTGTGTCCCCAACATCTTCCATGTGTCTCTTCCAGTTTGTTTGTTTTGTTTTCTCCTGCCCCCATATTGCTCTTTCTTAAATACGTTTGAGCAGTGGTGCCATGTGTTCCCCTGACTGGCTGCAATTTTGGTGTGTGATGGACTGCTTTTGTTCATTTCTGAGCTGGCTGGATGAAACTGTCAGAGCACAGGGCAGTTCCTGGCCCACCAGCAGCCCCCACTGCCTAAACCTTGACAGTGCTGATGAATACAGTCCTATAGTCTCCATTGCAGCCGTTATCACCAGCTGCCCCACAGCACACAGCTTCCAGCTTTCCTCCAAACGCCAGGGCTGGCACTAAGAAATCCTGTGTCACCACTTGTCCTCCTGTGGCCATGTGCTCTCCCTGCCAGTTTCTCATGACTGCAAGCCAAGCTGTTCCCAGTAGGAAGAAAGACTTCAGAGCTGTTTAAGTCAAGGTCCAAGAGCACCAGCCAACTGCTCCTCTGCACCTCCCAGCCAAGCTTCCCTGCCACCCCACTCTGCCTGCACCCCCTTTCTTCCCTGGCACCTCAAGGAGCCTCCCAGGCAGGTGAGGAGAAAGCAGCTCATTGTGGGACCTGAGTGGTCAAGGTGCGAGCCCCATGCCACCTAGCTGCATCGATGGCACACACGGATGAGGCAGGTGGAGCAGCCTGCTCCTGTCAGCATTGTTGGAAGTCCCAGAAGGGTAGGTATGTGGTAGGGAAAAGGGGACAGGGGCCAAAGTGACATAAATGAACAGTGATGTGGCCTTGCCACATTCCTGTTGTGCGATGCTTCACAGAGCACAAAAAGAGCTGTCATCTCTGCCTCCCCTGGCCCAGAGGGGCAGGGCCTCCTCCAGAACTGGGTCTGAGGGATGGACCCGACTCCTTGACCAAACTAGTGGCAGTGTGGTTCAGGCTCCAAAGGCAGTAAAGGCTGAGGCTGTAACCAGGCCAAGAACTTCTCTAGTTCCAATCTGTTCTCTGAAAGCCCATGTAGGAACACGGTGACATGGTGAGCATTGATGCATGTGAGCCTGGAAACTGGAACACTGACCATGTGATTAACACAAGAACAGCAGGTGGTTCTTCCAAGACTCATTTGTCAAGAAACAAAGGAAGTTGTGGGTACAAGGAGTCTCATGCTTACCTTTTCCATTGCATGTAATTTGACTGTGAGCCAACCACTTTATTCCATAAATATGACAGCCTAAGTGAGCCTTCTTTGAGCTCTCTCTGCTAAGCAGCGGGCTGCATGGCGGTGATCTCCCCTTCAGCTGGGACGCCTCCCAGGGTTACCTCTCGAGGCTGAGGGACCCCTTACCAACTGCAGATCTTTGGTAAGTGACCGATATCGTGCATAACCTTGTATTATAGTGCACTAAGATTTTGCATTGGTAACTTTGAATCATTATTATAGCCTCTGTGCAGTAAGAGAGTGAACCTTGTCATCTGTTAAGTCTCACTTTTACAACATCTTACTTCAATAGAACCACTGTTGCTGCTACCTTTGGTGGTGGTTCTTTAAGTGGTCAAAATCTCCCCTGTGACAGAGGGACAGTGGGTTCTGGTCTTTTGGGGGCCATTGTCTGTCATTCTTTGTGGTGGGATGTTCTCTGAGACAAGGACCTGAGCGGGGATGGTGGGGTGACCTTGGCCAGCTGCAGGATGCCCATCCTGATGCCCTCCCACTCCTCAACAGGACGCAGGGAGAAATCGAGGTGAAAAAGCTTCTGGGTTGAGATAAAGGCAGGGAGATCACTTACCAGTTACCATCATGGGCAAAATAGACTTGACTTGGGGAAATTAATTTGATTTACTGCTAATTAAAACAGACTTGGATAGTGAGAAACAAAACAAAACATTAAAACACCGTCTTCCCCCCACCTTCCCTCTTTCTGAGGCTGATCTTCACTCCCAACTCTTCTACCTCCTCCCCTGGAGCAGCCCAGCGGGAAGGAGGAATGGGGGTTGAGGTCAGTCCATAACCGCTCCTCCCCGCCGCTCCTTCCTCCTCAGGCTGCTCCCCTGCCCCAGCGTGGGCTCCCTCCCACAGGCCGCCGTTCCGCCCGGGGACACCCACCTGCTCCACCGCGGTCCCCGGGGGCTGCGGGGGCGTCCCTGCGCCGGCGCCCGCCGCGCCTCCTCCCCCGCCCGCCTCACCGGCCGCGGTGCTCGCCCTGCTGTTCCTCACTTTGTGGGGTTTTTTTCCCCGTCACTCCTCCGCTCGCCTGGCCTTTTTGCCCTTTCCTAAGCAGGCTTTCCCAGAGGTGCCGCCAGCGGGGCCGAGAGGCTCAGCCGCCTCCTGCAGCTGACTGGAGCCGCCGCCAGCGGCAGGGGCCTGCCCGGGGGCACCGCCCGCAGAGCTCCCCACAGCGCGGCCGGCGCCCGGAGGTAGCCGGTACAGAGCGGGAGGGCACGCTTGAAGAGGGGACGTTGTGGGAGAACCTGCTTGCGGCAGCAGGGACAGAGAGGGAGGAACAGCGAGTGTGAGGGGAGGGGGGTGAGCAGCCACCCACGACTGGACGAGGAGGAGCGAGGAGACGGGGACCGCGCCCGTGGGACGCCCGGCTCCCGGCGGTAACCCCGAGCTGTTGAGGGTGTGGGGAGGCGGGACCAGACCCCGCTGCCGAGGCAGCCCTCCTGAAACCGGTCAAGAAAAAGATAACGCCACATCCCTGGCTTCGGGCTCGGTATCGGAGCGCGGGATAGGAGGAAGCGGCCGCTTTTGCTGCCTCTCTTCGGCCTGTCTGGCAGAGGCGGCGCTAAAGGCAGGCATGAGGTGGTCTGCCAGCAGCCGGAGCGCAGCCGAGGCTTGCCCCTGCCGGGGCGGTCGCCAGGCAGGATTTACAGCCTTCTCTGGAGAAAGGTGTTTGTTCTCCCCTTGTGCCTCACACAAGCCTTTCACAGCCTCTTCTCCTTAGCATCTCGGCCGCTAAAATGATTTCTGTGCCTTTCATGTGCTTTCTCCCTGTCAGTCCCCCCCCCGTCCCCGCCCAACAATGACTGTTGCTGATTTGAACATCCAGAAAGGAGAAAACAAGAGGCAGGAACACCTGATAAACCTGGCAGTTTAGAAAAAATGGGGCGGGGGGAGGAGGAGGAGGGAGAAATGAATTATGAAATGGGAGGAACACCACTAAGACCTCACTCTGTGAAATCATAGAGCCCCAAGGAACTGTTTCCTAATGGGATAAGAACATTACAGATTAATTTTTAGCACTGAAAAATTGGTTTTTTTTCTCTTCAGCTGCCCCATTTGCACTGCCTACAGCATGCCACTGAGCATACTGCGCAGCAGAGTGCACTAAGGTGTACAAGGAGCAATCAGCTTGACATTGGATAATGGCCAGGAAGCTTGAAAGAAATTTAACGAATCTGTAACCATTTCTCTGCTTTTCTTTCTCCCCTTCCCGCCCCTACAAATAGTAGGGACGTTTGTATCATATCTCCTGAGGCATACTTACAGTCACATGCTCATGGTGGGGAAGACTTGTCCCTCTAGGAACCATTAGGAATTTTACCACCAGAATCAATGTCTCTAAATGTCACCTAAGATTTTGATCTACATGTACACCCTCACTTACTTGTAGCCTAACACCCACTCAGTAAAAACTATTCTGAGTAGATCATAGGCTGCACGTTATCACGTATGCCATGATAAACAAATCTCATAACTCATGCACAAACAATTCAGAAAAAGGTCAGATACACGTGTATAAGTATTAGCAAAATGGAAGAAAAGGAGATATTAAGCATGAGGTGGTTTAATTATAAATTTTGTGTTTACAGAGTTAATAATTCCTGTTTTCTCCATTATGTAGAATATGGAGAAATCAGAAGAACATTGGAAAAAAATATAGGAGAATAAAACAGGTTGTAAGTTTTTGTTTGTGGCTTGCTGTTGTATGAGTACCTTGGAGGTTGTGAGGTTTTTTCCCCTTGAGAGATTGCTGTTTTATTTTTCATGACAAGGAAAACAGTCTGTGGAACAAAATGAAGGTATGTGTAGGAGCATTTAAATCACCTAGCTAAGGTCTGCTGCTAGAACGTAACATCAGCTTTTGGTTTTAAAAGTGTTTGCAGGGAAAGAATATAGTATGCTAAATAATAAATTTACTTGCCCTCAGACTGGATTGTGAAATACCTCAGAGAATGGATGGATACAGCTGATGAAGATAAAAAGACACGCTGGACTATTTGTGTAAGCACAACTGGAGAATTTATAGAACTTGACAGTTTTGGATGTTTATTAGGATTTAGCTGTGTTCTAGGGAAGAGTAATGAAAGCTGTAAGTGATTGCAGCATGGTGGAAATTGGTACCTGGAAGTATCAGGAGTCGTCTGAGTTGTTTCCACTAGTGCAACAAACAATCCTGAAAGGCAGCAAGCTGAACCATGAGGTTGCATTGTTGCTTTAGCTGTTGAAGAGCATATTTGTTTGATGACTTTTGGCTGTTGGAGATGGTGAACAGAATCCAGAACGTTTTCTCTAAAGTGGTAAAATATTCCTTTACTACATCCATGTCCTAAAAACCTCCATTTTTGTAAAACACTTATTACAGTTTTTTTGTTTATTTACCTTTAAAAAAAAAAAAGCTCTAGGAAATACATTTGCTCTGTGAACATACCACGGATGCAAGTAATAAATGAGGACTCTGATCCCAGTTTATATAATTTCTCTAGTTCCACTCTTCGTGCTAAGTACTATTTAAAAACCATAATTAATGAGACAGAAAGTGTGAGGTCCTTTAAGACAGTTACCTGGCACTGTCTTCAGCCTGCTTCTCTGGGGAGCACTATTTTGATTATTTGTCTTCTGTTTCAGTCACTCTGGGGCTGATGTCATACTTCCACTATCAGAGGAATTGTGCAGCAGTAAATCTACACTGTGCCAGCCTCTTCCTTTGGTAAGTTCAATTTAAAATTCTGGAGAACCTCCTTCCTCTCTTGCTGTCTGCTCTGAACTGAATTAATCCCTTCAGAACTGCAGGTTTTCAAAGGTAAGTCTGGCAGATCTCTTCTGCCTATTGCATGACAACCAGAATATGCACATGATTTTGTAATTATCTCTTAGAGTTCAGCTAAAGGATCCCTCACTTCCAGATACAGCAGAAAGGCTCTGGGTTTGGGGAGGAAAACTCATGAGGATTTGTTTTATTTTACTGGGAGCGGGTGGGATTTGCTCCTCCAGACTCCTCTCACAGAATGGGCCATTGCTTTGTGACCATGTGTATCAGTTTTCCGAGAAACCAGATGAGTTACGAGAGACAAGACCTATTTCTTCATCTGGTCTGTGTTTCCCATCTGGCTTCAAGGCCATCTTCTGAACACACGCACGCACGCACACACACACGTTTGGGGCTATGAGAGAAGGCATGGAGTAGTTGGTAAGTGGCCTTCCCACATCTTTACAGCTCAGTCCATAGTTGATCCTGAGGAAGATTATTTTATTCTCATTCTTAATTTGGCTGGCACCGGATGTCCTATAGAGATTTCAAGATGCATATTTGAATGTGCCACAAACCTGACTGCTGGTTTCTGAGCCCGCAGACATCTCTGCAGAACTAGGCTATGAGGAAGATGGGACTATTGCATTGGGGCAGTCTAATCCATGTGGGCACAGGGGGATTAAAGCCATGGGGACAGCATCTTGTCTTGCCCTGGTGAAGGTGATGAACATGCTGACAGGTCTCAACCAGAAAGTCTCCAATGGCATGAACAAATAGACCTTGAAAACAATGTGCGTTTGCTCTGACAAGCCATGCAGAGATACTAGCTTTAGGCTCCTGAGGTCAAGCAGCCTGAAGTGTCTGGAACGCTGGTCACCACATTTCACACCAGCTGAAATATTTAGCAGTGCTCTACAAGGATCATAAATAGGAATATTAAATTCTTGAAAGAGCAGATACAGGAAAATATTTCTCTTATGAAAGCCATAAACAAATGCAGTTCCTTCCAAATCCCAACATTTTCTGAAACTGTTTTCTGAGCAGAAACATCTGTGTCTTGGATAAGACCAAGTCTCTTTTAATATAACACAGCCTCTGATTTTCTTCCTCCCCTAATCTGCGTCTAGCCTTGTCAGCTGTGTCAAGGGTCTGAAATTGCCAGTTCTCAGCCATATGCTACGGGCCCAATGGGATGTTGAGATGTGGATGATCACCTCCAGGAAGTACTTGCTGTATTCAGAAGGCGGGGAGAACACAGGTTTTGGTGGAGGAAGAGTGCAATTGATGGTTGTCCTCAGAATTGAAATTTTTGTGGGAGGTTCAGTGCATCACCCCTGGATTATCACTACAGCCAGACCAAAACCAGTAGATGAAGAAACTCTGCTGCAGGACCAAGAATACTTTCCTTTGGGTAATTAGGTTCTACAGACTTGAGAGTGGATGTCTGAGTCTCACAGTCTCCCTTGTTCCCCTATCCCCCTTCAGAACATGCTGTGGAGGATAATCAGTTTTGTGAGTCTCACCAGTTTCTGCATCTTGCAGAGTTGCCTAGTCACACTCTGCCTCACTTTTGAGTATCTTTCCTGGAGATTAAAATTTAAGAGTTTATCTTTACAATATATATGGAGACAGAAATGTGCTACATTTTCTGTGCAGGCTGTTTTCACTGAGATGCAAGGGCATTTGAAACATGTTTGGAACAAGATGCTTGTTCCTTTTCTGCCAGTATTTAAGAAGTGGCTTCTGTTTTTGGGTGTTTGGCTCCAGATAACTACTAGGACCTAGTTTCCAAAGGAGTCAAATATTTACACCACCAGAGGCCACACGGGAATTCTGCTACACTGGTAGCTGCTGATGGCTGTTCTGCCCCTGAACCCTGCACACTGTAATAAAACAGGCACAGATGATGGTCATGCATACTCACAAAATGCTTTAACAATACTGGATGCATGGTTGGATACAAGAGGAGATGTAGGAAGCAAATCCTTATTGGGACTCCAGCCTGAGTGCAGATGAAGAGCAATACTCACTTTCTCTGGAGAAGTGGCCTTCATTCTTGTTTTATTTGTGGGTCCCTAGCAAATTTCCAGTAGGAAAGCAGGCTCCCCCATACAGCAAATATTAATTGCCTGGTAGTAGCTTTCCTTTTCTAATCCTAAAATGATGCTCAAGTCCCAGGGCTGAAACTGTTGCTGCAGAGCATCCCGTTGTGAACAGTGTCACAATCTCAGTCATTCTTCAGGGCACTGAAGAGGAAAAAGGGAAACCCTCTCCAAAATAGGCTGAAGGCTATTCTTTTCACCTCTCAAAAATGAGTCCCCTCCTGTTAATACAAGATCTCTTCCTTCTCATTGCTACTCCCACTTGGACTGTCACCCGGCAGGGAGGGGCTGCAACAGGGGGAACTGAAGGCCTGGACTCCTCTCCTGCTTCTCTCAGAGAGGTGCTGGCCCCTTGGCAGTGGTGAAATGAAGATCTTCTCTGGGACAGGGTTTGGGGAACAATCCTAAAGTGCAGGGTAACCTGGCAGAGACCACTGCACTACCTTTCAGAGGCAATGGGAGAGTGGGCAGCACCTGGGGAAGGGCTGGAAGAGCTCCAGAAAAGCTTCAATATTTCTGGTGGTGTTTGGGGTTAAAGTCTGAGGCACTGGGACTGCATATATTGCATGAAAAGTTTTAATTGAGTAGCTTCAAAAGGTGGGTAAGAAGAAGTAGCTAACATCCGTCCTGAACAGTTGCAACCACCATTACTGTGTGATGGGGGAGGGGTGATGGATGGCATTTGTAGGACAGACCCATCGTCCTCCCTGAGTGCTTCGTTAGCAGAGCGAGTCATGCACTTCTTTTCTATTGAACCTAAAAGTTACACATGCCATTTATACAGAGAATCTTTTGCAAAGCTAAGGACTGAGATTCAAAACTTTACTTTTAGTCCATTGGTTGAAGTCTTCAGGAAGAAAATTGTGAATCTGCAGGGAATAGGCTAGTTGCTATGGTCACAGCTCTGACACACGCTTTGGGTCTCTGTGAATAACGTCAGAGATGTCAGAGAATATGCCCAGGCCCCTCCTGCTCCCCCCACTCCACCCCAGCCGCGCTTTTCTGGAACCTTGCAAAAAGAGCCGCAGCTAGGACAACAGTGTCACCTGCTGGGAAGCGAAATGCCTGCTCCTGCGTGCTGTTGTCTCCATTTCCACTGCACACCGCCGACTGCTTTTGGTGTGTTCTGTGAGAATACTGCTTCTCACCTTCACGTGAAAGGCGACAATGCCGTGAAGCGGTGTCAGATTCAGAAATGACAGCATTTCTTTCAACTTCTGTGTTATTTAAACACTAAAGATTTTCCGAGGTTTGCCTAATGAATAATAGAGTGGCTTTGGTGATACAGCTTTTGTTTATGTTAAGTTATATTATTTTAATACAGTTTTAAAATCGAGGATGATACTAAGCCACATTTTGTTCTGCATTTGCTGTTGTTGAAGAATACATAAAAACCTGGTATGGATATCACCTGCTTACCTTAAAATCTTCACTTAAAAGTCTGTGGTTCTCACACTTCTTTATATGTCTAACACATATGTATGTATGTATTTCACAAGAGTGGTCAAATGAGTGATCACGCGGAAGAAAACTGCAAGAAAAGCAATTCTGCCCAGGAAACATCTGCAGAAGGAAATGTCTCTCCTGCTAAGGACTGCTCAATAACACAAAAACAACTGGTATGACTTCTCCAGTACTATTTTATTATCAAGATACTTACCATTGCCTTCAATTTCTTCCATAATTACAGAAATAAAAAGCTGGAGTCAATAGGGAAATATCAGAAATAACAACAGTGAAATGAGTCAAGTTTGCAGTGCAGTGATTTAGAGGGCTAAGAGCACTTCTGAGCTCAAATGAAATAGTAAGTGGAGGACAGTACTCTTAGAGGGAGGACGATCTCCATAGCTTATTTGTTTCCAACTTGAAATTGCGTAATTTATGATCATGGACAATTATGATGCTGAAGCTTATTTTCTGCACTACCCCAGATGCAAAAGCAGAAATGTCTGAATAACACAGATGCATGAGATTGCCTTATAGGTTTTCAGGAGGATGCTACTGAAGATTCACAGCGTCTATTGCCTTGTAAATAAGTGCACTCAAGCGCACAGATATTTCTAAATCACTGTATCAGCAGATCGCACTGAACTGCCACTGCTTTCCCCATGAGAAGCACTGAAGGCACTCACTTGTTTGTGAAAAATCACTGTGGACTCTGAAAGGGATGACACCCTCCAGGAAAGCTGAGGGGTGGCGAATCAGCTCCATTTACCTAACAGGAGAAAAGATAATTTTGTGTAGACATTTGTGCCTTTGCATAATGAATGACAAGTGTATGTTCAATGTCCACAGTCATTGTCCAAAGAGAAATTGTTTGACACAATACCCATGTTTGTTTGCAATGACTTTAGACATGACTGTCAACGTACATGGGGTATGTGGAATGGCAATATGCAGAGCTGATGTTTTAACCTCCAAAACTATTCAGCAGTTTTAGCTAATTGCAAACATGAATTCCATAAAATAGGCAAGAAAATGCTCCCTCCTCTTTCTTAAAAACTGTGCTCAGTTTAGCTTCTTTATTTTTGTCTGTGCTTTTTTCATACTCCTTACTTGTGCAAATGCTTCCTTCCTGCACTAGTTGCTCCTCCAGACATTTCTCTTGCCCCTATATTGTTTGAACAAAGAACCCATCTGAGGTTTCCTTGGACAAGGAACCCATCTAGGCATCTGAGGGAACAGTGTAGATAAGGGCAAATACAGCTGACATGCTTATAATCATAGTACTTGTTTTTACATTATGGATAAAGTTGAAGAAAAAAATACATGATTCTGCCTCCCACAAGATAACTTTCAAACTCCATGACACTGTACCGGAGTCATGGTTGTTTTCTCTCCTGTCAGGATGCACAGTCAGTCCTCAATTAGCAGACAAGCAAACATTTAAAATGATGTGATCTTAATTTAGGTTGAGTTTTGCTTCATTTTCCTACCTGTGTTAAGTTATCAAGAATATTAATTTTAATGTCATTTGAAAGCCAGTGAGGACATTTGGCAGCAAATAAATATTTGTTCCAATTGTACTAATTATAAACTTTATGTTGTTTATTTATAGCAACAACTCGAGAAACAATTAAAATACTTAGCCTTTCAAAATCCAGGACCACAGGTAGCTGACTTCAATCCTGAAACTAGAGAGCAGAAAAAGAAAGCGCGCATGTCACAGACAAAACAAGATTTTTTTTATAAGCCCAAGTAAGATGTGCTAATTTATTACATATTTTACTTTAAAAAATGGCTGATATGCTGTTTACTGAATATAAATGAAATTAATAAAAGCATTACTATTTTGCAGAAATATTTCTTACTACACATGAAAGCTGTGCTGGGAAAACAAGCTTTTTCTGTGTGACTTAAGAGAACTTTGATTTACTTCTTTGGCACACTTTCATTTTTAATAACAGTGGCTGTTATAATTAGGATAAAATGCTGGTATTTCGTTATGCTGTGAGGTTGTTCAAGAGGAAATATTTGTTCCTGGACAGATGTTTTCCACATTTATTTGGTTTAGTCTTCCAGCATATTGAAGCGTCCTCTAAGAATCACTTTTTCTTCTCTTTTGCAGAATTACAAAGAAGTATGACAAACATGGCAGGCTGCTTTGTAATAACATCGATTTGTGTGATTGCCTGGAAAAGAACTGCCTGGGTTGCTTCTATCCTTGCCCCAAATGCAATTCAAACAAATGTGGACCAGAATGTCGCTGCAATAGGAAATGGGTTTATGATACAATTGAGACTGAAGCTGGGAATGTGATCAGTGTGTTGCCATTTTTTGTCCCTGACTGATTTTGTCCTGGAAGTTTTTGCGCCTAAGCAAAGTTCTTCCTTCTTCACATTTTATTAAAGTAAATCCTGGTTTTATGAATTGTCTTTAGCGAAGTGCCTGGCAGCGGTGCTTCTGCTTCTTTATTACTGCCTACCTAGCAGACTTTAACCTTCCTCATTACGTAAAAGTATGTATTTCATTCTTCCTCATCCTTGCGAGCTTTACTGAGGCATCTAGTCAGTCCTCTCTAAATCTTGACTTTCTAAAACTGAAGGTGTCTGGACTGCTGTGGGAAGAAAATTTTCTTACCCTGGGAAGCTGAACCACATTACTTGTAATGCACTTTTGTCTCGCTGATTTCTCTGCTTGTTCATTTACTCAGATGTGTGACACAGCTTGCTCTTCTGTGAATGCTTGTCCAAGTGTCTTTTCCTTCTGATGCATTCATGTCTTGTATAGATAAGGCAGGAGTCATTTGAGATAACACTGTTCTTTGAAACTAGGTCACCACTTTCCGTGTCCCTCTGTATATAAAGCAGAGGAGAGTGGAAATGACTCCACAATTCTTTCTTGCTGCCCAGGCTGAAACCTGAACCAACACGTTCAGTCAGCATTTTTTTTTTTTACAGCATATGGCGCACTCAGCCTTGATCAGTCATTAATTATATAGCTAGAGGAAAATGGATTGGATATTTTTGCCTCTGGACAGAAAAGTCTCTTCAGTTCCAGGAGTTTCCTTTTCATGCAAGGCATGACAGATTTCAAATACCATAACTTACACCCCGTCTTCTTATGAGGTAGGTGTTCTCATTCATGATGGGCACTCACAGCCTTTTTGAGGAGTGAGGGTCTCTCTGCATCCTGAAGGGGGGAAGGCTGCAGACTGCCGCAGGCAATCTCCAGGAGCATGCTGCTAGTGGTGGAATCATTCTGTGGGCCCAGTGCTTGTTGTTTTTGAGAAGACTCCCCTAACTTTGAATGTGGCACCACTCTTTTCCCCTACAAGAGGCCATTCTCTGTGGACAAAGATCTCCTGCTTCCAAGGCGGAGCTATCTCCCAGTAGAAGAAACTTCCTGGAACAGAGCCCAGGAATGCCTTAACACTGCAATCTCCTTCTGACTTGACACCTCAGAAAGATTCATTGCTTGTCTCAACTAATGACACCTCAGTACTTACGCTTGTAGCATAAAAACACCCACTACCAAAAAACTTCATAGGAATATTTGCTATGGTAGTTAAAACACTCTCTGTTTGGCACTCGGATCTGGTGCTGTTCTCTCATATATCCCTCACTGGTCCGAAAGTATCCTTTGACTTGTCCACAGAGCCCACATAATCTCTGAGCTGTATTCCTTAAGGTAGGTGGCAATCCTGCCAATGTAGTCAGGGATTGGTTTCTTGTTCCAGGTGTGCCACAGACTCATTCTGGACTTGATTGAATAAGCAGCTCTTCAAGAAGATAAAGTTGATTTACATGGACAGGAAGATGGCAGCCTTCCTTTGCAATAACCTCAAGATCTGAAATGGACAGGTTTGAATTAGCTTCACTTTCTTTCCACTTAAAGGCAAAAACCTGAATAGTTTCTCAAGTGGATTCCTGTGGTAAGGCTACGTGTTAAATTTTTTGAGTTATGTGATTAAACCCAGATTGGTGTAAAACTTTAGAATCCCGTTATTGAACTCATTGGCATTACTTCGTGGTTCTTAACATACACTGTGCGTCTGTCACAATCATAGCTAAATGCAAAGTATAAGAGAACTCCTTCACAAACACATTTAGTGCAACCTTGGAAATATAGCACAAAACCTGAAAAAACAGAAGTGAGAGCCAAGATCAGAATAATGAAATAAGAGGATGTTGCAGAGGCAGTTCTGCTGTGGTTTGAGAATGACTCTTTGTCATTGCAATGATCCTGTGAGCTTCTCCCCCAAGTCCAAATTAGCAGCTGACAGTGCACACGTATAATCCCTATTAGGGCAGTTGTACATGGCGGGGTGGGGGGGAGGCGGGAAGAAAGAAAAAGACCAGTGTCATACATATGTTTATACTGATTGTGTAACTTAGTGGTAGATACGGGTATATAAAAATAACAACAGAGTGCCCATATCTGATAGCTTTTGTTAGGCAATTACATAATGCCACACTGCATGACATTGTGGTTTTAAATAAAATCCCCTACCAGAAAAGACGGAGAACATTTCTCAGTCTGTTATGAAATTGGCCACACTCCAGACGACACTAGATCATCTTTTTACCTTATGTCAGTCTAAACAGAGCATGCTTTTCCCTATGGCATGTTTGCTTTAGAAAGCTAATGTTTAAAATAAGGGGAAGCAGATCAATGAACTGTTCCATAAGGTCTGTTGGTCCTTCTCTCTCTCCCCTCTCCACCCCCTGCCCCAGATTATGCAGGTTAAACAGTTTGTCACACTGTCAGTTGACTTTGCCTGTCTTTTCCTCATCCACGTGGCTGCTTTGTTGATGGCTACCTGTGGTCCCACGGTGGCTTAAGGAAAGATGAAAGCACAGGTGCATATTAAACTATAGCATAGCTAAGATACCATCTCTCAGCCTCTTGCCCAAAAATTGATTCAGTTTTTTTAATTTGCATTCATTGTGCCTTCCACTGTATTTCCCTTGGTTACAATCCATACCTGTCTGGAATGAGATATTCACCCTGTGCTTTCTTAGATGTTATTACTACAAAGAAGTCAATCTCATGGAAATGAATACTGTGCTCCCGATTGTTTTTGTGTAGGTAAAGATGGTTCTTTCTGTACTAATCTCCTATGTGCTTGGGCACTGTCTTATTGGGATCCTCTTGATTCCAAAGACCCCACTGTGCATCTCCTGCCATTTAAAAACTTGAAAACTCAGAAAACAAAATATGAGCTATGCACAGCATCTTGTTGTTTGCCTTCATTGCACTTCATTAGACTTTAAGCCAGAAAGTTAGCCACTGAAGACACTTGTTAAATAACAATTTATTGATACGTCTCACTATCAGAAGTTGTCACAGCTGAGGAAAAAAACACAGCAGCTGTCCTTGCATATTGCATGCGATACTTAGAGCTGCTCCTAAAAGAATGGCTGATTTAAAAGAAATATTAATAAAATTATTATCATGTGGCTCGGAAGAGGCCACAATGAAAGCAAAGGCCATTAAATATTACAACTTTTAAGATGTGAAGGTGTACTAAAGACAAAGAACACCTGAGGCTTTATCAGACGAGTTGAGAGATGGGAGTTTTCAATAAGAAGGCAGACCAAATCTGTATTGGGGCACGAGGCTGACTAGCTAGTCAACTGTAGCAAGGCCATGACTCCCATGTCTGCTTTCCATGCTAATAAATGGCCAAAATTATGCTGACTTTTCTCTTACTCAGTGTTTGCAAATCCTTCATGCAAAGTTCCACAATGAAAACTTAGAATTATTTACATAAGTCCTTTTAGGTCAAGGCTCCATGATTACTAATCTACAGTTACATACATAACATAGCACCTCTGAAACACAGACTAGGAATACAGTAGATTATAGCACTGTAAAACAACAGGCAGAAAATAGAGATCTTATTTTCCCAAAGTAAGCTCCCAAATTTTGTATGAAAAGTGCTACGGCGTTCCTGTCCACATGGAGACTTAATGTCAGGTAGCTACAGTAAACAGCATGGTATTCAGTTTACCTATAGTGCTTTAAAAATGATGAGGGACAGTCAGCCCTGGGAGAAGTCAGGTCTGTTATTCCAGAAAGTCTAGCTATTTCAATCACAACTTGAGACCACTAAACTGTTCCTCCTGGCTTAAAATGAACCTCTGCGTATGGTGAGGTGCTATTCAATCCCACCGCATCACTTAGAGAATAATAAGTCCATACTGTACTAGTATGTGCCAGCATCTGTCAAGGTAAGAACTCTACAGTTAATATTTGCCAGCCTCTGCGATTCATATAAACACAGAAAGGGATTAAAAAAAAGAAAAATAATACACTTTGAACTCTTTTCCAGCCACTTTTCATGATCCTTTTAACACCTCCTATAAGAGCACAACTGAACTTTCTCTATATGCATCCACACCAGAGTAGAATACATATTTGATTCACTTCAGTGGGAAAACCAGAAGAGCTTGACTAAAGAAATATAGACTGATACTTTCTGGATAAATATTTAACTATGCCTTAGATAAATATTTGCACCAAAAGCATTACAGTTGCTGCAGCTCTACTGGGTTTCTTAGCTAGTGATAGCAATACTGAGTGTAGCTTCTCCTTGACACATTGTTCATGATCTTAAAACATTTTAAAACAAATTACGCATGTTTCAATAGACTACTTTGTTTGACCCCATTCTATTTGGAAAACAGATATATCAAGTCTGAGCTAACTGCAACTTTGAACATTAGTTAGAACATGATACTTGCATTTCATTAACCCTAATTTGTAATCTTGGCATGAACCATAGGAAGACTTCCTGGCCTATCATTTGCAGACGATAATGCATCTTTTCTCCATTGGCCTGGCCCTGCAAAGTACTGACCTGCATCCACTCAGGCGCAAATGTATGAATGCTGGTCCCTTACAGGATCATATCTGTTTGTGTTTTAATGGAATAAATTAAGGCCTGTTGTCCATAGCTGAGTGTCCTGGATGCTCACAGATGCCTTTGATTAAAGGAGTAGGCTATGCAGCCCTGATTTCCATTGTGCAGCACTGTGTCACCCAAGTAATCTGACTTCCTTCACATGACTAGCCATAATAGTGAATGCTCACATAGAAGCACAGAAATAGCAAACAATAAACCAGCATACAGAGCCAATAAACTAAGAGTCCCCTGCCCTTATTCATAGACCCCTGCCCTTACTCTTTCCAAGCAGAATCGAAGTAGTCCTCGTGATTTTAATGAGATTACTCATTCAGTGCAATGCAAATAATGACACAGAAAGAATGGCAGATTGTTTCATAATGATAACAGTCACAGACAGCAACAGAGGAGTATTTGTTTCCGATAGACATAATTTAACTGAAACACTTAGAACACAATTTACAAAAAGCCATTATTTTTTCAACAAGATTTCAAAAGTTGAGCTATTTAATACTAGGTAAAAGGCACAATTCAATGTGTGCCACACAAATTTAAAGTTTGCTAACTTCAATTGCTTAAGGCATTTGCAAGTTGGAAGTGAAAATTTATGTGAAACATTATTGGTTTATTTTCATTGAGTTGTAGGACAATTATTTAGTCAATAAATAGTGTCAGGGATATTGTACAAATCAGATCTTGAATGAGTTCAACATGTTCTTTTTTGTCTACCTTCAGAAGTAAAGAAAAATAATAGAGATGAAGATGACAGAAAAAGGAAAGTCTTGAGTGTAGACAGAATGGCATTGCAAGTAAGCAGCTATGGAATAAAAAGTTGATCAAAAGGAGCCAAGAAAAAAAGAGAAAATAATACACTCAAAGAAAACAGGTCCTGGTAGGATCTTGAGAGC
This sequence comes from Nipponia nippon, assembly GCF_047370975.1. NCBI lineage: Eukaryota > Metazoa > Chordata > Aves > Pelecaniformes > Threskiornithidae > Nipponia > Nipponia nippon. The sequence goes on from NW_028262402.1 coordinate 8,042,475, forward strand.
CTGTAGTCCTCAATGCTGGATCAGCTTTACTCACTTTCTACACATTTACTACCTATTTTTCATGACAGATATTTGTCTCTTTGTGCTTTAAAACCTCTAACGAAAGAGATTCTTCAACTTTCTCATGCAATTTATTACAGTGCTTAACTAACCTTGTGTAGAAAGTATTCGGTAATTCCTAACTTTACATCCTTTTCATGCTCTACATCATCAGTTTCACCTGATAACCACACAAGTATTTTAAAAAGCAGAGCCTAAATGAATTCTAACTGAAGGGCTGGGTGATGAGAAAAGTCTGTAAAACAAACCATAATCAAATAACATGAAGGCTTGTTTGGACTTTGTGAAAGAACGGAATATATAGGTCAATGTTTGGAAATGCAAAGTAGGGGAGACTGAGCTTTTCAAGACTGTTGTAAGGCAGTAAGATTCCTAACCTTCATTAGCAGCTAAATGCTCTGAAATCTCAGTCACTGATGCCTAAGATTTTGTCATAGGATGTGAGCAGATTAATCCAAAAGCCCAGACAACATCCATTTGCCTGTCTAAGTGGAATATTTTGAGTCAAAATATGGGTAACAATTTGATTCAAAATATGTCTTAACTAGAGGCGTAGTTAAGACAACTGATAAAATACAGTAAATTGTGTAATATCGTTAGTTCAGTGAAAAAAGCTATTCTTCACATTGGAAAAATGGATCATGGATGCAAGTACAAAACAATAATAAATGAATGGATGTATGAGAAGTCACAACTTTTTATAATTCTTTCTTAGGAACAGAGAAGGTATTTAGGAACAGAGAAGCCTTGGACACCATTTCCCACAGCATTCTTCTGGAGAAACTGGCTGCTTGTGGCTTGGATGGGCGTACTTTTTGCTGGGTAAAAAACTGGCTGGGTGGCTGGGCTCAAAGAGTTGTGGTGAATGGAGTTAAATCCAGTTGACAGCCGGTCACGAGTGGTGTTCCCTGGCACTTGGTACTGGGGCCAGTTCTGTTTGATATCTTTATCAGTGATCTGGGTGAGGGGATCGAGTGCACCCTCACTAAGTTTGCAGATGACACCAAGTCGGGCGGGAGTCTTGATCTGCTGGAGGGCAAGAAGGCCCTACAGAGGGACCTGGACACGTTGAATCGATGGGCTGGGGCCAACTGTATGAGGTTCAACAAGGCTCAGGGCCAGGTCCTGCACCTGGGTCACAGCAACCCCAGGCAACGCTACAGGCTTGGGGAGGAGTGGCTGGAGAGCTGCCTGGCAGAAAAGAACCTGGGGGTGCTGGTCAACAGCTGGCTGAACATGAGCCAGCAGTGTGCCCAGGTGGCGAAGAAGGCCAATGTATGGCTTGTATCAGAAACAGTATGGCCAGCAGGACCAGGGAAGTGATCATTCCTGTACTTGGCACTGGTGAGGCTGCACCTTGAATACTGTGTTCAGTTTTGGGCCCCTCACTACAAGAAGGACATTGAGGTGCTGAAGCGTGTCCAAAGAAGGGCAACAAAGCTGGTGAAGGATCTAGAGCACAAGTCTTACGAGGAGCGGCTGAGGGAGCTGGGATTGTTTAGCCTGGAGAAGAGGAGGCTGAGGGGGAGACCTTGTTGCTCTCTACAACTACCTGAAAGGAGGTTGTAGCTACGTGAGGCTCGGTCTCTTCTCCTAAGTAGCAAGTGATAGGATAAGAGGAAATGGCCTCAAGCTGCGCCAGGGGAAGTTTAGGTTGGATATTAGGAAAAACTTCTTCACCTAAAGGGTAGTCAGGCACTGGAACAGGTTGCCCAGGGAAGTGGTTGAGTCTCCATCCCTGGAGGTATTTAAAAGACGGGTAGATGTGGTGCTTGAGGACATGGTTTAGTGGTGGACTTGGCAGTGCTAGGTTAACAGTTGGACTTGATGATCTTAAAGGTCTTTTCCAACCAAAACAATTCTATGATTCTATGATTCTATAAATAGGAAAAAAATTATTTAATTGTGCACTTGACAGCACCGTGTCAGTTTAGCTTCCTTATTTATTATTTCCAGTCAGGAGCTCTCTTTCCTGTCTGTCTTCAGTGAGGCTTTGATCACAGAATAACACAGGGTGGAAGAGACCTCCAGAGGTCTCAAATCAAACCTCCTGTGTGAAGTAGGTCCAGCTGGAGCAGGTTGCTCAGGATCCTGTCCAGTTAAGTTTTTAATATTCATTGTTTTGACTATTCACTTTGAATATTCATTTGATGCAGCGAAGTGTGAAAGAAAACACTTTTAAATACATCCATATGACTATAAAACCAGAGAACTGGCAGTAAGCCTGAGTGGCGCATCCAATACCTATATCAGCTGGAACTTTTTAAAATAAGTAAGCAATTGTCTAGACTTCCAGTTGCCCTTGCTCATTTTGACTGAACAAACTTTATAAAATTCTACTCTCAGGGGAGATTTCCTAGAAGAAGAAGTTACATTATTTCAGCGTGGAGTGAAACACTTATTTTTCTTTTCCAGCCAAATAAATTTCTTGCAAGAATATTGTCTTTTCATGTTTTATAAGAGTACAGAAAACAGATCAAATAGTTGGATGTAATTCTATTTCACCAAAGAACAATAGCTTGAAAAATGTAGCTGCCTTTCATAACAGCGACCATGGGTCCAACTTCTGGTAAGAGGTATAGTACAAATGTTGTTAAAGTCTCAGCCAGGAATTCTCTGCCTTAAGCCTGTAATACGGCCAGGTTTGTCACTCTTTTTTTCCTGAAGTTTGTTCTTAAGGCCAAGTTTATTTAAACAGACATTATCTTTTCAAATGTCCTGGCTGAAATCCTGGCCCTGTTGAAATTAGTGACTAAATTCCCCTCACTTCAACAGAGGCAAGATTTCAGCATATATGTTTATAAAACATTTCTTTACGGTACCTCAAAGATTTCCAGCCTTTTCCCACCTGCCTCTTGAGCCTACCGTAATTTATTACCATACACCTAACCCTTCGGGCTACATCGTATAAACCTTTACAGCCACATTCAGAAGTCTCTGGAAGATTTTTAACAGTTTTAGTTGGCTTCCTAGGAAAACAAGGTTTACACAGTCATGCTGCCTGTTCCTCTGTTTGCTTGTCCCATTGTCTTTTAGCCTTTTTTTCAATTTCAGCCAAATCTGATGGAAACTTAGGAGGTCTCACAGACATTACATCCATTCAAGGTGATATCCATGGCATAGAAATACCCAATTCAGTGCCGCTTCCCTGTGAGCTCAAATGTTGATGCTTCTGTTCTTGCGGCTTGCCAACCAGCAGGCGCTTGGCCTGAAACACGGCACGGCGTGCTCCGTGCCGTACGCAGGGGAGTAACACGGCGCTTGGGGACGGGTTATTTGGGGAAGCGAGGAAGGCAGTGAGCGGCCATTAGTTCCACGGCCTCTGGAACAATTTGCTGGAATACTGCAGGCCTGACAATTTTATTGAAAGTTTGTGGTCTACTGACACGAGGTTCGCCGAGCCATGGCTTGGAGCTGGCTGTCCGCTGCCACGCGGGAACAAAAAGGCTCTGCGGGGCCTGGAGAGGCCGAGGAGTTTCACACAACCCACGCTTCAGAGGTTTGATTCAACTATAAGCCCCGACGACACATGACGGAGGGGGAAATACCGCCCCCGGTGCCCCCAGGACGTCTCTAAAGCTTTTAAATCCGAGGATTTCAACGACAACCTTTCCAACGGTTGCGGGGCTCTGGAAATCCGTGAGGGAGGCGCCGCCCGTTTGGTTCTCACCGCTCCCCCGAGCCCCGAAGGCCGCCGCGGTTTGCCCTGCTTTCACCCGGGACTGCGCGGCGGGACTCAGGGCCCTCAGCGAGGGGAGCCCCGGCGGCCACGCCGGCGCGAAGCGGCGGCGCTTGGGCCCGCCGGGCTGCCGTCGGGAGGCGGGGCCGCAGCGGCAGCCATGGCGGTGCCCGTCGTCCCGGAGAGTGACAGGTAGGGGCTGCTCCGGCGGCAGCGCCGCGGCTGGGCCGGGCCGGGCGGGTCGGGGTCGGAGCCGCGGGGCCTGGCTCTCCCTGACCGCATCCTCTCCTTCCGCGCAGCATCCGCAGGGCCGTGTCGCTGCTCAACGCCGTGGACGCGGCCCGGTTCCCGCGGCTCCTCTCCCGCCTTCTCCAGAAGCTGCACCTGAAGGTTGGCGGGGCGGGCGGCGGGGGCCGCCTTCAGCAGGCAGCGGGGCCCGCCGGGGGCTTCGCGTCTGCGGGGGCGGGGGGGGGGGGGGGACGGGACACGACGACGGGGGACGGGACGTGGGGCCGCCGCGGGCAGACACGGGGCCCGGCCGCGTCCTGCCGGGGCTTTGGCCGCGCCGCCCCAGGCGAGGCGGCAGGAGCGGGTCGGCGGCAGGCGGTAGCGGTGTAGCCGAAGCGGAGCGAGCTGCCGAGTCCCGCTCCTCTCTCTCCCGCCCGCCCTTTTCCCTGCCCGCCCTGCCGCCGGCAGCGTGGGCAGCCCTGGGACGGGGATGGAGCAGAGCCGAGCCAGGAGGGGCTCTGGCCCGCCTCCGCCCGAGTGCTGCGGGGTCATCTGCTTGGGACAGGGGCGACGCTCTGTTTTGCCGAGGGACAATTACTGGAACTGGGTTTTTTTAAGTCTTTTTGACCTTAATTTTATTTGTCGCTAATTGTTCAGAACTATTTCAGGTGAATGAAATAAGAATCAGTAATGAATGGCAGAAGGTGAATGGCGTGAGAACCAGCAATGCTTGTTATAACCGGCTTCTATCACCTCCAGGTGCTGGTGTCTCTGAGAACCCTCTCAGAGGAGACCCAAGTTCCTTGGTTTTTCCGCTCTTGCCCTCCAGGGAAAAGACTAAATGTATATATATATATATTACCCCTCCCCTTCCCCCCCCCATTTCTGCATGTCCATCAACCAAAGTCATCTGTGGAACTGAGGTTAAAAATAAAGTCCATAACTTCTAGTGAATATTTTTGTCATCTTTACGGAAGTTTTTTTTTAATAGTAGAATAAATAATAAATAAGAAATAAAGAAATAAAACCAGTAGTCAGTTTCATCACACTGCCAAAAAGTCAAATGGAGACTAAATCTAACCTTGGCACTCAATATTGCAGGGGAAACTGTAAGATAAATGCTAAAACAGAAATTATTCTGTTGAGTTTCTTTATCTTTCAGTGTCAAATTCTGTTTATTCCCTTGTTTCATGTTTAGAAAAAACACAAAAAATGTAAAATTTGCTTTCTGTACACATATATATACAAACTAAATGTTAAAATATTACAGGTTAGGAGCAGCATGGATAGAAAACACAAATGTGTTAAAGGTCATAATTCTGAGACTATAAGGATTGTTTTGATGATCTGATTCAATTGCTGATTTTATTCCTAACAAAATTACTATCTTGGATGCTGCTGTTATTGCAGAGGGTTTCCTGAATTGTTTTGAATTGATATTAACTCATTGGTAACTGGAAAGTGTCACCAACTTTTTTTTTTTTTTTTTTTTTAATTACTTAGTAGTAGTTTAGTAGCTCTTCACAATTTTAATCAGTGTTTACATGATCTGGAGTGGTCTTTTTAATTTAATCTCATGTATCGTTCAGCTGGCATTTCCAAAGTATCTGACTCTAGGGCATGTTAAATCACTGGAAACTTTAAATAAACTTATTTGCCTTAACAAAGCAGATACTCAGCTCTGCATTTCCTTCTAACAGCTAATGATTCAAATAGTGTTTCCATGTTGATACTCTTGTTACAGACATTGCGATCATTGAGGGTTTTGTGTAATTGCCTCATTTTGTTTATTCTGGCAGCTTAATTGCTTTTTTGTGTAGCTTTGCAGTTTTGGATTACTAAGTGGTCTAAATATGGTGTTTTGATGTCTGTAGCATAGATTTGTTAGTAATTATGTTTTAAAAGATGGCAATATCTGCATTTAAATTACTGTTTAATTTACTGTAGTATAATAAATAAAACTGCTGTATTTTAATAGTACAACACATTCTTAGTAATCTTCAGTAATACAGATTCAAATCTGACTTTCAAAATAAGCATACATTAGGCCTTTATTTCCTTTATAACAGCATGGGTCGTTTTCAGAAGAATATCCAGTGGAAGAAGCTTACATTACTAACTTCACTACAGTTTTGCCTTCTGTTTTCTTTGGGGTCTGATTCAATTAATGCACTTTGTACTTTTCTTATTTTTATTTATGAAAGGTTGTTGGAGATGATCTGATAGTTGAAAGAAAAATATTTCTTTAGTGTCTCTCAGGTGCAGAGAGAAAGCACTTTCTCGTTATGTATTTCAAGTAATCCTGATAAATTCTCCTGTGATACTGTTGGCTTTTGATTTTGATTTTCAGTGAGAGGAATTGCATTGTATTTTTCTGTTGGAAAAGAGCTTTACTTTGTTATTTCTATTTAGAAACAACTGGACAGCCACTATGTTTATAAAAATGGGGAAAAAGTTTTTATTTTGACAAGTATGTTCTCAGTTGCTAAATGGAATGTTAGGACTAACCATTTTTGTGCTTCAGGCTGAAAGCAGCTTCAGTGAAGAGGAGGAAGAAAAACTTCAAATAGCTTTTTCATTGGAAAAGCAGGATCTTCATCTAGTTCTTGAAACTATATCATTCATTTTGGAACAGGTACCTTGTTTCTGTCCTTATACATTGATAAATATATGTATTTTTTTAATCCAGTTGTAGATTTCAAAAAAATCTACAAAGGTTAAAAAGGAATTAGTGAAAACATGTGTCTGTAGTATACTGTGTATGTTTTGGAGGCATGATTTTATTGCTTTTGTTTGCATGCCTTCCTGATTTGGATTGGACTCATTGTATTTGTGGAGTGAGTTTTCATCTAATGTAAATGTAGGTGGTGGAAGCGAGCTCTGCATGACTCCGAGAGAAGTGTTGACAATTACGAGATATAGTCTTTCCTCTCATTCATTGTAAGCCAGCCAGCCATGTATTTTTTTAGTTCCTCTAAGGAAAATATTAGATGGCATTATTGAATACTGCTTAAGTTACATGAAGTATCAGTTATGGAAAATTTTCATGCACAGAAGCAGTCTGTACTTAGGTGAACAGGCGCACCTGATGTAGCTCTACTATCTGAACAAGTAGGTGACTGCATGGTGTAGAGCTGAATATCTTGTAAACAAAGAATGTTTTCTGGTTCTACAGTCTACCACTACTGAGGCTGGGAAGCCAATGTATTACCTGTTAAATATGGTAACTTTCTTAGAAATTGTCACAGCCGTGATGTTATCCATCTATTTCATGCAAGTATAGTAAGTGTAGTCTGTGCAGAGGGCATGCATTCTGATGGTCTGTTGTGGAATTTGAATCTTGTCCTTTCTTACGCATGTCAGTTTATGATTAATTCACCTAGTTAACACATTCCACAGCATCAGAAAGAAAACAAACAGTCCTCCCCACAGCTCCTGTCCACTGAAAAATGAAAACGAAACCTGAGGTCACATCCAGACTGGAATTTTGAATTTTCATCTCAATAAAACAGCAAACTTGCTTGTTTTATTGCCTGGTCCTAACTTCATCAGACTGCTTCATTTATATGATATTTATTGAAGATGAACAGAAAAAGCAGTTCAGCCTCCTCTAGGACTTACTTCTTTTGCATTTAAAAAAAAAGAAAGGGAAGGGTATTAATATCTGCCCAAAGAAGAGTCCCAGATGGAATACGTGTTGTATGAGGACTCTTCTGTGTTCCTGCTGATAGCTGTGCTTCTTAGAGTAGCTGCTTGTTCTGTCAGAGCATAACTCTTTTTAACAGCCCTTTGGTCTATGGACACATTATATATAATAAGACTGCTGCATCATCTTTGCTGCATATGTTGTTTCTCTTTTCTTTTTTTTTTCCCTGCCCTAGTGCTGACAGAGTCCTGTTTTGAAAGTGGAGACCAGCATACTATATAGAGTGTTTACCACAAAAATTGATGCTAATAGGGAGGTTATATCTAACTCACCTTTTTTGGCAAACTGTTCCTGTCTCTTCAGAATATTACCTTGTAGTTCAGGCTTGCTTGAACAGTATGAATTTGGAAGAGTTGTCCTTTTTTCACTGTCACAATTGACTTCAAAGCTCAGTTTTTTTTCAGTGATAGCTGCTTTGGTGTTATGTACAGTGGAAACATAACACATATACTCAGATCCTGCTTGTATATGCCTTTTTTCATAGTTTGTCTATCTTGAGAAGAGTCATTTGTAATATTGCATTTTGAGACACAGTTAAGATAGTTACACTTTTCTGTCTTCTCAGTCAAAGGGTTAAGATGGACAGGATGCTTTGCAGTGCCACAATAGAGTTGCTAGTAAAAATCCTATGTGAACATGGTGGCCATCTGTGGTAGAATATATCTGGCACAACTTGTAAAGCAGTACTCGACAACAGCAGTTATTTTTCCTTTTGACAGGCAGTCTATCACAATTTGAAGCCTGCTTCATTGCAACAACAGCTGCAAAGCATTCACCTGGATCAAGACAAAGCTGAAGCGTTTGCCAGTGCATGGGCGGCTGCAGGTCAAGATACGATTGAAAAGTTCAGGCAGAGGGTTTTGACCCCTCAGAAGGTAATGTTTTTTTCTAAGAGAATAAAGCTGTGTAGGTTTGTTTTAAAGCAAGGAATTTAAACTTAGATACAAAGTTTGTGACAAGGCAAGGTACTGGAAAATAAAAAGGGTACTTATTAGGTAGTAGATAAATGTGATCGGGCCAGTGGAATTCCATTGTCTTAAAGAGGTGTTACATGTTAGATGAGCTGCTGTAACTGCTGTAACCTGACTATATGTGCACTGCTAGCAATGTAAAGTAATGCAACCTACATACCATTTGGAGATGTTTGTGAACATGCTTTACAATACGGCAAGGGTAAAATGTGCTCATGAACACTTGTAGTGGTTTAGCTTATGGGTTCAACTCATCAGCCTGTTGATTCTCTGTACTTAAAGTGTACCTGAGCTCCTGTCGTCTTTAATTTTGTAAGCTGGTTGGATGGTGCATTTTGTGAGATACTTACTACCATTTTGAGATACTTTTCTATGATGCCATAATAATCTTGCTTCGTATGTGCCTGTTACCAGTTAAAACTTTGGTACGTGCTGTGGAAGTCTCATTGTGTCTTTAGGCATAAATGTCTAGCTCTATGAGAAGGTATAATAACATCCTTCTGTTGATTCATAATAAGCCTTCAACTGCATTAGAAGATGTATATAGAACACATCAGGGTCAGCCAGGATCAAATGGTTCAAAAGAATTGTGGAACACTGACACAGTTTTTCTCGCTTTATTTTTATCATTGCTATGTATCTTTTTGGAATAAGATTCAGTTTGTTACTTTATGATTTGGTTAGTAAAATATACATAGAAATAGAACAACATAATTTATACCAGCAGGTTTACACCTAAATAAACCTAGAATTTTAATTACGTGTAAAATGCACATTTTGAGAAGACAAGATATGTCTGTGGAGCAGACTAAAGATATTCAGAATTGCATCACAGATGATTTTTCTGAAGTATTTAAACTTGATCCTTTGTAAAACTGGGTAATTTCAGACACAAAACTTGTAGAATTTTCATGTGCAAAATTACAGTAACTCACGAACCTAACCAAGTCAATGACTGATAATGTAAGTATGAAAAAAAAAAATTGAGTTGAACAAGACGTTTTGGGCTTCTGTCTTTTTGAGATACTACTTACCAATGCCAAGCATACAAGTCCCGAAGTTTAAATGGTCAGCGATACAGTGAGTATATAGGCAAGTGTGACCATCCATTGAAGGAGGTGAGTAGTTTGAAAACCAAGTGAAATCATGAAAAGTTATAAGGCTAACATTTTAGAATATAGCACGTGTGTGCAGAATGGAAGGCAATTCTGAAGATACTGTACAAAGCAGCTGTCTGAGAATTTTCTTCAGACAGACTATGCACTAATACATATTTTATTGCTGGGTCTTCAGCATATGAGAAACTAATAAACCCCTTTGATCCTCTTTTATTTGGAGCTTGTGCCATACACACCTGTGGTCCTTTGGTGTCCTAGTTTGGGGTGACATTGCTCTGTTTCTTGTATGCAGTTCCGTGAGGCCTGCAACATACAATGCTTCTGGTGTATGTTACAGTTTTGGAGATTCTTTGTGACTTCACCACAATCTCATATAATGGAATGGTATTTTGCTAATATATTACATCCCATATGAAGCAGTTTTAAACTGTCATTTGTAATTAAGCTTGCTGAAAAGCAACTGCCAAAATATCATAGTGCAACTTACTTGTTTTTTAGCATGAAAGCAGGTTTACATATAGGTGTGTGCCTCTACATATGCTTAAAGCACCATTTCACCCCCTTTTTTCTTTTCTTTTCTTTTCCTAGCCTAGATGACAAGTTGAGTATTAGTTTGAGTGTGAGTGTAGGCTCTAAGGTGTAATTTGAGTTTGAACTTGAATTTACTTTCTCAGTTTGTTTTGAAAACTTCTTAATCCTGTAGACTTCAGTTGAGTGAAAAACTTGAAAGTTCAAGAGAACTTTTCCTTAACCCAAAGCCTCAATTCGCAGAACTAATTGCTAAATAAAGTATTTATTCTGCTAACAAGGCACACAGGGGTAGAATATTTTTAAAATTGCATGTGATAATGGAAGAAGAACTTGGCATCTCCTTATAATCTTATGAATCTCCTTGTGATGTCTTACGAGTGTAGTAGATGACTGCATGATCCCTTCATTAGTTCTTTCTGTATTCTGTAGGTAATTGTGTATCAGCACATATTTGCTGTATTATCTTTCTATACCTAGTGGGCAAAATATTTTCTTACTTGTGATATGTTGTTATAGTAGCCAAGTTGCTGTAAACTTTCTACAACATCTTGAATTAAAGTTAAAAAAATGTTAGAATCCTGAAAAATACTTAGACCAGAGTGCCAGCTTTTTAGATCAGATTTACAATTTAGGTTTTTAGATGGATTTAGAGATTATGTTAGTGTCTGTCTTTGTAAAAAGAGATATGTATCCAATTATTAATACTCTCTGCAACATGTATATATGGGTATAACATTTAAAACAATTAACCCTATAAATGTGCCCTCTGTATGAGTACTGCTTTACGTGGCTGTGTATAACAATGATTTGCACTGTTCACTTATCTCACAGAAGCAATATTAGGTACATAAAAAGAATATGACCGTTCTGTTGTCATAATTGTCAGCAACGTAATCACAGAATGGTTGAGGTTGGAAGGGACCTCTGGAGGTCATCTTGTCCAGCCTCTCTGCTCAGGGAGGGACACCTAGAGTCAGTTGCCCAGGACTGTGTCCAGACAGTGTCTGAACATCGCAAAGGATGCAGACTCCACTGCCTTCTTGGGCAAGCTGGTGCCAGTGTTCAGTCACCCTCAAAGTGCAAAAGCATTTTCCTGTGCTCAGACAGAGCCTCCTGTGTTTCAGTTTGTGCTTACTGCCTCTTGTCCTGTCACTGGGCACCACTGAAGAGATCCTGGCTCCGTCCTCCTTGCACCCTCCCTTCAGGTTTTTATACACATTGATGTGATTCCCCTCTCTTCTTCAGGCTGAACTGCCCCAGCTCTCTCAGCCTTTCCTCATATGTGAGGTGCTCCAGTCCCTTCATCTTAGTGGCCCTTTGCTGGACTCTCTCCAGTATGTCCATATCTCTCTTGTACTGGAGAGCCCAGAACTGGCAATAGTACTCCAGATGTGGCCTCACTACTGCTGAGTAGAAGGGAAGGGTCACCTCCCTCAGTCTGCTGGCAGTACTCCTCCTAACGCAGTCCTATATGCCATTAGCCTTCTTCGCTGTACGGACACGTTGTTGGCTCATGGTCAACTTGGTGTCCAGGAGGACCCCCAGGTCCTTTTTTGCAAAGCTGCTTTCGAGCTGCGTGCCCCCCGGCATGTACTGATGCCTGGGGTTGTTCTTCCCCAGATGCAGGACTTTGCACTTCCCCTTGTTGAACTTCATGAGGTTCCTGTCATCCCATTTCTCCAGCCTGTCCAGGTCCCTTTAGATGACAGTGCAGCTCTCTGGTGTTTCAGTCACTTCTCTCAGTTTTGTGTCATCTGCAAACCTGCTGAGTGTACACTCTGTCCCATCATCCAGATCATTAACGAAGATGTTGAACAGAAGTGGACCCAGTATTTGCCCCTGGGTTACACTGCTGTTTCCTGGCCTCCACCTAGACTTTGTGCCACTGATACCACCCTCTGGGCCTGGCTATTCAGCCAGTTTTCAATCCATCTCTCTGTCTGCATCATCAGCATGCATCAGCAGCTTGTCTATGGGAATCTTACACGACAGAGTCCAGGGCCTCCCTGAAATCAAGGTAGACCCTATCCACTGCTCTCACCTTGTCTACCAAGGCAGTCATTTCATTGTAGAAGTTTATCATGTTGGTCAAGCGTGACTTCCCCATTGTGAATCCATGCTGACTACTTCAAGTCACCTTCTTGTTCTTCATGTGCCTGGAAATGGTTTCCAGGATTAGTTCCATCACGTTCCCAGGGACTGAGGTCAGGCTGGCTGACCTGTAGTTCCCTGGGTCCTCCTTCTTGAAGACAGGAATGACATTTGCTTTCCTTAGAAATCTTGAGGATCGGTGTTTGGGGGAGGGGTTTTGGATTTTTTTTTCCTCCTGTGGATGGTTGGGTTTTTATAAGACTCTTTTATTTATTCATGCTCTGTGTATGGTTGAAGTTGCATTCATAATGATACTTTTTTTTTTTTTGTCAAGTGTACCTTGTAGTTTTGTTAGTGATTCGGATTCCAGAAATATAGGAGTTACTGTACTGGATCAGAAAATCTGTTCATTGTGTATCCTGTCCTTGGATAGAAGCGTAGGCATGGAATCCTCTAGTTAACCTGTTTGATGAAAAGTTCTGCCTCACCTCATGACTTAGAAGCTGTCTTATACCAGCAAAGATGATTGTTTATCACTTGTGAAGTATCCTGCTTAATGAACCTGGAGGTTTCAGTCTGTGTACTTGCCTGATTTCTGATTTTCTACCACTTGAGGGAAAAGTGATATGTATTGGTGTTTTTTTTAAAAACAGTATTTCCATTATCTTTTAATTTTAACATATATCCCCTTTTTATTACAACAAATAGTAAAGAAGAGTGTGGTCTTGTTTTTATTTTAAGCTACGTAGTCTGAATTCTCACTCTCATTCCATGGAAGCTTCCTGTTTGTCATCCTTCATGTTACCTGTCTCTGACATATTTCTGCTATATTTTAGAAGAAACTAATGTGAACAGAGTATAATATGGGCTTGTCTGGAATATTAATACTTTATGTAGTGGCTTTATAATAAAGGTCTCCCTCAGGGGTCTGGACTGGGACCAACACTTTAATGTCTTCATCAATGACATAATGGGATTGAGGGCACCCTTTGCAAGTTTGTGGATGACACCAAGCTCAGTGGTACAGTTGATTTGCTAGAGAGAAGGGATGCCATCCAGAGGGACCTTGACAACCTTGGGGAGTGGGCCCATGTGAACCTTGTTCAACAAGGGCAAGGTCCTGCTCCTGGCTCAGGGCAATCCCTGGTGTCAATACAGACTTGGAGATGAATGGATTGAGAGCAGCCCTGTGGAGACGGACTTGGGAATACTGAGGGATGAAAAATTGGATATGAGCTGGCAATGTGTGCTTGCACCTCAGAAAGCCAACCGTATCCTGGGCTGCATCAGAAGAAGCGTGGCCAGCAGGCTGAGGGAGGTGATTCTCCCGCTCTCTTCTGCTCTGGTGAGACCCCACCTGGAGTGCTGCATCCAGCTCTGGGGTCCCCAGTACAGGAAAGACATGGACCTGTTGGAGTGGGTCCAGAGGAGGGCCATGAAAACGATGCAAGGGCTGGGGCGCCTCTGCTATGAAGAAAGACTGAAAGAGTTGGTGTTGTTCAGCCTGGAGAAGACAAGGCTGCGGGGAGACCTTATTGTGGTCTTTAAATACTTAAACGTGGCTTATAAAAGAAAGATGGAGAGAGACTTTTTAGCAAGGCCAGTAGCGATAGGACAAGGGGTAATGGTTTTAAACTGAAGGAGGATAGGTTTAGGTTGCATATAAGGACGAAATTTTTTACGATGAGGGTGGTGAGACACTGGAACAGGTTGCCCAGAGAAGCTGTGGATGCCTCATCATCGGAAGAGTTCAAAGTCAGGTTGGATGGGGCTTTGAACAACATGATCTAGTAAAAGATGTCCCTGCCCACGGCAGGAGGGTTGGACTAGGTGATCTTCAAAGGTCCCTTCTGACCCAAATCATTATATGATTCTATGAATACAGATTTTTTTCTTTCATACTCTTTTAAAAATATATATGGGTTTTTTGGTTTTCACTGCATATTTGGTAGGGGCTTTTACTGACCTGTTCAGGTGGTATGCAGGACTACATATTAATTTAGAATTCAGAGTATCTGTGAATGTTTCATGCTTTCTCTTGCCATGTGCTTTTCTGTACACTTACCAACTCTGAATTTTCTTTATAATGGCTTTAGTGGGTGTATGCATGGGATTGCTCATCTGGATCTGACCGCAGAATCAGGGTCATGATTAGTATTGCTGAGATCCTGATAGTTCTGTTGAAGCACGAGAGGGTGTTCAAGGAAACTGTGTACAAGACAGAGTTTGCAATGTAACTAAGAAAGATCTAATTGGAATTTTATCTTCGTTTTAAAGTGTTTTACTAAAATCCAAGTGGCAAAATAATTGAGTCTCTCTTGGTGCCTGGTACTTAGAAGCTCTGTATTTTGGAAGTACTGAAATGCTGCCACCAAGTCTGTCTTCTGTAGTGTACACAAGAAGGTCCAGGCACTCATCTTTCATTTCTGTTTTAAGACAACATAAAATGGTTGACAGTTTTCTTTTTTTATTTAGAGGTATGGTTTGCACATCACGCAAACACTGGAACCTTTGGGCAGATTGAAAGAAGAACTGAGGATTGATTAACTTATGGGCAAGACTAGTGGGTAGCTGACTGCCCAGGATTATTATTTCATAATATTATTAATTAATTTGGCTCATCACCGTTTTTGAGAGAGTAGGCCACTACATCTTTTGGCTTGCAGCAGTGCTCAGATTTGGACTCCAGACCACTAGTTATTATGAGAAGTGATTTCTTACAGATACTTCGCTTGTATCGACACGTTAGTTCTCTTAAACCAGATTCTCTTCTCGCCTGCAAACTACAACTTGGTAGAAACTAGTATTCTGGGTTCTGGGTCTGTTAGTTCTATGCAAGAGATGTAGGTGGTAATGCGCTGACTGATCGCTTCATTAGCGTGACAAGCCAAATTGAGTTTGTTAGAGCAACAGAACAAGTATTTCCCAGAATACTGATTAGATGAAATTTTCTGTGCCATATTGAACACTGCTTCTAATTGTTAGAGAAAAAATGTTCTTTTTTGAACATAGGTCTTTGAAATTTTTTTGGTGCAGGCTGCTTAGTTGATAGGACGTTATTGTCTTGAGAAATGAATAAAAACTGTAGAGTTAAACTAAAGCTGGACTGTTTAATAGTATTTATTTTCTCACTTCATCTTTTCATTTTTCTTCACTGAACTATAGGCAGTCTTCAGCTGCACAGGGTTATTAATTATGTATATTCTCATGTTGCTTTAATTGGTTCTTTGAATCTTTACTCGTAGGCAGTCCCTTTATTATATTATTTCTGCTGTATAATACAATCCTAGTCAATTAGAATGATGGTGTTTGTGTCAGTTTTTTCTTTGAATGCGTTCTTAATTTGGCCTCTAGAACGATAGGCCAGTGATAATAGTCTGATATCAATCTGATACAATTTTTAAGTCCTTGCTTGGTAATGTATCAGTTTAGAAATCAGGGTGCATATTGATCAGATTAAAATGTATTTTTTTCCTTTCTGCGAAGAAGAGCTAGCTTTTTAGTAGGGTTCACTCTGAATTCTCATGGCAATTTTTCATCAGTTCTGTTGCTTTTCTACCCCTTCGCCTCCCTCTGTATTATGTTCTCTGTACGTTTTTTGGTACTCTGTGTAAATCTATCTGTTTTAAAGGCAGGTCAATTAAATGCCGTATGGCTTGCTTGTTTTGGAAAACTATTCAGGGTATCTTTAAAATATATACGATAAAAAAGATGAGAGTCCTATGTTGCCAAGCAGGAGAAGTTTTTTATAGCCTTCAGACAGCATTACTTAATATAATGATGCGTGGGAATGCAACTAGTGAAATTACGTACCTAAAATTCTCGACAGAGCTGTCAATTCTGTATCTTGACTGGCTCTTTGAAGCCATATGGGAAAAACTCTGAAAGTAGTTTTCTCAGAAACTGGCCTTCTTGTTAACGGGTGTATATGTAATGTGAATATGCTAAATTCCCTCTGTTAAACGCTGGCAAATCTACAGAAATACTCTGAAACACATGCATCCTATGGTGGTTATGACAAAAAAAGAAGAGAATTGGCGTGCTATGTGTGTGTGTTGTGGGGGAAAAATTCTTTCTGATATCAGAAGAAATGCAAAATAAGGAGGAATACATCTCAAACAGAAAGAATGTTTCAGTTTCTTGTTAGTGTCTGTTAATAATTCTTACAGTGGCAAACAGAGGTCACAAAGACTGTGTCATACCTATGGGCGTTGTCAGAATGAATTGTGCATCAGCTTGCATTATATGATGCCATCACAGACAGTGGCAAAGAGAACGTAAATGATGAAAGGTGGAGTAAAGACACAGTTTTATACCTACTGAGATTTATTTTAATAGCCAGCTATGGCACAATTGAGTCTGTTTAATCTTCTGCTCACCCAGTTTTGTTAGTAGGTATTGTGGTTGTTTTCAATTTTTAGGTACTACTTCGTGAGGATTTTTTTAATTAGTTTCTTCCTATCCTTCTTACCCTCTTCTGTCTCCTACCCAGAAAGTGTAAATGATAAAGGTTGGAAGACGATACATTTTGAGAATGTTTAAAAACATCTGAAACATTTGTTATGTTCCTACATGCAAAATAGCATCTTTTAAGGTTATAAAAGAGTACCATGCTTATCTTGTGTAACTTGCTGTGTCATACAAGCCGTAATTTTTCTTCAATATGTAAAAGAGCTTTAGAAACAGGGGTCTGGTTGTGATTTCAAGGCTTGAAATGACAGGTAATTTCTGGGGTATTTTTTATGGTTAATAAAAATGTGTTCCTTATCTCTAATTAAAATCTGTCTAAATTCATCTTCCCACCGTTGGATCTTGCTGTATGTTCTTCTGCTAGATGAAAGAGCCAGTCAGCTATGACTTTTCCATATAAGTGCTCATAGACTGGTGCATATTTTTACTGCAAGTCTGTGCCTACAATTTTCCCAGAGAGAGACAGAGCACAAAAGCACTTTTACCTTTTACATGAAGTGAATCCCTAAATACTGGGGTTTTGGAAACCTGAATGCTGTTTCTAGTGTTTGCCATACAGTCCCTTTCTGTTTGCTTTCAAGCTAGCTGCTTGTCAGTTAAAATACATGTAAAGATGAAAACCTGCAGTAACTTCAATTAGGGAAAAGTCTTTTGAAGTTGTTGCTTCTTAGCACTAGTCTTGCTCTACCAATTTCATGTCATATTATTTCTTTTGTTTCTTCCCTTTTGAAGTACACTGGTACTTTTTGGTGTGTGTCTTTTTGAAATGCAAAGATTAAAGATGTAAGGGCTTTTGGTTTGAATATTTAACAAAGAAGTCTGAAAATACCACTTTTCCTGGCATATGTGCTAAGTAAGCTTTGATGAAGAGAAATAGGACTTTATCATTGTGACAAAATTGGAAGTCAGAGGAAATTAACCCTTCAGAGAGAGCCAATCTTGGGTGAAGAATCTATTTCATCTTAAATATTCACCAAATAACATGGATTTAGGAACATATTTTGTGGAGATTTTCCTTTTAGAGTTAAATCTCAGTCTCTTTTTCTATATTTAATATGCTCGTAATATTCACATCCTCTCTGAGAGGTAACTGAGGTACTGGCTTTTTGGTTTGCTCCTCCTGCTTTTTCTAGCATTAATTACAAGCTGAAACTCCCAGTTTACAAAGTTAAAACATTTATTGCTCCTAATTTATTTTTTTTTCTGCCTCCTAAAGTTGCTGATGTCATTAGGGAAAGTTGTGGTGAGAGATCTGAGAGTTGCACAGCAAACATAATGCATGGCCTGTGGCTCTCTTCAGTGCCTCTCTATCCCACTCACTTGGTTTAACCACTCAACTGGATCTTTGGCCCAACCTATCTTCAGTCGCTTGGTCTTACAGTGCCTTCTTTTGAGGCTGAGATACAAAGCCACGTAAATAGTTTCTCCTTTTTTTTTTTTTTTAACTTTCAGAATTTTTTCCTTTGGGAGTTGTGTTCTATTTGGTCAATCTTTTTACAGGTTTCTATAAATTCACTGTACGTGTACCTGACCCAATCCAACCCTTTCCTTGCCCTTATGTCACAACTACCACTATTTCTAGTTAGAGACAATCATAGCATGTGGTACTGCTTCAGAGCCTAGAAGATTATTCTTGTCTACTGGTGAAAAACATAGTTGCTGCTTTCCTTTTTGTTTTGTTTTGTTTGTCTGTTTGGTGATGGTCTTGCAGTATCTGTGAGCTTAAGGCAGAATCAGATTTGACATTGCATTCTAGTACTGTGACTAGATAGATAAGATCCATCCAGTGATTCTTATTTTCTTGCAACTACGTGACTAAGATACATTGCAAAAACTATCATTGAGGTAGCAAAGTCCAGTCTTAAAACTTAGTAAGAGGCACTGTAGTTGACTGTGCAATCTCTGCTTAAGTTGGCTGTGCATATGTGCTATGACTGTCTTTACAGACTTTCATGCTTCTTTAAAAAAAAAACCTCCTATTATCCTGACTTTGTTTTGTGGATGGATGGATGGACGGATGTAAGATTTTATTGACAGTTACATATGATTTTGTGGTGCCTGCTCTGAGTCTTGCATTTAGTTTGAAGATTTGCCTAGTACTGTCAGCTGAAGATGCTGGTTATTCAACTTGTGATTCATATCTCTGGATAAAAATTGAGTCTTACAGATTTTAAATCTACCATTGAAGAGTACTTTTTCACTGAAACCACAAAATGCCTCAGTAATCCATTTATAAAATGGGGATACTGAATTGTATTGAAGTTGAATGTTTGTACAGTAGGGGGACAGATTTTGAAATACCTTATACCATCAGGTTTTTCCATTGCTATTCAAATTGTGGTAGAGGACTGTAGTCAGAAACTTCATGCAACCAGTGTGAAAATACAGCTCTTTCACTGCAGGCTTCCTCACCCATGGAGCAGTTGTTACAGTGAGGCCTGCTGAAAAGGGGCTGTAGCATCCAGAACTTCCTTCAAAGATATTCATGCCACCTTAATACAACTGAAGTCAGCAGCAACAATAGAGAATAGAAATCAGTGTCTTTATGCAGTCATGTCCCCTGCCTCCAGTGCTAGAGTTTCCCATGAGTAGGAAATTGATGTTTGATCTGGGGCTTATCTTAAAGGAAACACTCTTCCTGATTACAGAGTATTTCTGTGGTGAAGACCCTACTGATACAAAAATTCATGGATGCTTCTCCTCACAGTCTGAATCCCCCCCAAGGGAGAAATGGAGTATTCAGAGAGTCCCTGAAATGAAACTCAATAGCAACGAAGTCACTATTAAGCAGGTACTCTTTATTGCAGCGCTGGGCAGTACTGGGGATTCTCCACCATAAGTGCTCCGCTGATTTGGTGGACTTTCAGAGATTATACACTATAAAATCCTACATATTCACAGGATTTCCGAGAGATCATTTACATAAACATGACATTTCCTGGAACTTATTAACATATGCAAATGTCTGATCTGCATGCACAGTCGTCTCCCGTGGTGGTCTTCAGGTGGTGTTTGGGGGTCTTCAGATGAAGGCTCATAGTCTTCTTCACTGTGTTCGCTGATTGACCTTTGCTTCTGCGCAAACTCAGTCCTAGGATCAGGTAAACGGTGTCCTTCAAGGCTGTTGTCATTCTTTTGTGACCTCCTATCTTCCATGTATTTGTTCTCCCAAGGCCCAGTTGTCTGAGATGGGATTATCCCGGAGCCCCGTTATTTTACAACCATTCTAACTACTCCCTAAATCACAACGGCCTTTCTTTTGTTTAGTTAAGTGACTAAGATATTTAAATATACTCCTTGCCCCTAGGCTTTTCAGGAGGCATTTTGATGCAGTGGCTTTGTCTATCTTGGCTTTAACCCTTTCACTACCTGTGATGGTTGGCAAGTTGTGCCAGTTGCTCATTCATTGCCTTCCTCTTGAAAATGTGCACCTTTTTTTCTGTTTTAATATTTGTTTGCTATATTGAGTACACTTTTGGCTTCATCCTACTGGTGTCTCCTCTGCACTGACTTTCTTTTCTTAAGCAGACGGGGAGAGTTTTTGAAGGAGTTCACAGTCAGACATGTTTTTGTCATCCTTCTCTTGGCCTCTTACCTAAGTTATTTTCATCATCCCAGCAGGCAAGACTGATATTTTCCTATCTAATCTGGAGTTTTAATTCTGCAATGCTAAATGTGCTGATGGAGAGTGGAATTGGCATCTCTAGGCTGTAAATTTTAGAGAGCAGACTTAACAGTTTGCTCTAGTTTTATGTTGCTGTGATTACACAGGTCTGAAGTTAGAGTAGTGCGTTGTAGACCAATGCTTTTCTTAACATATAATACACCTTTAGTCCTCTCCCATCCATACAAACCTGATAGTTAATTTATTAAAACGATATATGTGAGATTCAGTACTTTCTTTAAATGAAAGGTATTAATTTATATAAGTAGAACTTAGTATATTTTGTCTAATTTGATGAGAGATGCGGAGAGGGGACCCCCAAACTTTAAAATGTGAGTATTCAGGTTTTCTTTTTCTACAATGAAATGAGGAGTACTTGGTCGTCAAGGAGGAACTACAGGAGTTACTCTTTCAAGAATTAAACTGAGTGAAAGAATAGCCATACTCATTTTCCTCTACATTATTTGGTTAGAACAACTGAAATAGTGTATTGTAAGTGAAAGAACTGTACCAGAAAAATTCTTATGTTATTGATTATTTATTTCCTCAAAATATTTTCTTAGTTGGAAAACATTCTTCCGTGTTTTGTGTCAGTGTGATATATACTATTATAATAATGTGAGAAAAAGATTTGCTGAAGATGTCTTTCATATTCCATTATCTCTCACTTCACTGTTGGTAACAGCTTCAATGAGACTAATACTATGGATGTCTTAAGTTACATAAACAGCTCTTTCAGATTGTTTCAGGAAATATTTTCATCTTTAAAGTTGGCCTATTCCTCTCAAATTAGAGGGAAAAATAGCTGAAATGAGTGAGTTAGTATCCGAGTTAAAAAAACAAAATTCTGATTCCATTTGTTAAAACAGGATTTAATTTTTCTGTTTCTGTAATTGTTGCCTTTGGGGGCAGGATACCTTCCTTTCTAAGGTACATATGGGCAGAGACATTGGGTTGTTAATTTTCCCTGTTACTGCAAGCAGCCACATCATATAGTGCAATTTCTGAATTTGTCAGGCTCCATCTTTAAAGTATCTAATAGTTTTCGCTCACACTGGTGCTATTCGAGGGTAGTTCTTGAACCTTATTTCTCCAGCTATCACAAATCCGCTTCCTTAAGAATGGACTGAAAGCTGGGTTTTTGTCCCCCTATTATGCACTTTCCTATAATGTTAGTTACTCACTGTTACCGCTATAATAGTAGAAGTTTAGACTTTGGAATCTTAAGTTATCAGTATTTACTTTAGACTGTGAATTCAAGTAGCCTTTTAACTAAGTGAGCACTCCAGCATTGATGTAGTGAAGCTGAACTTACTTCCAAGAGTAGCTGCTGTGTGTAAATGGATACAGTGCTCTTACAGATATACTGTGTTTGGTAGAAATAGATGAGGAGAGTGTAACTCTGAAAAATAGTGCTGTTACACTTGCAGATTATTTTGTTTTTTTATAGAAAAAGTTTTATAGAAACAAGCATGTAGATTTTTTTCCTCAGGATATGAAAGACACAATCTCACATGCAGTAACATTTAAGTTATCACAAATACCAGGTCATTTTGAACTGAATGGCCTCTCAAAGTATGAATTAAAATATTTTAAAATCAAATGGGTGGGCCTATATACCAGTGGAGCGTGAAACTAATTTCTGTATTACTGTAACCATCCTACTTTATCTGAAATAGTTTGTTAGGCTTCTGCCTAAACAGAAGACTATTTTCTGTGGTACCTGTAAAGAACGAGTCAGTAAGAAGTTCTTTTTGACATTCTATTTCTATTAGCAGTTTTTAAGAACCTCACAAAAATGAAGTCAATTACACTGCTTCAGCCTGTCCTCAAATTAATCTGACTGCATGTGAAGGAAAGTAACTACAGATGCACCTAAACTACCCTGAAGTGGCTCTTTGAGTATTGACTCAAAATCAGGAGACTTGGATCTTAGTTCACAGCTATGCAAGTCTAAACCATCATTCTGTGCTATAGGAAGCTGCCAGCAACAAAGAACAGGCATGTCTGTATTAATCAAGTCCTTCAGCACCACCAATACTACAAGAGGTAGTACTATTAGAAGTACTCAGTTTTGTGCCAAGATTTGAATTTTTAGAAGGTATGTTAAGATTTATTTTCAGCTGTGCTCAAGTTAGTAATGTCACTAGAGGCCAATTCGACTGAACTGATATGTGCATTATGAACTAGAAGAATAAGATTTAGTATCATACCGTAATTTCCTTAGTACACATTCTTAATATTCACAACATGTGACCTAGTTATTCTAAAGGTTACTCTTACTGGCTTTTGTGGGCCACAAGCTCATTTTGCTTTAAAATTCTCATTGCACCTGTTGGAAAGCTTCAACAGCCCCTTAGCAACTTCAGGGTAATGAAAACCTTTTGCTCTCTAAAAAGGCATGCGTTGTTGGGGGGTTTTGTTGCTTTTAAAAATAAGTCCAAGCAGACAAACTAAACCATAACCCATTGACAATTGGAGAAATACCCAATTGAAATAATACAATTGAAAAATTGTATTATTATATAGTTGGTTTTCAGACATTACCAAATGTAGTGGTAATGTTACCACTTTTTTGTACCAATTACCTTTTGGCAATACTGAAAACATTTGTTGTAATAGTAATAGTAGACTTCACAAATTGCATATGCTAGTTTGCTTATGCTATGTGTTCCTCTCCCATCCACGGCTTTCATAAGCTTTTTTTTCCCCATAAACATAGAACTACAGAACACCGTTACTAATTTTGAATTGCTTCTGCACTCTCTGCCCATCAGACTTGTTAACAAGTGTTCAGCCCAGAAGCTTGTTTTTCTCACTTTTTAGACTTTAAGATGAAACTCTAATTTTGAGAATTCTTTTTCTTGCTCTTTGCTAAATGCTAATCAGCATTCCTCTCTCTCTCTGTAGAAATGCATAGTCATGTGCTTGTCTGAGAGGCTAATAATGGATATGCCAGGATCTTCATAATCTTTCCTGTAGCCAGTTTATCTATAGTAGCTTGTTAAATCATATTTAGCCTCTAATGCTGATGAATTGCACTTGCCCACATATTCTGAATCATATATGTGTTCTGAATATAATATAATTATTCTGTCATTAACTGAAGACTATCATTGTATGTTTTAGTATTACACAGAAGTGAAGTACATAATATGTTATTCTATTTAGGGTTTCTAGGTATCTAGGGTTTTATTCTGTTTTAGGTTCTGAAAGCATCAAGTCTTGCCAAGAGAATGGAGTGCAAGAATCTGAATGAAATAATAAGATGTTCATAATATGTTAAATTTGAGCTGTAAAGTGATCGGCTATTTCATAACTGTCTAAATGTCTGGAGGTTATAAAAACCTGAGTTGTGTTGATTTTATATGTTCAGTCAATATTTCCATACTGTAATTCTTGCAGGTTCAGTGCTTTGTTTACTCATTGTTACTCCAGCTTCCTCCAAGGTTAATGCTTACAGTACTTTCTAAGGGACGATAGATGCCACATCATGGATTACTCATGGAGGAGAAATAGTGTTTTGCGTGATATTATGGCATCCTGCTTGCATTGTGGTAAGAAGAAAGCTGTTTGTGCCCCATTAGTGAGTTCTGAGGGCAGTAATACTGATTTTCTATAGAAAAATTATAGATTTTCTATTTTCTGTAATACTGGTTATGGTATTAGTTGGCCTTCTGAAAGCTTCACCTTCTAGAAGTGGGTAATTTATATGAAAATTCCAGTTTTCCATTTAAAATTAAAACAAGCTTCCAGTCTTCATGGGTGTAGAGACAGACAGGAGATGTGATCTCAGTATATCACTCAAGTCCAAAACAAAAAAAATATCCCCTTTCCCTGCTCCAGTACTGACTGAGCATTTAAACCCCTTTTTCCCTTTCCTCCCTTAAAAATACTGAACCCTGCTCCAGAAGTTTGGAATGGCTGAAGTTGGAAGTATTAGGGGAAAGACATTTTAGGTGCTTATGTATTTTCTGAAATTCTGTTTCCACTTTTAGTTTTCCCTTTTTTCATAATATTCCCACTTATTTTCTTTTCTCAAATTAAGGTCCTTCCCAATGTTTTTTTCAGTGTGAGTTTCTCAGTCACTTTGGCTCTGTTCTTGGTCCTTCTGGTTGGAGCCCTACAACATGTCTGTTCTGGACATCCAGTCTGTCTTCACTCTGAAAGTCGAAGTCCTTCATTTCTGATAGACTGGTTCTTGTATAGCTCAGATGATTGTTTTCTCGTTGACATTTTTAACCTGAATTTCTTCATCAGAGAACGTTTATTTGATTTCTCATTAAAGACTATAAGATAAATATCTTTATGTAGTTGAGAAAGGAGAAGTATTTTGATTTTTTGACAACTAATATAGAAACTTGTCGTGTTTATCTGATTTCTTGAATTTCTTCTCAGTTCTGGTTTAATTTGCAGTAATGTTTATGGGCAGTCAAAAGTGAAAGTAAGGTACTGTGGTGAAAGCATGTGAGAAAGAGACAATAGTATGTAAAAACATAATGGGCGGTAAGTGATGAGGGAAATGGTGGATTCTGTGGATGTTACTTTTGGCTATATGAAATACTTTATTTGGTTGGAGATAGTGCTTCAAGTTCATATCAGATAAGCTGTGAAAGCTGACTTGACATTTAGTGCACATGGGCTGTTTGCAGAGGGTAACTTTCACCCAAACATTTTACTACAGTTATGTTATGTTGCTGATGATCTTGTCCTAATATGTAAAATACTATGCTCTACTATTTAGTGTGGACAGGACAGCGGGCATGAGTTGGAAGCTCCCATGTTTTACACTGGAGGAAAATGACTGGGGATATCATAGACATCATCAGAGACAGATCAGAGATTTTGTATTTATGTACCTGTAAAGGTATTTGTAATCAACAGATGAACGGTCAGGTCCTCTCATATTAGGGGAACTGGCAGCTCTCTAGTGTGGATCTGGCCCTGGGATGGGTGTGGATGGCCACTGAGAAGCACTACATTTGTAGGGGGTACAGAGCTGGTTTAGCAGGTGTAACACCCTATCTTTTCTATAGCTAGTATTGCGTGAGCGCTGGAAGGGAGAAGTGCACAGGTTCTTCCATGCCTGTTAGCCCTGGCTGTCAGGGTATCTTCTTCAGAAGCCCTAGTGGAACAAAATGGGCATGGAAACTGGGATTACAGGGGCTGTCGAAAGCTTCCTCATGTCTTTGTTGCCCTGAAACATTTGCCATAGGGTTCATGGAGCAGATCTGAAGCATTTTTTGTACCTGCTTACTATTGGTTTTATTTAGTATCTATGTTTTTTCCTTTCCTTGTTTTCCAGCTTGCACCTGTTTTTTGTTTTATAAACATAACCCTGAGGTTAAATAAGTGCCAGAGATACCAGTGAGAACTTACAGCACTAAATAGTACATTTTCAATGGTGTTTATTGTTGCAGTGACAAGGTAGCTTGCACATTTCTGAAGTGCTGGTAAGAAATTGTAAAAAGAAGCTAAAGGTCTACAGTAACTAAAATCATGCCTTTGTTTTCATGCTGGTTATAGAGAAATACTTCCTCCCCTACCCAGTAAATGCTTTTCAGGTAACATATTGCAGATTCTGGCACCATATAGTCTCTCCCAATGTTTTGTTTTCTATAATAAGTTTTATATCAGAAGTGAAAAGAATTTTGTAGTACTTTCATTTTAAACAAAATTGGCCCTAAAATGTGTACCACTTCATGGCTACTGAATGCTGTGCCTTGACACAAATGCCATGCAGAAACGTGTCACCACTCTCAAAAGGTTAATTGATACTTCAGGATGTTGTATGTCTCCTAAGTAAATGCGACCATAGCCAAATACATGTTACATTTTTCTTTCAAGAAAATAAATGGTCAGACCATTTTGAAGTCTTAGGCAGCGTGCTATTTGTTAATCAAAACTTGTTCTCAGACAACTATATTTAAAACAGAAAAGACATGTGAGTTGTACAGGAAAACAAAGTAATTTTAAGGTAAAGCAGTATAAAAAAAGAGTTATGGCTGCTGTTCAGCTATAAACTCAGGCCACTGTGCTGCCACATACATTGTGTTTGTTCTGAGCCCTCTACAATATTACTGGATAGATGTGTATTAAAGGTGAAACAGAAGACATGAATTTGAATTTCTTTACTTTTGATGGTTTGTTTTTCATGCTACATACAGTACACTGTGTAACAGCTTTAGAAAAGTCTTAAAGTCAGGCTTCCTAGGATATTGTTCTTGTCTCTAGTGGCATAGTTTTATAATCCTGGATAAGCTGCTAGCCTGTGTAAGGCTTGGTTTCCATACTACTATAATAAACTGCTTAAGTAACTGATAGAAAGTCCTTTCTAAATTGAGGAAAGCAGAGCTTGAACGTTAGTGACTGCAGTATGAAGAGCCATTGCATTCCAGAGCTTGCTCGTTGCCTCCGTGTTTGACCTTACTGATTAGGTGTTTTATCAAAATAGGTGGTATTGTTCCCTGTTGCCT
Source organism: Nipponia nippon (assembly GCF_047370975.1). Lineage (NCBI taxonomy): Eukaryota > Metazoa > Chordata > Aves > Pelecaniformes > Threskiornithidae > Nipponia > Nipponia nippon. The sequence goes on from NW_028262402.1 coordinate 8,069,469, forward strand.
GCTTCGGGCTGCTCCCACGACTAGCCCATAAGTCAGCATTTGGGTCCTTCTCAGTTGACCATTATCAATTTGATAGGGTTTTTTAATTGAACTAAACTTCTTTCTTGATCTAAAACCTAGAGTAAGGCATGATGCTAAGATCTTTATGCTCCTGAGAGAACCAGAGGCAATTTCTTTACTTAATTTTATTGAAGTTTGTGGAGAGAAAAAAGTTTTCCAGCTATGTCATTCTGGTGTAATTTGCTGGAAGATACCAGATACTGGCCAGCACAGGGACTTAGCAAACTTGTCCATTAGTGTGATTCACTTTAGCACATCCACAGAATCCACTTTGGATTGTGCTGTACTTTTGGGTGGGATGGGCAATGCCCTATTATTTTCATCAACCAAGATGTAATCACGTTAGAGGAAATCAAAACAGAGGATTATGATTAAAAATTAATCTGCTTTTAGAATTTCTAAAACTTGTCTTTTAAAGCATCCCTACTTCGTAGGCTGTGGGCATACTGTTACTAAAGCTACGCCTACCACAAAATGAGCTAGACCAGATTTACAGCGTTTTCCTTGTGTCCGTTTGTGTTGTATGCATGCTTTCATCGATTCGATCACTGTGCAAACTTCCTTATTTTTACCACAGAATGAAGCCTGCATAGGGGCATTTATTGCAGAGCAGCTGACAGACTGCAGGCGGACCTGCTGAAGTCTTTCCTACTGTCTTGTTCCTACAGCTGTACACAAAGGCAGTCTGAGACTGTCTGTGTCATTCCGTTAACTTTCTTTGGCCTTGGCTAAACTCCCTAACCACCTTGGATGGGCAGTGGTGGTTAATAGGTCACGATACGTAATTTTCTGTTCGGCAAGCTTAGTCATATGGCTTTCATTGTTTGTTACATAATTGGTATAGTATCGATGCAATGTACAAAGAAATGCTGTATAACATACATGAATGTGTAAATGTAAATGGTATAGCTGCAATAAATTTTGGAAGTTCTGTCTGAGCTGTGCCCGTGGAAGATGTTTCTGCCACTCACTTTCTCTCCTATCTTTCACCTAGAGATTACTGTCACTGTAGGAGACAGGGCATGTATTGGCTTCTCTGCTGTTCACAGCGCACTGTTTCTGGGGTGGCTTTGCACTGTTGATGGTTTTAGCTGAATTGTTGGACTGGTAAGAGATTAACCGAGATGTGGCATGCTTTCACTTTTACCAAGTCAGCCACAATATTTACTGGCAGAGGGGAGACACTAGATTAAAAAGAACTTGTATGCAAATTAACTTGCCAGATGGTAAGACTTTGTATTTCTACTTTTCTTTATGCAAGAAGGCCAGGTAGGTTATTTTGTGAAAGACTTGTAGTTCGGTTCTCATTCTTCATTTATGCGTGAGGTGTAGCTTGATAATGTTTGAATATCATTTTAGGTTAATGATTAAAAAGCAATTTGAAATGTATTTTTGTGTAGCTTTCTATTAAAAATTCTGTTGCTCACATGCTTAACTGGTTTTTGGCTTCTCAGTAACAATTTAAAAAGCAGCACAGAATTATTTTTGTCATTAACATCTCTATATGGTAGAACACACATGAGTAGATCTGCTGATTAACAAATTACCATTTTTAGGTGGTTTACCATTTATTGGTAATTTTTTCTTTTTTCCTAAAAGAAAAATAATAGAATTGCATCTGAAACTTTGCTGATAAACTTCCACAAGCAGGGGGAAACTTCCTTGTTTTGGATCCTTAGTTGTGTTTTATGGATTGGTTCCAGCAGATCCGAGGCATATGAAGTTGCTTTATTTTGGGTGGTCACAGGCAGTTTGAACTGATACATTTGGCAAGAGAGAGAAGCAAATCTGTCTTGGAGTCCAGGAGAATTTGCAGAATGTGCATTGTATAAAAATGCTTAAAATTTGTAGAGCCTGACATCTTGTTCACTGACACAGACCATTCACAATATTGGAAGGTGACCTGAGTGCTTCTGTACCATCTAAAAACACAAATCTAAATTTGTGTTTTATAGCTTGAAACAATTGGATGGCAGCTTAATCTTCGAATGGCAGAGTCCATGCAAGCAAAGCTGAAGTCTCCTCGAGCTGTGCTAGAGCTGGGAGTGAGCAATGAAGATTCAAAGGTAAGAAATACATTCCTGGCAGGGTTGGGATGAGTTGTGGTGATGGCTTTATGTTCAGAGTTCTGAGGCATCTGTTGGAAGTCTTGATTGTTGTTAGTCTCGCCAGTCTTTTCATTTTTATATTTCATAAAATTATAGTAAGCACTTGGAATTGTGAAGTACTCATGTAATAGCATACATATTAGGTAGACTGAGAGCTGTGTTACCAGCTCTTTGGGCTGTATCATAGAGAAATATGGAATATGGTTATTTTAGGTCTCTAAAATATCTTTGTAGATAATTTATTTTTATCACATAGCATGTGATTGGTAGTTCTTATACTTTTAATGCGTAGTAGCTTTTAGCCTTCTACCATGTGTGTAGTTATGTAAGATATTGCTCATCACTTGCAACCATTCTGTGCTAATGATGTATTTATGTGAGTGGTGACATAGTATGCGAGGCCACAGAAAGCCAATATTCGGAGGTTTTAAGGTAAAGTCTTAAGTTCAAGGATTTTAGTGACTGGTGGTGTTTCAGTGCCAAAACCACTAATGAACGTAATTTTTTATTCACATGTTTTTATTAATAAAATCTGTATATTTTGTTAGCTAGCATGTTTTAAATCAAACACATGAATTGCTTTTAACCTTATCTTCCTAACCGAAATTGGAGTCTTTACTTCTGTGGTGTCTGTCAGAATGTTTATCTGTTAAAAAGTCAGTATAAAAGATTTGAGGGGAAAAATCAGAGCTCAGTTCTGCTTTAACATTGCATTTAAATCACAGTAATTTTACTAAGTGAGTGGAATTTCTGATTTATGGTAGAATAAAAGAGACTACACGGCTTATGTTTGTGCTTCTCACCAGAACTTGCAGCAGTTGTATTTTTTTCAGCAGCTCATTTTTGTTTTATTTTGTTTTCATTTTTGAATGAAAGCAAATACAGGAACCAGACAAAATTTTATGTCCAAGCTGCATTGGGCAGCACTGCATACAGCTTCAATTCTGTGGCAAAACAATTTAAAAAAAAAAAAAGAGGAAAAAATGTCACTTTCACATGACACAGAAAGTTCATCTGTTTCCTTTACAAACAGAATTCAGCAAGTGGATTTTTTTTTGTTGTTTCCTCTCTCTTTCTTTTTGTGGGTATAATTAGATACCAAGATCAGAATTATTTTGTAATAATTACAAGCTTAGAATAGACTTGTGACTGGCATTTAGATAGAACAGTGTAACAAGAAAAACATACTGATGCTCTCACACTACAGACACTAAAATTTAAAAATCTGGGTTGGTGTGAAGATAACTACAGTTTTATTGGCTAATATCTGCTTATATACTGACAGAAGTGTTGGAACATAATTTATGTGCTGTATTTTGCATCTTCATGATGTGCTAAAGTATTAAGTTACCTGAAAATCCTTGATACTAGATACTTTTTTTTCCTCCCTAAACTTATGTGTGTGCCTTTTGTGCAGAAATTTGACATGAATGTAGTGTATATGTTCTTAATGATTGTCTTCATTTCTCACGAAACTTTTTAATTTCTTTTTTTTTAATAATTCATGGATATAATAACTTGATTTTTTTCAGGAAAGACGTGAAACGCTGTTACAGAGGAGCTTTTGTGGGTGGTTCATTAGGGGGCAGTAGTGCTCTTTGTCACGCCGGCTCTTTACTTTTTCGAGATAATACTTGGAAACAATTCTGGAGTCAGTCATTGTGGGAAGTGTTAAGTGTTTACATTTCTAATCTGTATATAACAATAGAAGTTTGTCTTGCTCATCCACAAAACTAAAGGCTATTAATAAAAAAAAACACATACTGAGCAAGGTAAATTAAATTGGCCATTATTTCCCCTTTTGCTAACTAAAAGTAATTGTACTAATACAATAATGTTTACTACAACTCACTCCACTTAAAGATCATTTAAATAGTTCTTTGTCAGAAGCTGACATTTAAAATTAGTATTTAACTTATCTCTATACCAGGAGAGGTAATCAGGAAACCCATGGATATATGAATGTAATTTGTGCTTCATGAAATAAAAAGAGTCAGAGGATCTGCTATATGCGATATAAATATTTATAGAGTATATTTTGTCAGCTTCAGATGAAATGCAGAGTCCCATGGGTATTATACCATCGAAATTCAAAAGTAAGGTGGTCTTTGGTTCTTTCAGGTGATTCAAGCTGCTAGTGACATTTGCATTGCCAAGGGAATGTGCTGCTTGTGACTAGTTGTAATTGTGGCCAGATTACATGACTTTTGGTAAACTGTTTTTTTTCCTGGGTTTTGTTACAAATTTGCTGTTTGCTTATACTCGGACTTTGAATTATGCTTGATCTGGATCTCACAAATATTTTGCATATGCCATGAAGAGTTTTTCACCACGGGGTGATTAAATACGGGAATGAGTTACCTGGAGAGGTTGCAGAGTTGGCAGCCTTGGAGATACTCAGGAGTCAATGGGACAAGTCCCTGAGCATCCTGACTAAAGCGTGGATTTAGCCTTACTGTGAGCAGGGAGGTGGATCAGGTAGGCTGTCAAACCCTGCCTTCCAGCCCCAGTTGTCCTGTGATCTAGGCTGCTTTGTAGCTCGGTTGCTGATGGTGTTTTGTATGAGGAGAAGAAAAAAGGAGCTTTCAATTAAAAATCCAATTAACAGTGGCTTCTTAGAATGATTCAGAATTTGAAATGTTTAATTGCATTTCTATATCTGAGGGAAGTGGAATTTCTATGAACTAGGCACAGAAAACAAACTGATATGATAGGAAACATCTTTTTGAACTGCAAGATTCTTTTGCTTCCATTTTGACATTTTAATGAGCTAAGGTGACATTTAGAACTGATGTGTAAGATACTGGCTGTGTATAAGGGTTTTATTTAATAATATAATTAGGTTTCAGATTTTTTGGGCTGTTGAGTTGCAACACAACAATCTGGGGATTTTTTGCAGACTATTATTATTTTTATGGCTGTAGGGTCAATTAACCAGTAGAGGGAGCACAAATTAACAATCCTGATAATCTGTGCTGCTAATTATGATTTTGATTTGCAAACAAAGACTGATCCCAAAAAGTGCTGTGTTTATTTAATATCTGTTTCCTTCAGTAATTTATTTAATAATTGTCCACATAGGCACACACTTGCACATTATTTCGCACTCTTAATAGCATTAATTCCTTAGGCCATCTCATCCAGACCTTTCTGAACAGCTGTGGTCATTTTGTATAACCATAGGAGCCATATAAAACAAAAAAATTGTAGTAAAGGCTGTAGAAAAGGTCTGAGGGCTTCAGAAATGTCACGTCATTGGTGCTGAATATCTCCACAGAGGAATATGAGAAGTAAGAGTGTGTTCTTAAAGAGTTTCTGCTATGCCTCTTCCCTAGGAAGATCCAGTAAGGTGCATTACTATGTAAGGTGTTTATTATTGTGTGTTTTTACACATGATCTGTAGTTAACATTTATGGTTGAAAATTGTTAGGATAAATAAACTATTCTGGCCCAGTGTTGTCTCTCGATAGTTATCCAATTTTTTTCTGTAAATCCATTCCACAGATTTCATTAGATTCAGTTATCTAATTACAATTTGTCCTATGGAAAGCTTTGCTCTTTTCTTGGTTTTCCTTCCCTTTATTTCATCTACGATTTTATTCTTAATGCTATGTATAGATTCCTTGTGAGAATTCAATACTTTGTTTATTTTGTTCCTTCTTTACACATGTATTTTAAGAATTTTGTTACAGGATTTTTGTCTGCCAATGCAAGACAAAAAATAACTGATAAATGTGCTGGTTTGTTAAACCTGCTAATGTAATACTTTTGACAAAAGACAGATAATATTAAAATGTTACTACAGGAATTTAATTTTATTTCCTTTTAATTCATTTCCCCTAACTTCTAGATGCTTTAAAAGGGGAATATAACAATGGAATTCTTTTAAGCTATTTGCAGTTAAGCTAGCAGTTGCAAAAAGTACGAAGGACAGGCCTTGGATGAATGCAAAAATGTTTAAGGATGAGATTGAGAGAAAAGATTTTTTCTTTTCTATTTAGAGGAGGTAACTGGAGACCTGGGTAGCCTCAGATAGCACAGGCCTGGTTCAAGGTCTTTCTGAACATCTGTATACAAGCAAGGTTGCTGGTTTTGGCAAGGTACACCATGAAACCAATTTTGTTCTGAGAACTAAAATCTAATAAATACTGCTGCTGATAAGAAAACGGAAACTTCCCTAAGAGAAGGTTTCAGAATATTGAGAAAAGTCCTCATATTTGTAGGAGCTGTAGTAAGAATGACTGTATAATCTTGAGCATGTGGAACAGCTCAGAAGAATGAGGCTGAAATTTATAATTTGCTTCCAGGCTGTCACATTGCTACAGAAAGCTGTCAGAAATTTCATTGCTCAACCATGAGAGCCAGAAATTCTGGACTTGCAATGCAAAGCAATTCTTGCATTAGACTGTTTTTGATCTATCATATCTATGATCTCTGATTAAATCCATTTAATTAGGGGAAAAAATGAAGCTGCAGTCCAGAATTTTCAAGATGCTGAGAGGACTTTTGTTTTCTTACCAGTGTAGAAATCGACGGCAGAGTAACCCATGTCCTGTTAGTTGTGAGTAGTTTGACATTTTACTTGGAAACCATTTACCAGATGGTATGACTCCAGGAGTATGCAGTCACCTCTGGCAGTTGTACTGCAGGATATAGTTAATTATCTGGCTTCATTTGTGATCTTACATGATTTAATTACCCAGCTTATAGTAAGGATCTTTTTACAGGGATCTCTGTACAGTATTCTTATGTTTCACCTGGCTTTATACACAATTTATAAATACAATCTATAACACATGAATTTACAAACGCAGTAACTGGCTACAGCCTCTGCACATGCTCTGTTCCCACTAAAACACTCCTAACGATTTTGTCCATGTGTCTTTGTGTCATGGAATGAAAGAAGAAAATGATCCCAGTTGACCGTGTACAGGTGGTTGCAGCCTTGGGCAACCTCAGCCTATAGTTAGTACAGGAATAAATTGAATTGTCTGTAATGTGTAACTTTACCATTGTCAGTCCAAACAAGCAGCAGAAAAGTAGCTGAAATACTTAAAAGTTTAAACTTAACTTGGTGACCCATTTCAATGCCGTGCAGAGTTAAACTTTAAGGCCTTAAGGGCATTTGAAAAACGCAAAGATCTGGTGAGGTTTTTCTCATGTAATGCAGTTGTGCATGCCACCTTTTTACTTACAAAATTTGCTTCCTCTTTGCCTCAAACTGGTTTTGTAGGTTTGATCCTTCAGTCTTTTCAGATGAAGAAAAAACATTCATGGGACTCATTGCAAATTCTCAGGCATCTGTGTACTTTCTTGCCTCATATTCTCAGAAACTGTGCAGTGTTTTAGCAAATGAACCATTGTCTTCATTTGTGTGTAGCAGTGGAAAATAACCCTATTTTTTCAGTACTTTTGCTACTCTTTTGCAGTAGTTCCTGGCAGTACTGATCCCTGTGCTTTTACTTAGGCAATAAGCTCTGTGGTCCCTTCACAAACGTGTTGAAAACTGGAGTCTCTCCCATGTCTGTTTCTTCCTGGCTCTAAGGTAGAGAGATAAGGTAGTGTAAGAAATGGGTGAGATTAGGGAGAGATGAACGTAAAAGTTGAACTCTGTCTAGCAGCAAGGCTCGGTCTTACCAACATAGCTCTTCTGCGTGAATCCTGTGTTACAGCAAGTTGACTGCTGCCCTTAAGAACTGGAGGTGAGGGCAGAGGAAGACAATGTGTAATCTCCAAGTCAGCAGGTTTCTAACATGGATGTTTAAAAACAGATAATTCTTGTATGTATAGATACATAAAAATCAAAATTTCCTCTGAATGTTAAAAGGTATAAAATTCAGAGGGTCATAAGACCTTTAGATATAAGTATATAAAGTGAATAGCGTTTTATGGGATTTAAATCAGGTGGGAGTGGTTGTCCCTTGCATTATTTGACAGTTACTAGCAAGCAAAGAAGAGGTGGAATATGTTTTTTTTTTAAAGTGGGAGATTAACTTTTCATATATGAAAGTCTTGGTATTGGGGAAGCTGTGCAGAACTACCTATAAACATGTGTCTGCACGTTTTCTGAGTACCACTGGAAAAGCTTCTCAGTTTTCCATCTTCAGCTTTTTGATTCTTCCATCTGTAAAATGGTGAATTTGTTACTGCTCAGCAGTTGCAACTTGGAGGAACTTGCTTGTGGAAAGTTCTGTTATCTGTTAATTCTGTATTTTTCCTTTGAGGGGTTCTAAATGAGAAAAGTTATGAGAGACCTTATTCCTTTTAAAAGGAATGTGCTTTTTGTCGGTAGACTTCTGCTTTAAAATACTTCACATCTTTAAGAGCCAACAGTTCTGTTTTTCTGTAGCTGGTTCCCATGTAAGGGATATCTTCAGAGCCTGTTGGAAGACGTAGGATTGTCTTCTACAGTCATGATTACTGCCTGTTTTTCATTTATACTGACACTCCAGAAGCGGTTGCCTTGGTCCTCATTACTGTAGCTGTAGCTTGGGAGCAGTCTGTGCTTTGCTGGAAGAGGTGAACTCTTCTTAATGCCTTGTCTTCTGGTAATGAGTACTGTGTTGGAGGCACTCTCTGAATATGAGGAGATCTTCAGTCAGAGAGAAGCAAAATATAAAAAAGAGAGAGTTAAAAGTAAGATCTAAATATGTACAGAAGGTTTTAATGGAAGTTGTGAACTTGCCTATAAATGCCTCTAACTTTTTTAGCGGCACCATAGAAATGCATTTTTTGGAGACGCTCCAAAAAGAGGTGGGTTAATGACTTTGCTTGGGGTATCCAGAAAAAACAGTGTGGAATATTCAAAGAAAGCTTTGTCTTACACAGCCTATTTCTGGGGGGGGAAAAAAAAAAAAAGAAAAAAAAGGTGATTAAACAGCAACCTTGTAGAAGAGAGTATGATGTCCACACCTGCCTAGACTGACTGCAGTGCTCCAGCTTTTCTCTACGTAATTTCCTGTTTTTTTCAGGCTTACTGTAGTTGGTTAAAATTTCTTTTCTCACCACTGCATTCTGCTGCTGCAGCTGTGGCAGGATGGGCAGAAAACAGAGGAAACTTTCTGCCTTCCATTACTGTGTTAAACAGCGCTGTGTAGTGAAACACTGCTCAGCAGGCTCTGTGATGGGCATGGATAGAAATGGAACTCTTGTGTTGTAAGCGGAAGAAACAAAGTTCTGTGAAGAAACAGAAAAACAATCTAATATAAATGCCAATGAAATGGGTTCTTACTGTCCACCCTAAGCAGTTCTTCAGTAATTTGTATAACTTTTTATTCCATTTTTCTTATAGAATAAATAATGACAATAAACTTCTTTTTTAAGAGGTACTTGATTATTTTGTCCCAAGTTGTGTATTTTTCACCTTTGAAAGTTAAGTGGATGGATTAGCTTGGAAACTTAAATATTATGTTGCTGTTTAAATTATATGAAAGGTATTCTAAGAGGAAGGGAAGCAGGAAGGTGTAAGAGGCATGGAGTAGTCATTCAGCCTGTGAGTGTCTTATTTATGTTGATTCTCTGTGGAACTTCTGAAAAGCCTAGCTGCAGGCTGACATATTTTAACCCAAGTCAGACACTCTGATCTTGCTCTTCTGCTGTGATAAGTCTTTGTTATCTTCATAAAAAATCTTGTAGACTAGAAGTCCACTGTAGCAAATTTCTGATTTGTGAAATGTAGTATTTTCAATTCATTTTGCTTAATTATTGCTGTAGGGCAGGTTTTTATAGGCAAATTTGATGAGAACATTATGTAAATGAACATTTTTAGAAGTACCATAATATTTGGGGTATTTGTTTTCTTGCTGAGTGTCATGTTCCCTAAATAAATTTTGCTGTGTTATACATTTATGCACGTCAAATGGGTCATTTCAATCAGTCTCTAGTTTTGTTTTTTTTTTCTCCCTACAGTATCAAATCACTTGCTTGATCTTCAGTTGCAGTAGACTTAGTTATTCCATTCTTATATTTGTAAAGTTTTTTCTTTTGCCTATTTAGGCTGAATATTAATTGTTTTTCCTTGAAAATATAGTTGTGTTGTGTGTTCTGACAAAATAAGGCGAGCTTCAACATCATGGACATTTCTAAGGCAGTCCTAACACTAAATTTTTGTATAATACCTGCCTTGTACAGGCTGGAATTGATATTTAAAATTATAGAACTACATTGCATATTTGTAAGCATTGCATTGCAAGCCTGAGTATAATTACATGCTTTTAAAATCTGTTTGACCGCCCTAAGATTCTGGAAGATGTCTGTCTTAATAGACAGAAGAGCCGAAAATAAATTACATTTAACAAGTATGATTTTTGCCTTTTAAGTTTCTGAAGTGCAAAAAGGAAGTTGGGTCAAATGGATTAAAAATCTCATAGATAATTCACAATATTTAAATAACTTCTGAAATCTGGGAATATTTAGCAAAGTTAACTTTAATTGTTCCTTAACGTTCTTGCATGTCCAATCTCGAATTTTTTAAAAAAATAATTTCTAATTTGTTTTGTCCTCTCCAACAAACCTTTCAACTCACGTATCAGAGTATGTACTCTGGAACGGGCACGGCGAGCTGCATTTGAGTAGCTAGTATGTTTGCATGGAGGAACATCAGCGTCAGCTTGAGGGTCAGCAGCACACTGCTGGAGCGGGGAGCTTCGGGTGAGCCGTCTCCTGCTGCTGAAGCGTACGCTGACCTGTTAGAGAGGTAACAGCGAGGTTCCGATCCTGGCAGGGAGCGAGCCAGGGAGCTGCCCTGGGAACAGCTGCCTGCTTTCCCTTCGGCGTCTTGTCCACAGCGGTCGTAACTCCATCTTCTGCACTGGAAGGGGGAGAGATACTGGTTGAGTGAGTGTAGAAGCTTCCAGTCCAAGTATCTGCACAGGACTTGGGACACTTGGCATATCCCTTAGATTTATATAATGGGGCAGTTTACCTTTCTTCCAGAAGAAGCACTGCTGAGTGTCTGAGGGCAGAGGGGTGGATTTGGTAAATTTACGGGGGCTTTAACTGGATGGTGCCATGACTACTCTTGTCAGTATGAAGTTGAACAATTGTGAGATTCTGCTTCAAAATATGAGCATTTTCCTTTCAGACTTTCTCTGTAATCCTTGCAAGAGTAGGGCTAGCCACAGAAACCAAAAATGAACTGTTTGAAGCATTTGAATACAGTGTCTCTTTTATAATATTAAAAAGTGAGGACATCACATGTGAAACTGTTTCATTTGGGTTAGGAAATTACAAATTCTATTACTGTATCTTTACTGTGCAGCCCAAAGGAGAGAAGCTCATCTGTGTCAGAGCATTTGTACCTTGCCAGGGTCAGGTTCCACCACTCACTGTGGGACCACTTTGGGGCTGTGCGTCCTGCACCTGGTCTTGTTTCGCCGCTCTCCATTGTCTCTATGCACAACCTGTCACGCCTCTTGTTAACTGACACACATGCATACCTTTTCTTCCTAACCATGTCAACACTTATATCAGAAGAGGCTGTTTGGGGGTGAAAGGGTGGCTAGGAGCAGCTGCCAGACCAATTCATATACCGTGCAGATTGCGCCTTGCTTTTGTCATGTACTTCTAGAAAACGTTATGGTGAGGAGAACTATATCCAGTTACCCTGTTGGTTCATACCCTGCCAGCAGCTCTGTATCACTGAGACTGTTACAAACTAATTAGGTGTTTTATGTGACAAGCATCTCACCAGGTCTGCTCAGAGTAGTACATAAGGAGCCCTTGCTTCTTCATGTGCGTTCAGTTTACATTTGTGTTCACCATCGTTGTGACTCTCCCCTGTGCTCTGCTTTTCCTATGTCAGTTCTTTAAATGCACTGTTTTGTGTGTTTTGGTACAAAAAGGTACTGTCAAGAAAAAGTAATGCTCTAGGTGATTATGACTTTCCAACCAAGCTGCTTTGCAGGTTGATAACATGTTTTTGAATTTAAAAGCAATTGATTGTTCTGTATTTTCTGTCTGCTTTGCAGAATCACTGGGCATACTTTTCTGTTACTTTTTCTTATTTTTTCGTGAATGTGCAAACTAATGAAATGGCCAAATCTGGCTTCCTAGAGAAGTAGTATGTATATTCTTGAAAGAGTACAAGGTGAGCATCTCCTGCATTGCTAACATCTGTCCTGCTTGAGGCAATAAATATACAGTACATGCTGTCAAACAGTATCGATGATGTGCATTTGACATTGAACAGGGGTCTGTAACAGTGCTGTGTCACCCCGTTCCAGTCATGCTTCAGGTGGAAGAGGGTAGGTCATCACCTCAATTATATGCAAGGGCGGCAATTTTCACTCATCTTGTTTCCTGTTTACAAATGACTGGAGTCTGGTATCTGGAACTGTGTGGCATCTAAATTTGTGCCACTTGGCTTTGTATGAGCATTTAGCAAACTTTAAAAGCTGCTGTGACAAGTGACCTTTTTCACAGGTTAAAATACATGAAATATGACCTCTTTCAGAGGAGAACCACAACCCACAGCGTGGCCTATAGCCCCTGAGGAAATCTTGTTCAGTATGATTGTATAAAATCACTACTAATGAAATAACAAATACATATTTCTAGGAATACACACTCACTGGCAAGGCAGTAATAGAAAGAGATTTCAAGAGGCAAAGGAAAATACTTTTTTTTTCCATATCGAGACAGATCCTGTTACTAAGAATACACTTTGAAGCCTTGTAGTAATGAAAGGGCAATACAATAACAAAAGCAGAGCCAAAGCTAATGAAAATGCTTGTCTAGCTTGAAATTTATACGTAAGGAAAAGCTGCTTCTTTCTGACCACTTGAACAACATTTTTGAACTTGCATATACATGGTCAGAGTAACTAAGTTGTCCAGCCAGCCCATGAGGTGGAACCACACCAGTGGGTAAAATGGAAGAGAAGATTGCACTGTGATGCTGTCTCCGTGAGTTTATAGCTATCTCAGTGTAAGGGGATGACAATTTCTGTATGTAATCAAAATATTATAAGAATTGCTTTGTAAGTGGTGTTTGTAAATGCTTTCATTCCTCAACAACATCACGATTAGGCACTGAGTTTTTTAGTAATACCCAATTCGAGGCTTTTTGGATTACTTTTGATGCATAGAGGCAGGTAGCAGAGTTTTAAAGAAGGCTGAAAATGCTAGACTATTTCTCTGTTCTCTTTTCCAGCATGAACAGAAACTGGGAGCTGGGAGATGCTTGTGCTTGGGAATAAGTCATGTTATGAGACTGGGAATTTGACAGCAAAACAAGTTGCCAGGAGCCAGGTTTGTAGGCAGCTCTGGTCAGTGTACATTTCTTTGATTAGGTACCTCAACACTAAAGGATGCACTTGTCTCCTTTATGAGATGCAGAAATGTATTATCTGCTGTGTTGGCGTAGGAAAATCTCAGGCTTAAGCTTTCTGGAGAAGCACTGACACCATACCTTAGGGCGCTGCCCACTGGTGACTCTGGACTGGTGACTGTCATACCTGCTAGTCCTGGAGGGTTTTTTGCATCCTGGAACTGAGTATAGGACTAACTGCACAGAGGAGTTCAAATTCATGGAGTTTTTCCTCTTCTCCTATTCTGAATCCTAAATAAAGGAATTTCAAAATCTAACCATACACAGTTGAAATCAAATAAATATCTTTGTTCAAGAACAAGTGTACAAACATTACAAATACTGCCTGCAAATATTTGAAGTCATTACTGGAAAGAAAGTGCGTTTTATTAGAATATCTTAGAGTACTCAGGAGGAGAAGGTTCATTTGAAGATGCAATTTAGAGGCAGGAGGAAAGGTATCTGTAGATTCAGGAAAGTACTTGTGATAGCAGAGGACAGAATTCCTGAGCTGTTTTTTCTTGTCATTTCTAGATCGCTTTGCCTCTTCACATTCCCTTTCCTTCTTCCTTTCCATCATCTCATCTTCATAGGAACAAGCACATTGTGCTCCTATCAAAGAAATGCTACAGATTCCAAAATATCTTTGAAATTCCTCAAACAGCAGAATTGCCATCGAAGTGGGACAGAATTCGTGGGGTTGGTGCTGTGTCTAAGAAGGTCTAATACATGTTTTCAAATGCTGCCTTCATATAACTAGTATCTTTATTTTCATTGTTGCTGCTGTTTCTTTTCTTTTTGAAGAATAGTTGTTTAAATAATATATTGTTATAATTCTTTAATAGATTGGTTTCCTTTGTTCTTCAGGGCTTAAAGCCCTTCTTGTGCTGTAGGGTATTTTCTGCCCCTAAAGGGATAGCATGGAATGATATAAATGAAAGGAAGATGCTTAGGCAGTGTTTAGACAGTTTCAGAGTTCCTGGATGGCAGTGTATTCCTATCTGTACTTTTGGAGGCTAACGTTTAACAAGTTCTCGAGCATTTTAGTTTTCTCTTTCTAAATTTGTGTCACATTCAGTGAAAATGAAGGTCTTTCTGATGAGGTCCAAAATGGTTTGTAGATAATATGGATAAAATCAAGAATAGCCAGGATTTAGTATTGAAATTGGTACTATTTCTTTTCAGATGCAGATGTATTTGAGACAATATACAGGAGGAAGCGTTTAATGCTAAACCTTTTCAGGAGAACTCCTCTGCTGCAGCAGCAAGGAGCTTCTCTGTTGGAGTGCATTGATTTGCCAAGGGTACTGTAGCGAGGCAGACTCAGGTAAGCTGGCACAGTGACGTCTGAAAACGGTATAACACAGAGCAGAAGTGCATGAAACAAATACGGGGAGGTGACGGCAGTAAGGGCAATTAACAGCAACAGAGGAGCAAGGAGGTGTTGTTCATTGAAAGCTAACTGAAGTTAAGTTTAACATGTAGAGTTTTTTTGAGTAAGGCTGAGGATGATTAACATGCAGGGAAGCAATGCAGTGTGAGAAGTGTTATGCCACATGACGCAGTGCTTTGTTCTCAACCTGGTATCTGAAAAGTCATTCTGAAAAGCTCTTGAAAATTCAAGTGTAGCATAATTTGAATTTACTTTTTTAGTGGAGTTCCTTTAAAATTCACATTACCATTTTAAACTGCAATTGTGTGCTCCTGTGGCCTTGAGGGAGTCACAAAGAACTTGGAGCCATCCTTGACTTTAAGATTGAGGTCTGCAGTGGACAGACTCCTGTCTAGGACAGAGTACACTTGTGTTTACTGCTTTTGAAGAGAAGACCTTGACGCATCTTTAACCGAGGGAATGTGATCCAAGGGTGAGCCACAGACCAACAGCAGATCCTTCAAAGATGTGTGGAAATAATAAAACAGAGGAAGGATATAACAAAAAAAACCCCAAACAACCAGACCCAAAAAAGGCATGTAGTGTATCTATCCTTTATGGATAGACTGATGAAACGTATTTGTCAGCACTGAGCATGAGAGGCGCAGTGCTGTAACTTAAGCACCACAGTGAGACGTTAGGTCATGGATACTCATTCTAAACTCTTTCTTCCTTTCTTTGCAATAAAATAGTTTGTTTTCAAAACATTCCAATCCAACATAACCCAGCTTTGAATTTGTTGAAGTGACTTGAATGTTTTCGTTAATGTGACTATTTAAGATGCTCAAAACTTGCAAACTTGAGAGACTACTGGCTTTTTATAGTGATGTGGACAGACAATGGAAAAAAAAAACCAGCATTCTGTTTTTCCCACTGTTTTCTGAAGCACTTCAGTAATGTGCTTTCAGTGTTAGCTAAAAAGCTTTTTTTTCCCAACTAAAGGCAATAAGAATTGTGGACCAAATGTGAATCAGCCTATAAAACTGCTTTCCAGCTCGAAACCAAAATACTAGTATTTTAGTGTGTCTTTATATGAAAATAAGGACTTCCCATTTTCAGAATTATGTGGAATTGGCATGTGTTTAATTCACAAGAAGTTGCAGGGGTAGGGAGAGTGTGAATGTTAGGAAGACTGCAAGTTATTATTGCCACTGGAAACGATATCCAGCAATGTGCTGTTCTACCAACAGGTCTGGAACAGGTGCAAAATTAATCTTCTGCCTTTGTACATGTACAACATATGTTAATACCTTCATATTACCTCAGAGCTTGAGAAAATTAAATTCTTCTTTGGCTTTGTGGAAATAAAGTTTAAAAAAAAACAGTTACATGCAGTCACTGCTTTCTTATCATTTGTATCTAATTCATATACTTCCATTAAACAACTCTTTGCAGGTGGGGTGGTTTTTTTTTTTTTGGTTAAAGAATACTAGCATCTTTACTGAGTGTAAAAACATTTGGAAAATGTTGAGAAAAAAGCCTTTGGGCTAGAAAAGTAGAAAAGCATCTTTTAGTTTGTCCCACAAAATCCCTTTCAAGTTTAATTGACTTAAACTGTGTAAAAATTATGATTTCATTTTTGCTGATTGTTTCTCATAGAAGTCCTGGATTTTTGCCTGAACACTAATTGATTATGAGCATTCTGAATTAAGGTCAGGCTTTGCTGTCATTAAATACCAAGCAGATAACACTCTTGGGTACTGTGGAGAGCACTCAGTCCAGGTGCTGAAATAATGCACCTGGGAGAAGGAGAGTGCTTGGCTGGTCTTCCTTCTAGTCTTGAATCTAGTACAGAGATTCAGCTGTGTACTCTCCACTTTCTGAAGGTGGCATATAAAATAAGGTAGAAGAAGGTGACTGGTCTCCCCCCAGATAGATGAATGCTCTACAGAAAATGGAAAAAAACATTTCCAGAAAGTATAAGATAATATACACCCATGTACTAGCAGAAAGATGGGTGAGGTAACCAAAAGGATTTTTCCAATAATTCTTTTAATTGTAAAAAAAAAATTCCTATTTAAACTTGTAAATTAAAAAAAAAAAAATAAAAATATATATATATATATATGTAGTGAGGGACTGCAGATGTGCGAGTAACAGTAAAATCTGTTTTGCTTACAATTATGTTACTCTGTCTGTGGGCTGCATGGAGCCTGGAAATCAGTTTGGAGAGGGGCAGAAAATCCTTGACCAGGAAGGAGGAGACAGTTGTCTCTGGAACAGGCATCATGGGGAATAGCACAGCATGGGATTGAATTTCCTTGGCTGTTCTTGTTAGAATGTTGGAGATGTTTTTATCCTGAAGTTACTGATACAGACTCTGAAACTTAACATTGCTTAACATAAGAGGGATTTTTTTGCATGTCAATAGATACCTATGTCAACAGTTGTCAAGTACCCTTCAAGGCAAACGCGAAATCAGTAGAACAAACTGTGACTGCAGAGATGAACCTTGGAAGTAAAAGCAAAACAAAACAGAACAAAGCAAACCCCCTTCCTCCTCCTGGCTGTTGAGAAGTGTATTGATTCTCCCTCTAAATCCTTCGAAATGGCAAGTGTGTGTTTTCTTCTGTAGTAGGTGGAAGAAAGACTGGTGAATGAAGTTCACCACTGTCTCAGTTGTGCTGATATGTTTGTAAAGTTACATTGCAAGATGAATCCCTAAAATGAATTAGAAAATGAAACAAAACCAATGCCCTGGAGGTTTCTAGATATCATGAGTGCTTAAGTTTCCAGCGGGCTCTACAAAAATATTGCACTGGCACAGAAGAAAGTAGACTCTGGTTTGCAGGTGGTTGTGAGTTGTTAGCATGAGGAGGGGCGTGACATAGCAAAGAAAATGCAACTTTAAACTGTTCTTAACTGTTACGCTTCTTTTTCATGGTTGCTGGACTCATGCTTTCCAAAATAGCAGTCGTCTCTCAGATTTTATCTTAAGGCTAGCATTTTGCTTTACAGATGTAGATAGAAGTGATACCCTTCTATATGCATGTTTGTGCCTTTAGTATTGCTGCTAATACAAAGATCAGGAAGATTTTTGATACGCTCTTAAACTTTAACTTTTCAGAGGCAGGAAAGAGAAATGACTTGCATGGAATTTATTAAGGTTGATTTATTTGGATTCCTTGTTAATGAAATCAGTGAGATGGAGAGACAATTAAATATTTCAATAATTCCTACAAATTTAAAAAGCAGAAAATTGCTAAGCATTTTGGCTATTCTTTTTTGTAATCGTGTTTGTACATGTTTGTCTGAAGTGCTGTTTGATTAGATTCTTTTTGTGTTTCTGCTCAACCTTAAAATAAGTTTTACCCCAAGAAATTCACAGTCTCAAAGAGCTTTTTGTATAAAGTTTGCATATGAAGTTTTACAGGTGGTGAGCTTATCTCATGCTACTGTAGCTGTTTTAAAATAATTTTCTCTTGTGTCCAAACATAAACCAAAGAATACAATAAGAAGAATTTGATTTGTAAATAAAGTACATATAATTAAAAGGTACCGGTATGAAATAGCAATGATAAGAAAGTTACCTGATTGTAATCAACCTGCATTATGAAAGAGTAAATAGGAGGGAGAGAAGAATGGAAATTATGGAAATGTCAATATGGAACACATTTAGAGTAGATATTGTGCACATTAGTAACAGATAAGATAAAATTGCCAAAATGGTTTCAGTTAAAGGATCAAGAATGACATGGAATGTATGGAATTGACTGAGGCAGGAAATGAATGGCTGAGGAGCAAAACCCTCTTTGAGATGCAGGAATTAGCCTACCACTTTGTTTTCTCAACTAATAATTGACGTGTAGCTAGCTAAGGAAGTCATAGAAATAAAGGATGTTGCTTGTAACGTGTGCAGTGATACGAAAAATAAAAAATGAGAAAGTTATGAAAAAAAGATAAAAAGAAATAGAGTGATTAAGGCAACCACAACTGAAACTCAGAGATTCTTGTCCAAGATGATAGTGATTATTATCAAAAGGATTTCAATGTATTCAATTAGTATTTTAAATAAGTTTTTCAAGTTGAAGGGGAGAAAGTTGAGAACATCACTGAAAATGGCTAAATTAAATATGGAAGGAACAGTTTATGTGGGTCTGTAGCTGGCAAGCTTAAAAGAGATTTAAGTTTTCATGCTGTGAAAGTGCTGTCCTCAAGTAAGATGTCAGAAGTGGACATTTCTGGGGAAGCTATATATTAAAAATTCTCTGTAAAGCAAAATACTTCGACTTGCAGAGTTACCCCTGCTTTGAGCGGGGGTGGGGTGGGCATGGTTGGGCCAGATGACCTCCTGAGACCCATTTCAAGCTAAATTATTCTGCAGTTATGGAGAGATTTCAGTTGTGAAAGTGTAACTAGACTCTTCTGCAGAGTCCTGAAAAAGAAGCTGTATAGAGTCATAACTAATTTAGTATTTAATCTGCTCCGTTTTGTTTAAATAAGAAAAGTAAGCAAGAGTGCCCAGGTTCCAGAGAAAGTCAAAGGTGAGACCACCCTGTTAGAGGAGGAAAGCAACAGAGACATTAAATCCACCAATCAAAGGGTCTCTTTCCTAGACAGAATTGCACTTAGCTTTTGTGAAAGGTTCCTAATTTGTTTTGGCCCTTGCTAAAAACCACGTGATTCTAGTCAGTTTGTCACATTTTCCATTCTGTTAAGCTGTCCAAGTGAATTTTCATTAGAAATGCTACTTAATGGGAGATGTACAAAAGTGCTATAGCATCGCAGCTGAGTTCTTCAATGAAATTGATTCTCATTAAAATCACTCAGTCTCTACTAGATAATGGAAAATAATGAGTTGCTCATAACCTGGCAGACTTGGGACCTATGTCAAGCATTAACCAGTATTGCTGTAGTTAGTGTTACCTGGCATTATATTAATTATGTGAAACATGCACAATAAGGAGCTGTTTGACAAGCAGTGAAATGAGGTAAAAACAGTATACAGGATAAAGTACCAGATGCAATAGTAGCTCTGTGCCTGCAGCGCAAGTTTTGTGGTATTCCATATTTAATATTATATTAAAATAGCATTTGGGCATATATTTGTGGTTGCAGTTACTCTGGGCAGAGTTTGTAGTGCAGGAAATGAACAGTTTGGGACCTGGATTCTGATCTCTTGTCACTCTCTGTGTTTATTGACTTAGTTTATTTTAAGAGTAATACTAGTGATTTAAGCTTGTTTAGGACCAATAAGCAGGGTATCATTTCAAGGAAACTTTTTTTCTATTTCTTCTATGAATCTGTAATCTGATTCCACATTTTACAGTGTAGGATTTGGTGAATGGGACATGAAGATTATATGTTAAAATTAATTTATAAAGCATCTCTGAAAAGCTTCAACATTTTAAATGCCAACCTTAATTTGCTGCAGATTTCTTTGTAAAATCTGCAATGTTCTGCATTGAGAAAATACATTATTGTGATAGGTAACTTTGATGATTATTTTCCCTAAGAAGGTCTGAAATTAGTGGTGGTTTTTTTTTTTAACTTGCTGCTCTGTGTCTGAATAAGGTATGCATTTATAGATTCCTTGCAGCAGGATCCATTTTCTCTGTACTTAAAAATAGCAGATTTTTGCCACAATTAGAAAATGTTCCTTCAAACTATTGCTAAATGCAGTTCTTGATTTTAGTTTAGCACTTTTCGTATTTCCTCATATCAGTGTTTTAACCTGTTAGCTGATATGCCTTGTAATTCTGCAGTGCTTTCTTTAGATACTAATTTTAATACAGTGCTAATGCTCTATAGAAAAAGCTGTGGAAGCGCTGTGGAAGATCTGGATTCTGTGTAGCTTTGCCCCTCCTGTTCGCATGTAACAAACAGCAATATTCTTTGTTTTAACACACCGTCTGCTAAAATTGCATGTTGCCTCTACTTCAGCTGACAAGCTGCGTACCTAGTTCCACCTACACCCAAGCTGATGTGAGACACAGGAATGACCATAAACCTGTGGTCCGTTGCTGGCTCCAGTGGGCTGCTTCGCAGAGGGGTCTGCAGGCAGCAGGTTGGTGTGCTAAGCCATCGTTGGGATGCACAGTCCCCCCCGTACTTTGAGATGTGCTGTCTTGTAGCACCTGAGACTGTGCCTGTGTGCTCCGCAATGCCTCCACAAGCGAGTCAAGCGTAAAGGGTGGTGTTGATGTGGTTTGTCTTCAAGGTACAGCCAAAACACTTACCTTCTTTCAGTCCACTGCAAACACTAGCATGAGAATGGTGAATGAGGATGGAGAAGCTGGACAGCTTGCTGGGGAAAGCGGAGTAGTGGATGGTGGCGTTTCTGTGGCATTGCTGTCTTGTGTACATATGGTTGTTTTTTAAACCTATTAGAAAATGGATGTTTGTAAAACCAAAATGTACAAGCCAATTATTAGACTGAATTCACATTCAGTTTTCATAAGGTGTAAGGAACAGAAAGATGGTTGTAAAATGTTATATTGCTATATTTAATAAATTGGAAAAGTTTATAGGAACCATATTATAAAATATAACATATTAATTATTGCCAGGCTAAGCCTGGAAGCAGGGTTTTGCTGGGACACTTTTTCTTTTTTTAACAGTGGTATTCTGCCAGTGGAAGGTACTGCTCAAATTTCACATGAAACTGCATGCTAACCTGCGGTGTTCGCTGGTGATAAAAGTATGTTGTGCTTGTTACAGAACATAGCAGGAATAGTAACACTGTTGCCTTTCTCACTTATTTCATCTAAAAATTATGCTTTGTTTAAAGGAAAAAAATCACGCACTGAAATGTTCTACCATTTGCTTCTAATATGTACCCCCCTCCCCTTGGGGTCTTGTCTATTTTATTGATTGAATTCTTAAATTAGACTTCTGAAAAGTTTTGGAAATGCAAAATTAACCCTTTCTTTATCATAATGAAACACAGTCTTTGCAGTGAAGTAGGGCTATGGGTATTTTTTTTTTCTCTGTCAATGGTCTCAAAGACAAGACAGTCCTTTTAGGCGTAACAACTTAAACAGTAGCAGGCAATTGTGAATTAGGAGTGGAATTACATTTTTGAAAGAACGTATCTTTGAATAAAGTCTGTTGGAATTCTGACATACTGTTTTCAGTATGATACCTATTTGTAAATTGTTAAAAACTTTACAGCATAAGAGAGGTATATGAGTTCTTTAATCTGAAACAGACTAATGCACACAGAGGTAAAATATTAGCAAAAGGTCACACCACACATTGGCGGTAAGTTCAGGAATAGAACCAAAGCACTGTCTACTGGGAAGCTGGATGTCTTAATTCTGGTTCTTGCGAACAGAGGGGAACAAGGATATTCATAATATGTGTTGTAACAGTTGACGCAATCTGAACTATTCTTACACTGCCAGGTACTCTGAAGTAATAAATAAGTATGTCTGAGGCACAGCCAATACCTCAAAGTGAGAAATCCACGCATTCTTTTATTGTCTTTAATTTTGTGCTGTAACCATTGTGCAAGTCTGGACTGCATTATTGCAGTTTACTCTTATATGTTTAACTTTTGGCCATACAAATATGGCACGCACAGCAGACTGGTGGGTGAGTGGATGAGTGGGTTTTGACAATTACGATGTTATGGCATAGTTAAAAACAGTGTAAGTGAAACTTCAGATTTGTGTCTCAGTATGGCTATATTTTGTAAAATAAGGTTTTCTAGAAGTAGAGAATCTGGAGAAGTGAGGGAAGAGGTGGATAGAGGATGGAGCTGGGCAAGTCCTAAAAATGCTGGGGTGTGTTGCCTTGCTTTGTCGAAGAGCTGCTTTCACACTAGCCATGTGTGCCTACATCAGTGTGGCAAACACGCAGGAGATGTTTTAGAGCTTCTTGTGGCGTAGGAGTTCTGGTGCCTTCTGACAGAAATGAACAACTGGGCATAATTTTTAGGGTATATTTAACCAAATCCATAATCCTGTCTTTCAGGTCTTTGGATCCCAAAACATATTCATTATTATTTGAATAATTTATTATATACACTCTCATCAGGATATCAAGGCTATAGAAAATATTTCTTATGGAGAAAGATTCCCTATGTAATGGGAATCTTTTTGCATTATTATTAGTCTTATATTCTTGGTTTGGTCATTTTCATATTTGCCAAGGCCCTGTGGCCAGATTCGATGCTTATAATTTTCTGGATACGTTCAGTTACCAGTGTGATCAGTTTCTGTATTTCTGCTAGTAATTTTTTTAACCTCATCATCTGATAGTAGCTTGCTTGTTGAATGCCAAAAGCTTGTGTATGTTATTTATTTTTTCTTGATTAATTATTTTTATGAGCAAGGGACTAATTCATTCCTTGTGCTCCATCAGCCCAACTGATCTGGTTTATTAAATCACGTCCATGATACCCGTGACCTTGGAAAAGTCATAAAAATTTCAAATGCCCTCTGCTGTTCTCCCATGTCACTTTAAAGAACTGGCCTAATGGGGTAAATGACAGGAAGGAGAAAGAAATATGCTACATGGATAATTTTTTTTTTTTATTATTATTCTTGGTGTTATATTTAGTTTAGAAGACTTCATTTGTATTTTGAGAAGCCGGGTTTTGTAATTCAAATAACCTGTGTAACCTGAATTCTGTGTATGGAACATTGGTTTTAATAATTGACATTTGTATTCATTTCCAAACCACATTTTGGCCCTTTTGCAGAAATCTGAGTAATAAGGCTTCCTCAGTGCATTATTATGAGCATGGTATACAATATGAATATATTTGTGGAGGTGGTGTAATAGCTATCTGTTGAGGAATACTGTTTTACTTTGTCCTGAAAGATACATTTTAATTGGTGTTTAGAGGGAGTAAGCCCTTGTTTCACAAACTGTGACTATTCGGAAACATGATGTGTGGTTAAGAGGAGCTATGAATAATATGGCAGACAGGTAAATTCTGGTGAATTTAGCAGGTTTTTTTGGCTGAAGACTGTGTTGTTTTTTTTTTTTTTAATACCCTTTCATTATCAAGGAACCATAAAACATAGAGGGAAGTCGGGGCAGAATTTGTGTGCACAATGGAGATACCCAAGTATAACTTTGCTTCCCTCCAAAATCATATGAGTAGTCCATTGAGCAGAATAATTGCATGCAGCACTGGCTCAAAAGAAAACAGTTGTCTCTTGTTTACCCCTTCACTGTGGCCTCTTTTTGGCTGCAATTACAGAATGTGTTAAAATCAAGTGAAGTGCATTACTGGAGGACACATGCGGAGACTTTCTTTCCTTAATCAAATACTACAGTTTAGCAACAAAGACTGAGTAAAAGATTTTAGCATGACACTGTTTCAAATTTAATGTTTTAGTTTTTCCTGGTATACGAGCACCAGACTCTCTACACCTTGTTTTTTTTGTAGTAGTGGTAATGTAAAAGGTTAAGGAACATTTTCACCTAGAACTGTATGTTTCTGACGAACTCCCATGTTCCCATAGCAATTTTAGTAACCACACGCTGTTTTACTGGAAGAGTGACTTGAGGATATTGCCTGATCTCTCTCTACCTCCCATGGTAAACCTTCTGTTTGTTTTGTGAATTTAGTAGTCAGAGGTGCGGGATAAAACTTGCCGTCTCTTACTTAATGACACTTCACAGCCAGTAGGACTGCCAAACTGCTGTACAACTTTCCTTTTTACTTCATTAAGCAACACAGAGGAACAGATCACAACAATTATTTTCTATCCTAATGCGTCATATTGACTGAAACATTTAAGTCTAAAAATAGATAAGTACCATGAAATAAAAGCCTTAAATGGGAGAAGGGACATCTTCACAGCTCCAAATGGGTCTAAGGAGAGGAAAAAGTGCAGAAAGACCCAGGTCAGGAAAATTTAGCTTTTTCAAATGAGTGAAGCGTGAGTTGGCGAGGGGGGAGAAAAGGTTAAGCTATGCTTATCATAGTAGGTTATATTAGAAATAAAATTTAGGTGGTTTTTTTTTTTCAGCAAAACCACACTAGAGGAACAAACTGGAACAAAGTGTTTCTGCTTTCTCTAGTGGCAACAGTTAAACTGTAGTGACACTTAAAATAATCTGTGTGCTATTTTGCAGAGAACATTACTGTCTCAGAAGTCCTTTAATAACTGGCTGACCAACCTGCATCTTTGATGCTTTAAGGGTGAAGGAGCAGTAGTATGATACTCCTCCTCACATACCAAAATGACTTGCAATATAAATTGTTTTCTTCTGGTTATGGAGTTTATGATTTCCCCTGTGTTTTCAAGAGTTGTAAATACAAAAAAGCAAATGCATTTCCTCCTTTCTCCCTGCCTTCTCTCCAGCAGCAACAAAAAAAAAGAAAACCCATTCATCTATAATAGTGGTTTGGCACATTGTAGCTTATTAGTCAAAAGGCAAATAGACTCAATGTTTGCATTACCCTAGCTTCATTTTTTTTTCTGCAAGCAGCAGATAAGACAAAAAGTTCAAGAAAAGGAGGTGAAGTGTGGACAGGGAAAGAGAAAATGTGCTCTGTGTGCAAACCATTGTATCCATGGAAAACACTTCTGTGGCCTTGGAAGAAGCCTACAAGTCAGAATAAAACTTGATCTCCACAGTGCATGGTTGCAAATCTTTAGTACATACACAAGTTTGAAAACTGTGGTTTTTCTGTTGTGTGTGGGCGTAGACCACGGTTTACGGCTAAAGACTGTGGTGTTGGTGGTGTTAACTGAGCTTGTGTCTTTACTGAGAGCTTACTGTTTTGCTTGTGAGTTCAAATTTCCCTGGAAATTCAGCAATTGTTGAGATGATGCATTTGCAGAAAAAAATTGCCACTTCAGTAGGCATACAGTGTGACCCCACAAACTATGGATAGCACTTGGGGGGGGGGGGGGAAGACATAACCTGCTGTTGTTTATGCTGTGTTTACATTTAATTGAGGATAGATAGTTTGTAAAAGCAGAGGATAAATATGTAATGACTTCTTTTTTTCTCTTGTCCTATAAGGAGGATAAGTTCTGAAGCCTTGTGCTTACACTTTTTCATTGGTCCTTCACTCATTGCAAACAAATGAAGACCTGCATTACTTCTTAACTTACATACTGATGGAACTTCCAGCCAGCTGCCTTCAGTGTAACATGGGGAGCGTACAGATTACTTCTATAATATTGCCTGAAAATACTCCAGAACACACTGCTCTGGGATAGAACACACTGAAATAATCTTGCACCTGAAAATTAGACCTCTACAATTCTGATTGTTTCTGTTCTTCAGGCAAAGCGGGACAAAGACAACATAGGAGACCTGACTCTTACAGAAAGTAATCGTGAATTATTGTCCTGGATTTTCACTATTGCTTTATTTGTGTTTCTGTTATTTTAACCTGCTTATCAGTTTAAATTTAGGTGATGATTTCTTAAGTGGTGTCTAGGTTGTCAGGTTCAGATATGGCCTTTTTATAAAATAATGTTAACTTTGAAAATTTTACATTTTCTTTTCTGAGATTTCCTCCCTTGTTCTGCCTTCATAAATCTTGCCATTTCATAAGTCTGGCCATTTCAGCTTACTTTTCCACAACAAATCTGGAATATTGAAAATACTAAATTGAAAATACTGAAATATTTGAATTGAAAATGCAGAAATTGGGCTTTGTTTAGCAAGCTGTGCCACAATTCGATAAGTAATTGATTTCTGCAGTTCTACATTGAATTAATCTAAGGGGAAACCCCTGGGAATTCCCCTCTGCTGTATTTTGGGATTCTTCCTGCATGATTTCCTGTCAGGATCCACAGAGACCACTTCAGTGAGCAACTAGTTAATGTAATTAGTTAAGTAGACATAAATTCAGCTTCTGCATTAGCACTAATGAAGCTGCAGAGAGGCTGACTGTATTCTCCTGCTGCAGTAAGAAAAAAACAGGAAGATTTTTGTGGTGATTTTGAGGAAAATATTGAGGAGGTGCAAAAAATCATTACTGTTACCATAATAAAGACATTACTGATGCCGACTCCTTGTTTGGGGCAAATTCCATAAAGCATCTAGGTATGTCTATACCATGTGTGCTGACTAACCCAGCGATAATTTGGAGTACTCATGCAGCACGCTAGGGCTGCAGTGGATACAGAGGAGGTGGACAATGACAGTGCAGAGCAAAAGGGAGCAAGATTTTTGAATAGAACATGACCCAGGAGGGTTCTCATGTTAAAATACTGGAAGACATTTGCATACCATGTGACTTAGTCCAATAACTTAGATTTTTAGAGCTGCCAAATATTCAGTCATATTTCTTAAGAAAATAAAAAAAAAACCAAACCAGAACCAAACCCACCACCAAACTTCTGGATTCTTTTTATTTCCTTGCTTCGGGACGTTAAAAAAAAAATCAGTTACTCCCACTTCTGCAGCAGGAAAGGAACCTATTTAAACAAATGTGTGGGGAGCCAATAATAACTGTTGGCAGTGCGTCTTTAAAAGACGTGCAGTACAGTCTGCTAATTGACTTGCGATATCAGACTGAAAATGTTAAGCTTTTTAAATAGGACTTTTATTATCCCATTATCTTGTTTCTTAATTAAACTCTGAATCAGGGGTTGTTTTAATTACCACCAGAGGTTTTTAAAAAAAAAAAGTATAAGCTGATACCTTATTAACATTGCAGTGGTAGTCTGCAGATCTGGTAGAACCAAGGCCAACTTGTAGAACCCCATTCATTATTGAACACCAACTTTTTAGGTCGTAAGACATTATGAACATTCTACAGCTTTCCTTCGTCATAGACTTAAAATGTATCCATTGTGCATATTTTAGAAAAGTCTTGGCTTTAATTAACTCAGGCTGTGGGAGGAAAGAATTGTAAGGTAAGAGGAACAAATATACACATGGTTCCTCACAGTTGCTAGATTTTACTGTGAGTAGTAAAAATTGGTTCCATATAAACTTGCAGAATAAAATAATCATGAAGCAAAGCTTAAAAATGAAGGCAAAAAATTTGTCTTCATGTTCAGCTATGATTGACTTAGTCTCTTTTATGAATTTGTTATGCTGAGCTCAAAGTACTTCATGTTTTTACAAGATATAAATAAGTTTTCTTTCACAATTTGCTGGGATATCAGAGCATAGAAGTACTTTTTTTGTAAAAAAAGAAACCCCTGAAGAATAGTTGAACATTGACAGCTGAGCAACGTTTGCATCTGTGGCCTTTTACATCCATTTGGGTTTGGAGACATTTCCAAAAAATATCATCATATCAGAGAATCCTGGAACATTTTGCCCTAATTTGAGATTTGTGCATGAAGCAAGTTTACCGTACCATGCTTGCAACGTACATACAATTCAATGTGAGTGGACATGCTTTCAGAGACCAGTGTGACACTTGCATTAAGTGCTCATAGTGCTGCAGGCTTGAGTATTTTTAACACTTAATTTTTCAATTTGCCTTTTTTCCCCAGGTTTCATGTGAGAAGCTTAGGTTTCATTTCTTCTAAAGGAGGAGTGAGCTCTTTCTGAACTCAGACCTAAATGCCTCCCCTTGTTGTCCAAAAGGACAGCCTTCACCATGGTTACCAGATAGAAATTTGAGAACTTGCGTACTTGTTTGCAGTGTTTCTTTTGAATGCTGACATCCACATTGCTTCTACTGGATTACTCATAAGGAGTAATTCTTTGTTGGAAAATAGTGAATCTTTTCTTGTATGAAGAGAATAGTGGGTAAAAAAATGGTAAAATTCAGGTCAAGATTTATTCCAGCTTTTAAAAAATTGAAGGTTTCAGATCAGAGATTCTGTTATCTCTGATTTGCTTCAAGAAAGAAAGAGGTTATTAGAATGCGTTTATAAAGTATATTAATAAATGTTTGGTGATTTGAGTATTGTGATATTTGGAAGTTGGATAAAATACTGAAATATAGCTGGACAGCTACTCAAATGTTCTTTTGTGCAGGTCCAGCACAAGTTGATGTAACTATATATTTTTATTTACAATTTGAAGTGATCATATTTTAAAGTGCAAATAATCTACACATGAAAATCTGTTTCACTGGGGATAATGCAGTCTTTTTGAAAGAAATACATTTCTTGTAATCTGTCAAGACAGTATTGAAAAAATAGCCCGCAACCCCCTTCACTGAAAAATAAATAATCATTCAGTATTAGCATTTTTTAAAAAAGTGAAAACAAATAAAAGTTTAAAAAATGCAAATGTTCCTGTCAAAGTGAGGATACATGGCACATGTAGCCTTCATAATCCAACAAGCATCCATGCTCTGGTTTCTTCTATGTGTTAGAGCTTCTTCTACTTTCTTGTATTTTGCACTTAATTAAGTTTAATCTTGTGAAGTGTAAAACTATGGTTTAGGTCTAAGGGACTTCTTAGGTACTGTAAGTTTGAAGTGCACATGGGAAATACTGAACAATACATAAAGAAAACTGCATGTACAACCCATTCGCTTCAGTGCAGCTAATTACTTGTAGATACAGGGGACAGTTTTAGTCTGGAGAACTGATATTCACACTTGCACCTTTGTGCAGCAAGAACTGTCTGCTGTTTCATTAATGCCTGTTTCAGCAAGGCATTTGTTCTCCTTGTTTGAGCCATTACTGTCACTACCCTACAGGTGGTAAAGCAGTAGAAAATGAACTTTATCATCTAGAGCCACTAAATATAGGAAGGAGAGAATGGTGCATTTAAAGTGCTCATGTTCAGCACAATTAAAAGTTGGTTTCTAATCAGATTGTAAGGCTTCAGCGCACAGAAAATAAACCAGACTCCAGAAAGAAAGCAATATATGAAGCAAAACCAATTTCAGGCAGATTTATCAGCACACCTAAGCTTCTTACCTTGCGTATAGTTGTGGCCTACTTACTTCTTCCAGTTACTTCAACCATTTTCTAAATGCCCGTAAGCACTAGCTGCTATGTGAAAAAAAAAATACTCTCCTACAGTGTGCCCAGTTGAAATGCAGTTACAGGTTCATCAGGTTTTCCTATTGTAGCATCTTCCACAGTATTTCAGCTTAATTAGTTTCAGAACCCTGTTTAAAAGAACACAGGTATATTTCATGTCCATTGAAGCTTTCACGTTGCTTTGAAGTTTTCACAGTATCTAAAGAGTGGGAAAGGAGTGCTTCCTGAAGTTTTGCAACAAAAATAAAATATTAAAAATATTTTATAAGCTCAACAATGACAGGAGAAAGGTGATTTTGCTGGTTGTTCCAGTTTTATGTGTGCTTTTTAGGATTATACCTTTAACTTCCACAATACTCTTATTAACAGTGAATAATAAAACATTTTTCTGAAATACAGCAAGAACACCCACTGTCCAGTACAACACTGATTTTAACTTTAGTTTTATAGTGTTCTTATTGTGCATCTTCTTCCAGCTCAGCTTCCTATTAATCATGTGTTTGTTGGAATTTAATTCCATACCATATTTTTTGTGGGAAATGTATCAGCAGCTTAAACATACTTTTGGTTTCAGGGGGGGTTTTTGTTTGGTTTTGTTTGTTTTTTTTCCCATCTAAGGAACAGCTTTGTGCTCCTAGTCAAATTTCATGACTTCCAAGTTAAATTTCGTATTAAGTGTAGGGAGGAAAGATCATTATGGTGTTTATGTTTTCAAAAGGAAAAATCCTAGGAGGGAAGCTATTTTCTTAATAGCATCCAGAAAGCAGGGGGTATTGAATGTATTTGTTTAGTATTGTTGTTTGTATTGTGCAATATACCTTTCATAGAATCATAGAATCGTTTAGGTCGGAAAAGACCTTTAAGATCATCAAGTCCAACTGTTAACCTAGCACTGCCAAGTCCACCACTACCCTTTCAGTGAAGAAATTTTTCCTAATATCCAACCTAAACCTTCCCTGGCGCAGTTTGAGGCCATTTCCTCTCATCCTATCGCTTGTTACTTGGGAGAAGAGACCGACCCCCACCTCGCTACAACCTCCTTTCAGGTAGTTGTAGAGAGCAATAAGGTCTCCCCCTCAGCCTCCTCTTCTCCAGGCTAAACAACCCCAGCTCCCTCAGCCGCTCCTCCTAAGACTTGTGCTCCAGACCCTTCACCAGCTTCGTTGCCCTTCTGCAGACGCGCTCCAGCACCTTTGTGCTGAGGTATTTGTTATCAAGCAGCTGTCGTCTCTATCCAGCGTTATGGTTTAGGATTACTGGTCTGGATGCTTGTTTGAAACACATTGTTGATCTCCATTCTCTGCTATCTCAAAAGTGTCCCACAAGTCTTTACATCTGAAGGATAGTCCTAGTCAGACATTGCAGATTGCATCATGCTGTCCAGTCAGCTGCCTCATCCCAGTGAGGTTGCTTTGCTGGTGGTTTCTGTGGTTCAGGTGATGCCCTGGAGTCTTCCTCTGGCTAGTTGTTTTCTGTGCTTTGAGCCAGTGTTGTTTGCAGCAGCTTTCCTGCTTCTGGGGTGAGTTTTCTTCCTTTTAGATTCCATCTTGAGAAGAAGGAGTATTACAAAGGAAGAACAGCATTAATGTATGTTTTACTTCAGGCTAAATATTGAACTATGATCTTTGTGGTAATTTAGACTTGGGCTTTACCACACGTAGTCATGTTGGTCTTGCAGAAAAAGGGCACTATGAATTTTTTCTGGTCCTGTGGTGTGCTGAAGTTATTGAAAGATTCCTTTGGGTAGAATAGCAGGAGAGCATGGCACTTTGCTGTGCGTTTCTACTGCTTGTAACAAACTACTATTTTATCTGTGCCATAGCTTCATCTGAAAGTAAGTAATATATTTTATTTAAGCTGAGTATTGAAGTGGTATGCATAAGGTGGTACACTATCAGGGACCTAGAAGAAGGCACTGAAACTTGAAAATTACAATGGAGGTGTATGCTGTAGACAGTTTCTCACAGCTTCTTGCTGGTGTGCTTCAAATCTGGGTTTTGGGCAGAACAAATTACATCTAGAAAAGACAACAAAAAAGGTAATCTGTTGGAAGGCTGTTATCTTGGGATGCAGATACATAGTTTTAGGGAAATAGTCTGAGATTGTGCTTTACGTAGCCACCAGTAGCTGGTGCATATTAAAAACGTGGACATTGTTAACAGATGCTGTAATCAGGTAAAGCTGTCCTGTGGTTGTGTTGCACAGTTCTGACATCACTGAGAAACTGAGGCACATGGAAGAAACCACCAGGGGGTGGAGCTCACTCCTGATACTCTGCAGATCCGTACTGTGATTTCAACCGTTGTAAATGCCGAGTTGGATTTCCACAGGGCAGAGCACCCAGATAGCCTGTGTTTTTAACCTTGTGGTTCTTGTGTAAATACTAATTTTAAAAAATACATTCTCTTGTACTAGTATTGTTATGTTTTCTGTCCACAAATGCCTGATATTTTCTTGGAATTTAAGGAAAGAGCTACACAAAGAATTATTAGATTTTCAACGTCACATTTGATTTAGAAGTTTGCTATATTATTTTAGCCATTTTCCTCAATCTTCTTCTTTTTTTCAAAGACTGTGCCATTAAAATAGAAACTCTTTTCTTGATCTGTTTCAAAAGTAATGAGCAAACCCTACATTGGGAAAATAACGTACTGTCTTTTGTAGCTCTTACACCAACAAGAATGTCTTCCCCAGGTCAGCAGCAGAAAGAAAAATTACAGTGAAACAGAAAATCAGTAGTGTTACTGTTTTTTAAAGATAATTTTGAAGTGGTCATTTTTAGAATTCAATTTAAATTATCGTTCTATCTTCTTCATCTGTTGTCACAGAATCCTTCATAATGTTAATTAGTGAACCAAGTAAATTCAATAATCATATAATTCTTGTTAAATGAATGATTGTTAGAGAACTAGTGAAAATATTGGTGCCTACTTATTGTATACTTCCAAAGAAGACTAAATGTGTTTAAGCAGAGAATGTTCTTTAGCCTGTAAGGACAAATCACACAGTGAAAGGTCATTGCCAAAGACACCTAATATGCCAGTTATAGGTGAAGGGCTGCCTGCCCACAGAGTTGAAAAGGAATCCAGCACGTATGCTGCTCAGTCTAATTATAACGTTACAGATGGCCATTACATAAGGAATGCCTCCAAATCAATATCGTCCATGCAGAGAGACTTCTAAGTATACCTGATCCTGAAAGAGCAGCAGCTCACTGTTTCTCTCCAGGAATGTAGCTCTCGAAGCAGCAAGGTGCACTTTCCCTTCCAAGTTACCTTCTCTCTCATAGCAACTTGGTATTTACAGTCAATTTGCTCTCCCTCATCACCATGCTACCCTCCTTAATATGTTTTTCTTTTTACTCTATGCACGCATCAGGCTGGACCGCATATTAGATGGAGACAGTTACATTTTATTAAAAATCAATGGCATATGCCCTGCTTAGGATCTTTTCATCAGAAGTAAGAGTACAGTGATGCAGAGACTGAATTTAGCTGAAAGGGAGTAAACCTAGCTGGTGAGGGAATGACATACAAAAGCCATAATTGTCCAAGCCAAATTTGGCTTCAAGTGCCTACGAAAACTGGCACCGAGTATTCAGTAACAGCAGTAATTAGGATCAGTGTGTTAATACAGTATCTGCAAGTGCAAGCTCTAGCAAACTGGAAGGAAAAGCACTTCCTAGCTGTTCATATGATCAACACAACAGTGGTTGAAATTGGGGGAAAAAAATTATGCAATTTAAGTGAAGTTTAGGACTAATACAGGATTAGACATTAAATACATCTATCCTGTTTTCATACTGAATGAAAATGCCTCCCCATCACTAGGTAAAGAGCTCATTGCCTTTATTGCCTGCTGTGGACAGTACCTAAAGAAGAGGGTTGTGGTTCTATCAGTGGTCCATATAGTTCACATTTTTAACTAAGCATGCACTTCTGTGTTTAGGTATGTCCAAATTCTGTTACCATCCACTTTTAAGATACAAAAATGCATGATAGCTTGGCCTCTGAATCTGCAGCCAGATTTAAGTAGCATAGTCTTCCACCAGTGCCTCCACAGTTTTATGATATGTGTGTGTTTTCCTACAGCTGGCTGAGTAGGTGTCGCGAAGGGTCTGAACACAAGGGATTTGGGATGTGCCTACACATCTGCTTTCCTGGATGCACATTCATAATCTAGGCAGGCTAATGTGCATAACTAGTGTGCTAGATACTCGGGGTCGTTGCTGAGGGAGGCCATTGCTAGTCTGCTCTGAATTTCTGGCTGTGGATCTTTCATAACATACTGCTTTTCATAGCATAATGCTCTTCCTTAGGATAATGTGCAGCTTTTGGGTAGGGCAAGCAGTGTTTTGACAGTCCGCTGCCCCTATGTTTGAAAATAATAGCTGCCCTGCTAGGTTGCTAACTGTAGGTTCATTTAAGTATTACAGGTGTAGTATATAGGCTAGATTGGAAAGATTTAGGTATGAGGTGGATTGCGACAGCGCCTATCAAGCTGTTGTCTGGTCTCTGTAATTGTTCAGGTGCCTGGTCTTAGCTGGTTCTAATTAAGCTGGTGAAAAGTTACTAAGCAAATTGAAGAGAACTCACTCTTTTCAGGTTTTACTACTTTTAAGCACCCTTATTTATTTATATATCTTCAAATTGGAACCTTATTTTTAAAATGCATTAGCTTTTTAACATTTAAATACTAAAATTTATTAGTGGTATGATATGAGTTTTGTGTTCGTATTTAATGACATCTTTACGTAAGTTGCCCAGTGAGCTTGCTTACATTAAATAGCGTGGTCAGAGTGGTTGACTAGTTGATTTAGTTTGTTCTACAATGCAGCGTGGAACAGATGTTAGTTTATTACCAGCTTTCTGTGAGACTACAATATAAGGATGGGGAGAAAAAGCTAGAATTGGCAGACTCGTTAATTATGCAGAACAGCATGATCTATAAAGTTGCTGTCTGGTGCTGCTGTATTGGGATGTATTGCAGATGTTAAAAATACTCTGTTTTTTTTTTTTTTTAAGGGAGATCCTGACAAAACTGCTTCTACACCTTTAGGTACACTAGTGGTTATGTCAGAAAATGTTAGTGTTTTAGCCTTTGGGCTAGAGTCCCTGAGCTGAGGAATACTTCAGAGTGAGGAGGTTTTATAGGGAAGTGCACGTAAATAGTGTTGTGCTTCTGCACTGTACATAGGAAAAGAAAAAACGTGAAAGGAATGACAGTCAAAAAAGTGGCATCTGAGCTTGGAATATGGGTAAGGCACAGGTCTGTAGAAAAGAGGGCTGCTGGGATCTTCCGGCCTTCAATAACAGTAGTATTGTGTCTAACCAAATAAAAGTGCCTCTTGCTCCTGTGATGTTTCTTGCCCCTATTACTGCTGGTAAAAACTGTTCAGAATATTGTTGACAAGGGCTTCCAGTTCCCAACTCTGCTTGTTAATACCGACTTCTTGTGTGCCAGTGTTGTCTATAGCTTTGGAGTTCTTCTCCTTCCCTTTTCTTGCATCCCTGATTTGTTTACAGAGAGCACTCTTGTTGCCTCTCAGGCTTCATTTCACTAGGCTAATTAAACCAGGCTCTGTTAGTATGCTCTTTGTCCTGTCCTCTCCTTGCTTCCCTGGTTATTCTCGTAGCTTTTCTCTGCACATGCTTCAGCTGAAATCATGTTTTTTTTAAGACAAGTAACCAGAAATGTTCACAGAGTTCCAGTTGCGATCTTACCAGTTTCTTATAAAATGGCTTTAATACGTCCCCATCTCTACTGAAAATTCCTCCCTTGATACAGCCAGATTGCAATTGCCTTTTTCGCAACTGTAGCTCTCTGACAGTTTGTATTCTTCCTGATTGATTAATACATCCGAGTCATTCTCTTCCTCTCTTATTTCCAGCTGATGATACTCCAGCTTACAGTAGAAATTCTTCCTGTTCCCAGAGTGCTTGACCTTGACTTTGTGCTATTGCGTTTTGTCATTACTATCACTTTGGTCCTCGAAGGCTATTCAGTTCTTGCAGTCTGATGTTCTGATCTTCCTCTGTATTGATAGTAGTTCCAATTTTTTATTTTTTTTTACCAGCATCAAGTGTCATTATTGTGACCCAATTTTTTTGTTCTGTTTTCGCTGTAAGGTCAGTTCTCAGAATGGTTCGTAAGGAACTCCACTCTTAATCTCATTCTAGTCCAATAGTTTCCTTCTACATTGTAGCCTTGCTGTTTTGCATTCAGTTTGTCTTTTTCTGTCTTAATTACTAGTGTCCATACGGTTTGGTATTGTAGGACTTCCTGAAGAACCTGTTTTTAAGACATTCATTTTAGTGATCTAAAATTTTACTTACCTTCACAAGACAGGAGGTTAGCCTGGACTATCTGCTTCTGGATGTGACCATATCTAAATCCAGCCTTTTTCATTTGGGTGAGAATCTGTCCATTAAAACACAGCATGACTTGATGAAAATGCCAAATGAAGAAAATTAGATTCTTCAGTGTCAAAAGAACCATTAATGACTCTTAGCAGTCTCTCTGAATTCCTTGTGAACTTTTCTGAATGTAAAATATGCTTATTTATAAGCTTGTCTAGGCCTTTTTGTAAGGCCTTTATTTATAAGACTGTCTAGGCCTACTTTTAAAAAATGTATTAGACAAGTAATTGGGAACCCTGGTGATACTTTATCTTTGGATTCTAAAATTAATGTATAGACTCAGAACTACATTGAGTTCTGCTTGATGCTTGCTGCATGCTGTGAGAAAGAGGCAGAGGATTTTATAGAAGTTTTTGTGAGATACTAAGTTTTGCTTTTTATGATGAAAACCAATTTCAAAGATATTACAAAAAATTCCAGTAATATTCCAACAGGCCAGCCACAGGATTACAGAACATCTTAATGAAATACAGTATTCAAGCCTGTTTTTCTTGCACAGAAACATACTCTGCAAATATGCTGGAAAAGGTCTGTAGTGGTCTGTGCCTTCCTTAACCAACATGATTGTTAGACATAAATCCTACTTGTGTCAATCTTGCTAGCCTTCATCTTGATAGTACCTGACTGTCTCCTTTGTATTTAAAAATAGAAATGACAATCTCTCTCCCTCTGCCTTTTTAGCTTGATTAGTTCGTAGTCGAAAGTGTGAGACACTTG
Source organism: Nipponia nippon (assembly GCF_047370975.1). NCBI lineage: Eukaryota > Metazoa > Chordata > Aves > Pelecaniformes > Threskiornithidae > Nipponia > Nipponia nippon. The sequence goes on from NW_028262402.1 coordinate 8,106,337, forward strand.
AGGGAAAAGCTAAATTAAAGGGTTGAGGCTCCGGTTCTGAATGTGGTTAAGGCGCATTGTTCTTCTTCCAGGAGCGATCGCTGCTGTCTTTTGTCAAAGTCACGTGAAAGTCTTCATTTCAGTGCTTTTTATTGTTTGTCAGTTTCGCTGATGCAGAAGAGTGTAGCTGTTGTGGTGACAGAGCAATGAGCAGCAGGGAGGGAAATGACCCCTCCAGCAGCTGGTGCCAGTGCCATAGGAAATGCTGGGTACTGGGAGATGCTTAGGGTTGTGCTCAGAACACAGCAAAACCTGCACCAGAGCAATGGGTGGTGACTTTCCTGTCATTTAAGCTTTCTATGCTCAATTATATGTGAACTGGATTTTTGTTAATGTGCTCACATTTGTTTTTCACCACAACGTTTTAAATAATTCAAGGTGGAGGTCAGGTGTATGTGATAGCTTTATCATGGGTAAGGATGGAGTGAAAGGTTGCTGGTTATAGATGGCTGTGAGTGATTTTCTCCTGTTTCTGTCGTAGTGTTCAGTGGCACTGACACCATCGACAATATGTGATGCTAAGCAGCAGTGAAGAACACTTTCTTTGATTTGGAGAATGTAGATGCATCTATGAAACAGCCATTTCAGTGATTATTCAACAGAAATTGGTGGGATAGGATTTGCGTTAAGTAAGAAGACTCAGATTTTGTCAGGACTGAATATTATTTAAGGGGAAAAGGAGTAGGACTTCTTAGGGGCATGAAAATACCTTTTCCTTCCATATACTGTATTGATCCTATCCAAAGAAAACAAAGTGCGTGCTTTGTCCTTTCTCATGATTCCTCACTCTTATTTTTTAACACTGGCAGTAACATTTCTAATTACTCTCTTATCTGGCTGTGGTCAACCTTGTTGTAATTTATTCACTTGATGTAATTAATGTTTTTTATGAGTCCATAATTTTTTTGTGGGGGAAGAGTGCTGTGATTTAACATCATAATATTAGTAGCAGCTTATGATGAAAGAGAAGAAGCAGATAAACTGCTGATAAACTTACACATAAACCTCATTAATATTTTGAATTCTCTATATTGCAAAAAAGTAATGCAGGCTTTTGAATTTTTCTAACTACAGCTATTTAAAAAGATGGATTTTCACCTTGATACCATCAGAGGGGTGCAAATGCTATATGGTAAACCTAAGGTCTTTGTGGAGCTTGGGGGGCACGGAGGGAGGTGTTTAAAAACAAGACAGTTCTGAGAGAGAAACACTATAAAAAATGTGTACGTATCACTCCAAGCTATGTATATAAATACAATCTGTGTATGTTCCTCCCCCGCCTGAAGCAAATATGCTGTTTTCTTGTGGCATCAGAGGGTCTTTAAGTAGCTGTGTATCCCTGCACCTCTGTATTGAGAATTCTACTCAGTCAGGGCAGGTTGTGGTGTTTCTGTGCTGTGTTAGCAGTTACAAAATGCAGTCCAAAGAGGGAGAAGATAAAAGAAGAGAACTTCTACATTTTCTCATGGGAGATAGGACGCAGAGCACAATGGGAAAGGCATTACAGTGATGCCAAACAAACTTCTGGGGCATTCAAGCTCAATTTAACCTCCACTAGTAACAGTGCTTTTGTGAAAATACTCCCAAGTGTGGCGGGGAGTGAGCCTGGCCGACTGTATCTTCCGACAAGTTTGTTTTAGCCACTGGAATTGAATGTTAATAGATTAATTTGGAAATCTACTCAACCTGAAATTTCATTTAATAGAAAAAATGCAGAACTCTAATATGACTTAGGCTGAAAATATTTATTTTTATAAACTTTTGCAGATGCTGCACCTTAATAACCCTCTCGAAGTGGTGTATCTAAGCCTCATATATCTAGATTCCAGACTGGCATAGGCATTTAAGTAATAGGGTGGTCCTGCCCCACAGAAATGCCCCTGTGTTGTCAGAAGCATGAGATAAAAAAGGGAGTTTCTTGAAGCCATATTATTAGTGAGTTGTCTCTGTGTTTTATAGGCATAGAGAGCATTTTTTTTAGTATCTCAGAAGCCCAGGAAGTTGATGCACAAAGATGTAAATATGGTGGTCTTTTTTTTTTTTTTTTAATTTGTTTATTTTGTGTTTGGGATTTTTTTAAAGCTGTGAAACTTGATGTCTGTCTGTGTTTCTGTCTCTTTATTTTTTTTTTTCCACCTGAAAAGCCAGTAATTATATTAGGCCTAGTTGCCCAAAGATCTCTTAACATTATTTTTAAGAGACTGTTTTCTTTTTTTTTGTTGTGATGTGCTTGAAGGCATTTATTTTTTACTATTATTATTCAGATACGCTTGACCAATGAGAGCTTAGTTATCCCATTTGGTAGTTACCACTGTTTGCAGTGAAAAACAAGTGACGGTACATCCCTTTTTAATACAGTAGCATCTTGAATTGTGAGAAGTTACACCTAGATCATAAAATAAAACTCAGGAGAATTGTGAGTAATGAAGAAATAGGAAATTAAAGTAAGAGAGCTCAGGAGTAAAAGTGGTAGGTGCATAGAGGATAAGGCTGTCTCATGAGTAGGAGGGAAATAGGTGTGGCAGAACTGCAAGATTACTTCTACTCAAACCCCGTATGCTTTGGAAGAACCTAACTCAATGGGTAGCTTGCAAAATTCGGGTGGTTAGTCTGGACATCTAAGAAATGTGTAGGTATTGTAATTCCCCTGAAAGCTTGAGATTATAGAACACAACTAACTTCCTAGAGTTACTGTTGTGAGAAATTTATGCTGTTGTAACTCAGAAGAGGAGGCCGCTTGTGTTTTTCTGTGAGATGAAGGACTGCTAGAAAACCTAAGTGCTATCACTCTTTGTGTAGCTATGGAAGACTGAATTATGTTTCTGTCTAATCCTAGACAGATAGCAGAGCATAGCATTTAAAATATTGACCATCATAACTGTATTCATAAAATCCACCAGAAAAAGCAGTACAGCATGTACTTGTATTTTTATTCCTTGTTTGGCAGGTGCCGGGTTCAGTATTGTCCTTGGTCTTATTTTCCAGTCATCCTTGTAGTTGATATTTAGTATATTCTTTACACAAATGTTTGGTAAAGAGAAATACATTGCAGTGAAATTGCTGAAATATAGCATTTAAAGTTAGGAGACTTATAAATAGGTTATAATTGTAGGTTTGTATGGTTTTGAATTAATCTAAGTTTAATTTACTGTAACTGTAATAAGCAGATAAAAGAAGTCCCCACTTATACAAAAGAGTTAATAAGAATCAGTCTAACAGCAATGTATTCATTTTTAGGTAAGCATTATAGGTATACTTTGTGTATGCATTCTGGGCTGACCATATGGCTCAAGTATTCATTAGTGCTTTTGATATTTAAACACTTGGTACTTGTAGACACTGTTAAACATTCCTATATAAACATCCTCCTTGTAAATGTAGACGGAAAAAAAAGACTAGCTTCCAAGTTGCTCACTAAATTATTGAAATTAATCTAGTTATGTGTCACTTGTTGATCCTGCAATGTACTGTAAGGTTCGTGTCATGATTACTGTCTGCCATTCAGTTGCTGTTGCTGGCAGTGATGTAATTTCATCTTTCTGTCATGGAATCAGATGCAACTACTTATTTTAATTGAGTTCATTGCTTGGTATAGCTGAAAAGATCTCCTAGTTTGATTGCAGGGAAGTACCTACTTTTTAAGGTTTTATTTTAATTCAATTCACTAATTTGAAAGTTCATGTGTTAGTTACTTGAGGACTGAGTTATCCTGAGTCAAATTATACTGATGTGGTACCCAGGATTTACAGAAGCTGGAAGTACTGCTCCAGTCTTATTGTTTCCTTGCTATTGTCTTTTATTGAAGTATTCCTTTTAAAAAATTTGCCTGAAAGATTTGCTTTAAACCTTCAAGACTTTAAAAACTACTTCCAAATTTTAAAAGTTGTCGCTGTGTTTTTCATTAATAAGACAAATATCTTTAGGCATTACCTGTATGTGACATTGGAAGAAGAGAAACATTTTTTTTATGGCTATCATTTATTTTTGTTTCCTTTGTTTTTACTTCTGAGTACAAAAATATTGATAAATTATCTTTTGGAGAGCACCAGCAGCTTTTTGTTCTTAATTGCATCTCTAGATATGTAGCTTTACAGTCAAAACAGAGTCTAGGTTCAAGGATAATAGACTGGTTATCAACCGAAGATGTGACTGGCCTAAAGGTGAAAGAGACTTACCACTTTAAATGAATAAATATAAACTAATTTGTCGTGTATTTTGTGGTCTCATCTGTGACATTTGTTACAGCATTATGTATATTTATTATAGCATGTATAGCAAATATTTCACTAACCTGATTGGTGATGTGTAGGCTTCCCTGCTACCATCAGTTTTTCAGTTCAGAAAAACAGACACTTTGTTTTGCAGTATTGAATTTCCTTACTACCTTCCCCTCACCCCCAACAAAAACACAGAAGGAAAACTTAGTCTTTATAATCCAGACTCATCATTATTTGCAAACCAATGGGAACCAAACATGCAGGGGCAAAATCACTTATGAAACTCAAGGTACTTTTTCACCATGCTAATTTGATCTTTTATAAATGTCAACAAGACAAAGGAGAAAGTAAAATGCCACACGCAAGATGGACATACATGAGAAACTGCTGTAGATAACAATGACTGCGTTTTTCTCACCATAGATGCTCAACGTTGAGAGTCAGTGCACTTGTTTGAAGTGCTGCTGTTTTAAGAAGGAAGATTCAGCTGTCATTTCAATGAATATCTAATTGTGGATTGATGAGGGAGCAGTCTATAGAATTGATGCATGTTTAATAAATGATCCTGAATTAATTACTCATATAGCATTATTAAGCTTAAGGCTACAGATTCAAGCACAGAAGTTAGAGGATGTGTCTGCTTACAACTATCACCATCCTACATTCTTTGACTACAGGACAATGCGCTGGTTTTTCATAGCATTTCTCTCTTTTGTTGTAGAAGCTGTATAGTGAGTGAGGCAAAAGGTAGCAGGAAGAGAAATAACAGTCTCATGACAAAGAAATTGGGATGTTCCTTGAGAATTCTTGGAAAAAGCTAAATAATTTTTACCAAAAAATCATTAAGTAAATTTAAAAGCAAAATCTGAGGCAGACACCTGCATGGAAGGTGTTAACCCAGGTATTGTTGTTCTTTTTGGCAGTGTTGCCAAAACTATCCTTAAAAAATAAATTAAAAAAATTGTATATATATTCTTGTGAAAACTGGGATTGGATGAAGTGATGCAGAGTATATGGAGACATGAAGTATAGGTAGCTTGAATGTATGGTCTTACAGGAAATTGATTTATTTATTTCAAAGGTCAGTAGCTCTGAAGTAATTTTTAACCAATTACTAATACCTTGGAAGTTTATTTTAAGTTCTATGTAAGACCTTAAATCTTAGAACGAAACTGTGTTACACACTGTTCCATTCCTCTTGAGTTTACAGTGTTGCCTATGTATATGTCACTCTGACCATTTCTCTCTTAATATCTGAATACATCTACTGTAAGAATTTTTTTTGCATAGATGGCACCAATTGGTTACTCAGAACTTTTGAAAATCAAACTGCCTTCTCTCTCTCTCCCTCTCTCTCAAAATATAAATTCAGGATTTTAAGCACAGCTCTGTCTTTTTGGAAACTATATTTTTTAATATGTTCTTTTTTGTTTATACGTTTCAAAATTCACCCGTGAAATAAAATCTGCAAGCTAACAATGAATGTCATTTCTAGACAAGAAATACATTTCTAGAACCACCAAACCCTGAGGTGAAAGGTAGGGAAATACGAAAAATTATATCAGGATTTTCTGTTCTCAGTGCAAACCCCAGCAAGCATCCTGCCCCTTAACTGTTACTCATTTGAATCTTGTATACATCACAAGGAAAAAAGCTTTCTGGAAGAACTTATTGCATACTTCTCTAAGGTTTACTGTAATTTGACCAAATATGCAGTTTAGAGAAAGAAGCTGTTACTTGTTGTGGACAATACATCATGTTCTGCTGAGATTTAATGCTTTGTAACTAGTGACTAAATTTATGGCACTTCTGAACAGTTTCACAAAAAGTTCCAGAAATATTTACATCTTGTTTTTACCACTTCAAACATGGTTGTTTTTTTTTTTTAAAAAAAAAAAAAAAGGGCACAAGGCTCCTAGTTTTAAGTTGGAATAATGTTTTATTTTTCTTCTATTTTTAGAATGGCAGGCTTTAAAAAAAATCTAGCTTTTTTTTTTACTTTGTTTTCTTTTTTTTGCTCACACAGAAATAGTGGTAAGCACTAAATAGAGTCTCGGATTTTATAAATTGACTTAGTAGAGAAGAGGTTTTTAGTTTGCATTGTGATTTGTGAGATGTGGGATTTTAATGTGGTAGTTGTGGAGTACGCATTTTAAATACAAGTCTAGAATAGATTCAAAGTTGATAGTGATAAAATATTGCCTGATTATTAAAACACTTCTTAATAGATACACACCTATAAATATAGTTGCCTTTCATTTGTTTATTTCATAACTATCGCATCATTCATTTTTATGACTTTTATGGAACAATAAATAACAGGAAGTTTATCGCTGAAACAAGATCTTCCTCTAAAACTCTCTCTCCACATTTTAAGATAATTTAATCTTCGTTCTTGTCCTCTTCACTCTTCTTTTCTGTGATATTTGTTTTGACTACACCATTTGTTACATTGTTTTAGAAAAAGACTAAATTTAAAAAATAGTGAAAGTCTCTCCCTACAGAATTGAAAACCCAAATAAATTACAGATAATGTATTGAATAGAACAAAATTAGTGATACCTTTATAATCTGTACATTGGCATTTTCAGCTGCCCTGCCTTTTTTATTTTGGATTTGAGACCAGTGCTTAGACTTAAATTGTATAACATTACTTATCATAATTTTGCCATTATATTTCACTTATATGGATACCAAGAACATAGGCTGGCTAACCAAATTCAATACATGTTTATACTGTCAGACAAAAAAATAGGCTTTCTTATAGATCTAATGGAACTGGTAGTGATGCCTGACTGCAGTGGTCTTATTGATGTGCCCGTACAACTCTTACATGTCCAGAGGCACTGTTCAGGTGTTTAAATCACTTACAAAAGAATGGGTAAATTGGATGGTAATTTAGACTAAAAGTCTCATAATAACAACAGCTACATAATGGGACATAGAAGGATACATTATAGGAGAGAGAAGAAAATATAAGGGGATATCCCTAGGTAGCAGAGTATTGCAAGAGAGCAAAAAATAGAACCTGAGTAAGTGAAGAGGCAGCTAGGCCACAATACAATTTGTATGGTGATTTTACAGAAATTCAAGCTATATTTTTGGTCTCTAAATTCTAATTGATGCAGACCATTGTGCTTGCAATATCTTTGTCCTGAGCAGATTTACAAAACTCTAAGTTTAGACTTTCTTCATTATTCCTTTGTAACCTGTTCTTTCGAAATTAAGATTTTTGTCTCCAGGAGCAGAGACTCCTTTGTTTAGGACAAGATGTTGTATATCAGAAAGATACAACACTTTCTGGACAAGAAATATTGAAAGTGCAAGGCAGCTTTTCTACTTTCACTCAGTTACAAGTAGAAAAGCCTTTAGGATTTTTTTTCTTTATTCTGTACTAAATTCTGTGGCTTGTATACCGAGTATGGTAAACGTGATCTTCAACAAATGCCTTGTTATTTTACGACCATCTCATGCATTGAACCTTTTGTATTTGCAAAATGGGCTGCATAAGCTTAGATGGTTGTTATGGTTTTGAATTGATCTTGATGTTGCAAATGTGAAGAGGACTGTTACTAGTGCTGCTTTTTACTGCATTTTGTTGGAATATAAAAGGAAGGTATTGCTTAGTTTTTTTCTTTTACTACATAGACATGACAATATGTTTATTTTTTTTTTCTTTTAGCCACTGGTCATTCATTTAATCAAATGTAGCCTGAAATTATGGTATATATGAAAATATATATTTAATTGGGGACAAGGAAGAAATTTCTCATAGAGACTCTTAATTCTTCATAGGGCACATTAATAAATAATTTCTAATTTATTAACCAAATCCTTCATTTATTCAGCAAACTTGTTTGCTGCTCCTTGATGGCAGATCCGGATCTTCATTTGAAACAGGCTGGAAGTGACCGAACTTGTTGAACATGCAGATCAATCCATTTTCGACAGGTGGAAGGGAGAAGCTTTGAGCAGGGAGGTTGGACTGTATGATCTCCAGAGGTCACTTCCATCTTCACCCACTCTGTGACTCTGTGAAGGCTTGCTATATTGCCTGCTTAGATGAAAAAGCGTAGGGACATGCAAAATGGAATCCTGCTCAGTATTGCTGGATTTGCATTTATTCTGCATTACTGCAGAAAGTTTTCTGATTATTGTTTCTCTAGATACAGGTGTACGTGACAGCAGGCATTTTGGGTGCAACATGTAGTGGGCTGGCCTGAAGTGCTGCAAAGATCTTACAGGCAGCAAGGTAGAGACTTTGGGCTGGATGTAAAAATACAGCTGTCCCAGTCATGCTGGAAGTTGGCTGTGGTACCCTACATTCTCACACTGCTCTCAATGCAAATAGAGAAGGGGGCAAATAGGAAGGAATCTCTGGTCTCACTCACTACCTTGTGTTTGTCCTTTTGAACTTAGATTGTCTAAGTGACAAGCTGGAAAGCAGAAGCAAATCAATGCAGAGGTACATTGTGCTTAAGCCTTCCCCAGGAGATATTTCTTAACTGTTCTTTACAATTTCCCAGTGGCAGAGATTCTTTAAGCTTCTTACATACTTTCTACTGGGGCGAATTATCCATATAGCTGGAAAGGAAATCTTTCCAGCTATGTAGATATTGACACTAAATCTCCCTTACTGCAAATCAGTCTGTTTACTAGCTTTTACCATGTGAAGTGGCCATGGAGGACATATCTCTTTTATAAAAACAGTCTTCTGAATATATCAAGATGTGAAGTATATGCCCTTGATCATCTCTTTTATTCTAAACAGATGATTTTTTTCATTGTTTTAGTAAATCACGTTCTCTGAATGTTACTTCATGCTGCTGCTTTTCCCTGAACTCTTTCATTTGAAATAAAGTAACTGGAATTGGACACAGCTGATGCCCCACTTCTACCAAGAAAACCTCCAAAACAAAAAACCTCTGTGTGTCTTGTATACAACACTCCTGTTAATGCACTAGAGAGGGCAGCATCATCCCACTGTTGATTCAACTTGTGGTCGGCAGTAGGTTCAGAATCGTTTTCTACAGATTCAGAGGGGTCACCTCTCGAGTGAAAATTTCAGGATTAAATTTATTTCAGTACTGCAGAAGAAGGCATGGTGGCATGGTTCCTTTGTTGGTGAAGGTTTTGGGTTTTGTTTCCTCAAAATCTGGAACCATTTTTCATCCTGTGGCAAAGGAAAGGGAGAGGGAAACTATCTACATTTGAAATGCTCAATATCAGAGTTCTGAGACGTTGATTGTTTTCTTTGTTTTTCTTCCTGTTTCCTCTCTTCTCCATCCCCCCTCACCCCCACCTCCCCAAATCAGTGACACTGAAAGACATTAAAGAACAGCATAAAGAGCTCTGCAGAGACTGACTGCAGAGGTCACTCTTCTATAGAGAAAAAAATCCTAAGACTTGGGTTTTTTTCCAAGGAGAAAATAAAAAAGTGTTTCAGGAAAGAGTGCCATAATGCAAATCTTCCCTTTGGAAAGTCTCTGAAAAGAACAAAAACTGGCTTAGGAAGATCAGAGAATTTTTCGTTCATTTTATGGGAGCAAGGATCGCTCTTTAGTCTTGGGGTCAGAGCTTATGGAGGAGAATACAGCTTTTTTTTTTTTTTTCTTAGAAACATTTGAATCTATTCCTTGGCTTCTATTTCAGGTTGTATTTCCGAAAGAAACATATGAAAAGGAATGAATACATCTATATGTAAATCTACCTTACTTATAAGAAATTGTCATTAAAAATAATAAGCAGAGCCACCTCAACAGTTTCCAGAGCATCTCGTATTTTCTGCATCTTGTGCAGATTTCATCTAGTGTGAGTAAATGATCCTGTATGACAGGAACCTTGGAAAAATAAAAGTGATAAAATGTTTGTGTGTTATTTTGATACTGCATGAAAGAGGGAAAAAGCAGGGAGGGTGGAAATTGCTAGTGTAAGTTTCTTGCCTGGATTGCACTTCAAATGTAATATAAGTGTAAAGTAAAAGCATTGATACAGATTTGTTAGCCCCAGTAAAAGCCATATGCAATTGACTTTACTTGTGTGCATCATTGTATTAACTTTCCAAGATGCTTTTCCACGGAGGACTGATATTCATGAAACAGTGGCTGCAAGGCATATGTCATTTTTAGCCACTTGGATTTGTACCAGCCAAGTGGCTGAGACATGTCAGTGTAAATATTATTCTGTCTGGGTCTTCGTCAGAAGCTTCTGATGAGAAAGATCACTTTATAACCCAGTCTGGATGAACAAGGCACAACAGTAAGTAACGGTTAACTTAGTCTGGATAAAAATGAAATGTAATGGTGTTTGGAGTTTTCATTAAACTTACACGTTCATTAAACTTAAGATGGTACAACTCCTAATATTTAGCTTGTTGCCTTCTCTGTGGCCACGAGCGTAGGATTCTGTGAGGATGTAAAATTGCTCATTTTTTACATGAAAAAGGTCTCTGAATGCAGGCCTTTTACTGAACACCCAAGTAGCCTTACTTTTGTTTCCCTCTTACAAACTCTTTGAATTTCCTATCCTTTAAAGCTTGTTATCTAGCTATAATCACTTTAGAGACTAGTGTTTAGGGGAGGATAAGGTAACAATGGCATTGTTATTCTTATGAGAATAAAATTGCGTTAAGAACTAACATGATATTTATTGCAAAAATAAACTTGGTTACAGGAATTCCGCCCCCCCCCCCCCCCAGCTTTTGCCCACATGCAAAACATTTAAAATAAGTAAATTAATTAATTAAAATATAAAGCAAACAAACAAACTGACATATGCCTCTGGCACACTTTTAGTTTCAGATGAGTTTTGAAATTCCAGATTGAATGCAGCTTCTTTTCCAGAAAATCTCTGGCTATGCTGGTTTATAACGCATAATTTGTCATCAGTAAAGGCTGCCAGGATCTGAATTTTCATATGCCCTGAAAGGTGCATTTTAGGTTTTTTGAAGGTTAAGAGATGTTTTTCTCTTCAATCTTCATGCTCTTTCATTAAAGACTATGAAAACACTCTAGCCTGACAGGCCTTATGGAACATATTTAAAACAATGGTGAACAGACTCTTCCTCATGGTACTATTTTGCATTTTTAATTTGCAAAAGGGAGTATCACTAGTCTGTCTCTCTCAAAGCAATATCTGTTTTAAAAATCAGATCTTTGTCTTTTTAATCCTTTGCTCTCTTTGGTGACACGTTACTGTTGAACATCCGATCACGATGGAGTTAATTGCTTTCCCTACAAAGTGGAAGATGAATACTTAATTCTTTACTTAAGTATATTTAATGGAGAGTATTTATGGATCCATCTTGTTTAGCAGGGTAGGCTAATTCTGAAGCAGTCTGGAATTTTCACTTTTGAGGTAAGCAATGCTTTTCTCCATTTTTTTTCTGGTTTCCACGATTCTTTTTATTCTACCTATGTGTCATCAGAATCGTTTGTCCGAAGAACAGCGTTGTCCTTAATTCCTCTCTTTTCAACTCGAGTTCATTGTCAGATCTTAACCTGCTATTCCACTGTCACAAGAGCTTCTATTACTGTTTCTGAAAACACGGTGTTCTTGTACCGACTCGGTACCGCACAGCCTCCTGCCTGAGGAGGGGCTGTCTCACCTGATGCTGCTGCCTGGGACAGCTGGTTGCTGCGGGCAGTGAAGTTGCCATGACCTTGCAGTGCACCTTGCCAAGGCCAGCCAGCTGAATGCTGCTGCTGCTGCCCCGTGAGTTGGCTTCTGCTGGCAAGCAGGAGTGTTTGCTCTCATCTACAGTAGTTGCTGTCACAGTCCCTTTCATCGCTTCCAGTGGCAGCACATAGGTTAAATACTGTACTAATAATGAAAACACGCAAAGTAGAAAAGTTGCATGCATTTTAGTCATTTACTAGTAACTGTGTTGCCAAGATTTTCCACCTCTTTCAAAAGCAAGTTGAAATAAGCTCTTTTTTAGGAGTTGCTGAATATTACAAATTCAGAACATGTATGAAGGCCCCAATAACGGAATGTTTGAGGTGACAAATCGAACTTCTGGTTTATGGAAATTATTTGCATTACCAGCTACTGTGTGCACAACTGTGAGAAAAAGAGTAATACCTTTGTTACAGAGCCAGGCAGTATACACAGGAATTGGAGAGACGGGAATGCCTAAGAGGGTCCACAAGGTTATTATCCAAATCTCGGCCTTGAAAGCTTGTACTTCTTCACAGAAACCAACAGCAAAGAGGTTTCATATGGGTTTCTGTTATGACAGCTGCTATGCTCGTGGTTTCATTTTTGTGAAGCCTTGCCGTTCTGAACAATACCTTATTTTTTGGTTCTCAAAGTTTAACTCGACAGTGGATATTTAAGGAGTTTTTCAGGTTTTGTATGAACTGTGCCATTCCCAGAGAAGAGCTGGCTGGTGTATCGACACCATATGTATTACTCCTGCTGATTCATTAGATCTAAAATAATTCAGGTGTTGGAGTAACACTTCTCATTGCCAATGGGTGTGTGTTCCGGAACCTAGTCTGAAAGGGAATCATCTGGAAACTTTGATGTATATTTTGGGGATTGCTTAGTAGAGTCCTCTAACCTTTTCCCATTTTCTGTGTTTTAAAAAATGCATGGCTTGTGTTTTAAATTCATTACCAAAGTCAGATTTCTCCCCCCTGCCCCAAGTTATTTGATACCTCTTATTTTTGGTAATGTTATTCTGGTTTAGTAATCAGATTCAAGAGTTGCTAAATCATATATTGAAATAAATTCTTTTCATCTTGGGGGCTAGTGGCATAGCATTTAATTATTTTCATACCAGAATAATGAACTGTAGAAACCAAGGCCGTGGTACTTCAGTGTATTTACCACTGCAACTTTTATGGCTACATATTTGAATGTTTATGCTAATTATGTGATACACTTTGGCATATTGAAAACAAAGTGTCACCTAAGGGAAAACCAAATAGGTGTAGAATGAAACTGAAAGACATCTCCTGGCTGTGTGATACAGTTATATGCGTCTTTACTCCAGTTAGGTGGTTTACTTTTGCTGTTGCTACTAGATGTTTGACCAGAATCTATACTCTGAGGACAATGAACCTTCTAATATTTAGTCTCTTTTCAAAGTCTACCCTCCTTTTTTTGTGTGTGTGTAAGAGTTATCTTTCATCCTAAGAGTTTTTTATGACACTTCCTCTGACATTTAAAGAGCAATCTTACTCCCTAACTGTCATTGTATTTCAGTCCTTATGTAAGCCAAGCTGGTTTTGTTGCTAATATAAATAAGCTTTCCATTCCCTGAAATTCCTAGCATCCTTTTCCTGTTCTTGTGCCAACTTGAATCATACTTCTTGCAAATGGATCACAAGATTTGCGTGTAGCAGTTCTGATGAGGTCTTACCGGTACCCAGTGCTGTGGCTTGCAAAGTGTTCCAGCAATTTAATAGCTGTGTTCCTGCTCTTGTCCTGATGAGTCCTTTTCTTTAAAGTAGTAAGACTTGCATCATCCGTGTAGTCAGTGTTTGTCTTCTCATCCCCTAGCAATTTGAACCTATCATTTGTTTTCTTCTAAGTTTGAAAAAAGAGCAGAGATATCAAAGATAATTTCTGCCCTTCTTATTTCAAGTGCAGAACGTACTGCTCCCTGTAAATCCTTGACTAAACGAAAAGCTGCAGAATGAGCTCACATAGTATCTGACAGAAAGAGTCCATATAAGAAAGAGAAGTCATAAATGCCTGTCCACCACACAAGTGTGCACACAGGTGCACAATCTGTTAAGAACCATACTTAATTATTATCAGTTCATTATTTTTTCAAGTTTTAGATTCTCTGCTTCTTCAAGAAAATTATTCACTGAACAGTATGAAAGATCTGTTTTCCTCCTTTGATTGCCATACAAGTTCTCAAATATTTTGGTTGTTTTCCTGATCTGTCTTAAAGAAATCTCAAGCTCTTGCCATTCAAGTCCTTAACTCTTTAGTAAGGTTTAATTGTTTTTATCTTACATGTTACTGTGTGGGAGCTCTAATCCAACAGACCATTTTTACATGTGCTTAACTTTGCATCTGTGATACTTCTGTTGTCTTCCATGGGACTACTCAGGTATTTAAAAGTGATTGCATTTGTATATTCTGTTGGATTGGACCAACCAGGTTCAGAAGATAACCTCAAAATTACATGGGTATTTATGTTCACCTTTTACATTTTCTTAAACGGACAAAAGTTAATCCGTTGATCACCTCAGTGGATTAATAAGAATAATGACATATGCTTTCTGGGTTTTGGGGGGTGGTGGTGTTTGGGTTTTTTTGTTTGTTTGTTTGTTTGTGTGTTTCAGGTTTTTTTGGTACTCTTGTTGATACTTAGGATGGTAATATTACTTCTATACATGAAAGCAAGAGAGACTTGGATGCTAAATACATATGCTTCAAAGCAGTCTAGGGTCAGCTGAATTGTTAGTCTAAACAAATGACAATATTAATCAGATATATACTTCGATAAAAGTAATTTACTAGCTGTTCTGTTAGAAGTGATGTGGTGTTAAAACCTGTGGTTAATATACAATAGTATTGCTGCAACAGAAACTGCATCTGTTGATTCCTTGCACATTCTGGCACTTTCCAAGGTGATCTTCTGAAAGTACACTAAGCATTTGCTGTATTTCCAAAAAAAAAAATTGTCTTTGAGTTACATCTCTCTTGACAAATTTCCAGTTGTGTGTGAGACTGCATTGACTTACCAGCCCTACAAAGACTCATTTTTTCCCCCTGAAGTTTCTGAATGAATGAACAATACAGGTGGCTTTTTTGTTTGAGGTTTTTTTTCATCTTTAATTAATAGATCAGTATGTAAAGTCCGCTTCAAATATATTGCAAAAGCAGTCTAATTAAAGAAGTCAAGCTATTTACTGAAATGTGATTGAAGCTGTTTCCTTCAATAATAGACAAAAGAAGTTATTTTTGGTCTTAGGAAAACAAGCAGTGCATGAGGCTGGCAATTTTACAGAAGTGAAGTTTGTGAACAATAGTATTACAAGAATTCCTCTTACAAGATAAGCATTAAGACAAGTAAGCACATATGTCTTTCATGGATATTGTAATGCTTAGGGAATGCTTGAGCACAAATGTAAAATCGGTGTTTTAGATTTGCCGTGATGATAATAGTATTGCAAGATCTGTGCCTTACTGTCTTACTGAGGGGAAAGTGGACTACAAGTATAGCCCAGTTTCTGAATTATTTTAGATTTAAAAATATATACAATGTCCTCTAAATGGTTTTATTTTTTATTCTTAGCATTCCTTTGTATTCTTTATTCTTAGCATTTTGTATATTTAAATTATATTAAAGATACTAAAAGCTGGATTGTTGAGAAACATGAATTTACTTTACCTTTATGAAGCTCTTATGTTCAGAAATAAAGCCTTTCTTTAATATCCATACAAATCAGGATCACTTTTTTCCTAATTTCTAACACTCAAATTGGCTTTCACTCTGCTCTACATCATGTTGTAGGTCCCATGATTCTCACGAGATATTTTGTTTTATTTAAATCTGAACTGAGACTAGAAGGCAAAACTATAGTTTAACTTCATTGTGTCATGTTATAAGAAGCTTGAAGCAGACCGAGTAGATAAAAATTCTATTGCTACTTGTTCCTGAAGAAGATACCTCTTTGGTTCTGAAGAGAAAGAGACAACGGGTTGCAAATCCGAAGAAGTTCACCTGTGTGGAAGGAATGGTGTGAATGATTGGTGTCTGTTATCATTTAACTTTTCCCTGGACACTGACTGCCTTCCTAAGGATGTTTTATGAGAAGGGCCGTAAGTACTGTGATAGACAAAATGAAAATGTAGGGAGAGCCAAGAACTCCTAGTAAATGTGTCCCCTGCCTAATGTGGAAATACTTGTTTCTGTTCAGGCTCCCAAGCAGCTGGAGAGGTGCATGGCTGATGGCAGCAGCCTTTGGCTGTAATCCTGCTGCCTAGGAAAATGTTCGAATTCATGGGATAAAACAGGAGGGGCAGTATTTCATAAATACAATGCTGTTCCTGCATCAGCAAGCCTGAATCTCCCCTTCTCTAGAATTCCTTACTCTGCCTTGCTCACTCAGCAACTCCCAAGCCTCTGCTGAGTAAACTCACGCACTGGGATTTTCATCTTTCTTCAAGCCACGTGGTGCTGTGTGTTGCTATAATGGAGTAATAAACAGTGAATCAAATCCTTTTGCGTGGAAGCTTTTTAATAAAGGTGAATTTTAGACCATGGCTATCATGCAGGAATGGAGTGACCAAATCTCCTGAGCATCACAGGAGACTAAGCAATATAGAAATGTAGACAGGACAGTATCGATGACAGAAAATAGGCAACTTTACTTGTATCTTCGGAAGAAGGTATCATGGAAGTAAAAGAGAAGCACTCTGGGAGCAGAAAATTTTCCCCAAATTGGGTGAAAGAATAAGGGAGTGAGAAAAACAGTCAGCGTTTCCTTAATGAATTTTTATTTATTTACTTTGCATTTTTATCACTGTGGCTTGTGTGACTTACAAAAAGGGCAAAAATCTTTGTGAGAGATGATATTCAGTAGACACCATTACATGTAATTTTTTTCAGGAATTGTGCCCCTTGTGCTGACCAAGTGGAAACCTGCTTTCCCTAATGCCATTTTATAATGGTAATTATAAAAGTTTCCTTGAAACTCTACAAAAGTTATAGTTTGGATGACAGTGCCATATTTTACAGGAATTATTCTTTCTTATAAATCTCATTTGAAAGTTCAAGGATGCTGCATCCTGCTGAGCCATTGGGTGTTTCTATTTTGAGTACTTTGTGTGCTACTGGAGTCGTATTGATTTCCAAATACTATAAAACTGTACAAAACAGGAAGAGTGTAATAGCCTTATACAGGAGCTGAGATGTTTTTTTTTCCTAATTAAAGTATTTATTGAAATTGAACAGGAATAGCTTAGTGTAATAAGAAGCTGCATTTTCTCTGTTTGCAACCCAAGCTGCTGTTTGAACTGATTCCAGTTGTTTCTTGTTATTGTTGAAGTGTAAGCTTTATCCACTGTGGAAGAAAAGTAAGGGAGAAACTTTCTTTTAATGTCCTCTCAAAAGGTAGGAACATACAATTTGTGCACGTCAGAGGAGATAAGGTCTAACAATAACAAATTGTTGAAGATAGAATAATTTTCCTTGCGCTTGTGTTATCATTCTGTGTGATCTAGTTATCTGTATTTCATTACAATAATTAATATTCTAGAACACCAACTTGCTGTAATTAAGCTCCTTTTTGTTTCAGTTACCCTGAATGTTCTAAGATATGAAACTTGGATAGACTTGCAGTTGTGAAATAGTGCTGGCAGTTCACATTTAATTTTTTTTTTTTTTAAAGTGAGGATGCTTGCAATATTTTTACTTTTAAAGTAAGTTGATAAATGTGACAGCAGTATTTTCTGCTTCTGATACATACAGGTACCACAATATCTTGCCTTTTCTTATGCCAAAAAACCGAGAGTACCTGTTTGGTTCCCCCCTGGAGGTTTTAAGTTCTGAGGCTTGGTGGTTCCACGTAGCTGGTCACTTCCTAAGAGTGATCAACAGTCTGCCAGATTTCCTGCACAGACATTAACTAGTCTGGTGGAAATTGTCCAGTAGGATTTATTTTTGTGCTCTTAAGAGACTTTATTCATTTCTTCCCCTCATACACGCCTGTGCCTTTCTCTGAAGGACAGGGACAAATTTCAGAGGCTGAAGCCAGCACCATCAGTGTGCACCTCCCTCCTGTAACACAGAAGGCCTGCCTTCTGCTGGCTGCATGACCCCACACTGGGAGGGAGAGCTGGGCTTACATGTGGTGCTCTGTGTTTTGGCTAACAGCATTTTACAAATGTCCACTCAGCCTCTGGTTTTCATGTACAGCTCGTAAACACTGAGTCATGTGTGGTTAGACAGGCCTTTCGGATGTGAAGATGTGTACCTGAAGGCACTGGCCCTTAGGTCCCACAGACATATTCTTTATTACTACTGGTGAAATTCTTGGTTTAAAGAAGGAAGATAATCAGCGAAAAGGTTATATTTGTCAATATAAAGACTTTATTAATCTGGGTGGTGCAGGATGGTTTGAACCTTTTCCAAGCCTTGATAAGATGACTGTGTTATTTCTGTAGTTCTGTGTGAACTTTAACAGTAGTAGCTTATATACAGGCAAATCTCAGTATAACTTCAAGCATGGGTAACTCTTAAGCAATTTGCCCAAAACTACATAATAAACTTGTAACAGCAGAATATGAAGTCAGAATTTCCTAAGGCATAAGTCCTGCCTCTATCCATCTTCCTCTTGTACTGCTGGTTCCTGCTCTTTCATAACCTTTTAAATATAGCCTTGTTCCAAACCAGTCCTTTGCTGTTCTTGAATCCTCTGCTCTTCAGTTCCCTGTACCTTTACTACGGTCTGCCTTTCTGGGAAGATACCTCAGGAGTGTGAACCAGGCTGTGCTGAACAACAGAGAAATGGGAGGATGATGTGAGAGCAATGAAAACAGTAATTAGAGCATTCTGTATTCAGAAGTATCTCCTCAAAGAATCCAAATAAATGGATAGAAGGATTAGGCCTGTGAATTAAGGGTCTGCCAGGAAATTTGTTGCTTTGAAGACCAAGGAAATAAATGAATAAAAGCTTCACTAACACGGGGTTAAGATTATTCACTGGTATTCTGTAGTTTTTGAGCCTCTAGAAACCAGAAAGTGCATGATTTAATGTGTTTGGCTTCCACTGCAGGATTTTAATTCTGCTTTTCTGGAATGATGCCTCCCTGTATCTTCACATGCTTGTGCACAGCCTCTGCAGGTGCCCCGACAGCTCTGGGCACAGAACACCTAGGCTCTGTAGGGCAAAGCCTTAACACGTACTTCTTTCCCTGGCAAAATTTGGATTTTTAAATAGGTGTGGCAAGTAGGGGCTTTTCCCAGCACTGAGCTTACTCTTCACAAATTACACCAGACTTGCCTGGGGTTTCATTCTGAGATGCTCCTTTCACTTACCCCTCGCTATACTTTCAGGATTCATTGTCATATATGCCAGTAGGCTATTAGTAATTCCATGACACGAAGGCATTTTTGTTCATCTCTAGGGAACCTTTGTAGCTGAATCATTCCCACACAATCAATTCAGTTCAGTCCTGAAAGGAGGCATTCTTGATTCCTTGGGATAAATATATACTCTTTTCAAATCACAAGATGCAGCTCTTCCAGGCTGCTCTCACTAATAACTCCACTGGTCGCCACACTGAGCGTTAACATAGTGAATGCAGCTGGAGTGTTTGCAAATATGTGCCGGAATGTAAATGTGTGAATACAGCATAAACAATAACACATTGTTCTAGTTCATTCACATATCTATTCATGTATCTTGTAGCAATTTTCAGGCCCCTGAGAACCATCATCTAGTCCAGCCTCTTGGCTATCCTTCCTGTATGGGTTTCTCAGACGGTAGCTTTCTTCAGGAGTTCATCTTCGAGCTCCAAAGAAATCAAAAGATGGACAACCTCTACTAATTGCAGAGGTTTTCCTATCTGTGAACCCTCGTCACTGAACTGTTCCCAGGGACTGTTGGCAGTTCCCTGATTTCATAACCAAGGTCACGTTGCAGGGGTGGTAAGTACATTATTTTTCATTGCCTAAGAGACAATCTAAAAGCATGTGAGAAACCACCGGCACACTTGAACTGCACTAACTGAGCTTTGGGACATTCAAAACATACAGAGTTAAAGAGTGGGGTTTTTACATTTTTTTTTTTCCATCTTCACTTTTCATAGAAAAACCTGGAAGAGAGCACAAGGATTCTTTGAATAAAGCTTTTAGGTCCAGGTATAAAATTGCTGAAGTTCTCTTGCTTCATTCCTGTGTGCAAGGCTCAGCAAGTCCTTACAGGCTGTAATCCAGATGGAGAAACATCTAGGAAGAAGGAGTTAGCACATGAGGTGCCTTAAGGGGAACTCTTAAGAGCGGCCAATTGAGGAAGAATACTTTTGTTGAGCTTGAATTCTGACTACTCGGTAATGCCAAAACATTAAAAGTGTTTTGAATATTAACTTCTGAACTGTGTTTTTCCAGAGTCTCAGATATGCCCTTCCTCAGTTCACTTTCTGTTTGTGATTGAGCTGTGTTTTGGGAGAGCCATAGTCTCTAAAGCTTTACTATTTTGTATTACTTTATCCGTGGTACTTTGCTGGCTTATTATGAGAACAACGCTTGCCAATGCTCTCTATTAACTTTCATAGTTATCCTTACAAACAGTAATTGGTCTTTTGGTGAATTTAAATATCATTCTTCAAAGGCATTCTGGGAGATTTTTTTCTGTGGCTGTGTGATAATCTTCTTTATTATATTTACAACTTTTAACAAAGCTCTGGTTTCTCAGCTAATTAAATTGTGTGGGTTTTCTTTCATTTTTTTTCTTTCGATAGAAGTATTTTCATCTTTAATGCTTTTTCACCTCTTGAGATATTTTGAAAATTAAAATGATAATATGAAAAAGCCACAAGAAATATGTTATCCAGTCTTGGTTTAGGCAGTCATAATGGATTCTTGAGCCTCTAGTGAGAATATATCAAGAAAAGTTTAATTCACTTAACCAGAATGACGAAGGAAGTTTGTTCAGCAGTATACTTCATTTTGACACAATTCTATTCACATTTTAATAGAATTAACTTATGATCTATGTACCCATGAGTTAAGATTGTATTAATTTCCACTTCTTTATTCCATTTGCTGCATTTCAAATACAACATTTTAAGAGCAGCTGTTGAGGGGTGCTACATCATGCTCCTATTCTGTTATCCCCTGAATGCTGCAATATAGATTGCATTAGTAGAACTTACTTTATTTGAAATAGTGTCTGAATATATTATTTTTAGTAGCATATATGTATTTCAGAACATATAATATTTATACATTCTTTTAAGTCATTGCAATGATCTATATTGTCAAGCTGAGTCAAGTCAGCAGAAGTTCTTTTCAAATTTGTTCTGGGATCTGCAAAGAAATGCATGCTGTGTTTTCTTCTTTAGGAGACAGATTTTTTCCTGTCATTGTATAAAAAACCAAAAACACACGGGGAACACTGTTTTTCCTAGTGGACATGTGATTTCTGTCTCACTAACTTCAATATTATTATAATGATCAGTTCTACATTGATTCAATAATCTGAACACTTTCTTCAACAAAATGAACTGAAGCATTTTAATTAATAGGCTTTAGGACCTTTTCAGTATTCTGTCCTCAAAGTTGTACAGTAGAAGGGTTTTGCTGGAATTTTTTTTAATTAGGAAAATTAATTTTTTCTTAATCTTGCAATACATTTTTCCTGTGAGATACTGTGCAATGCTGTTTTGTTCTGTTGATAAATGAAATATTCTAGAAATTTGTTAGTTGGAGTCATTTGGCTTTGTCAAGCTAAATACTTTGAACATGTCAGTATGCTCATTGTTCTTCTTGATGTTCAGCATTTTGAAAAGAGTGTGCAACTAAGGCAGCCATGAGCTTCACAAAGTAGAGAGCTTTTTCAGGGATTTTCCTTATTGGGCAGGGCATCAGGGTTTTGGTTTAAGCAAGTGGCATGCTTGAATTTTAAGGGCTGAATTTTTTTTTTTCTTTTTTAATGAATTATTACAGGAGCTGGCTAAACAGTAAAAGGATGAAGGGACTCCCTTTCTTGAAGCTGTGTCTGAGAAATTTAGGGGGAAGAGGGGAGTTTTACAAGTTGGAGCGAAGTCTGCTTTTCTTGGAACTGGGGGAATAAGATTTTTTGGTGAGCAGCATTACTAAAGGACAGGAAATAGTTATACCATATTAGAGGCAGGGTGCCAGAAAGTAGAGTTTTATGTATATGGGCAAAAGCATATTGTTGAAGGCTAAAGTATGATAGAAAAGAAGGGACCCAATATTGAAAGTTTGAGATGGGTTGCTCTTTGTCACTGCATTTGAGGTAAGTATGCTTGCTAAGGACAAGAACTCCTACGGTATTCTTACATAAAAATGTGTTGTAATTAGAGAGGCAGATGGGTTTTTGTGATGGCCCTGGACTCTACAGTTCACAGTAATAAATATGCTATTCCTGATTTACAACAGTGATATGGTGCAAAAGTTTTTCACACCTGTCTTAAAGAGTAAGTTCTTTTGCAACTAGCTAGAATTAGTTGTTCTTCTGCAACATGTCTTCTCTCCCGTGAGGCTAGGATTGAAAATATTCAAATGTCAAACCCAAAAAGAGATCAGTTTGTATCCGGTCTCTGAATTCCTTCCAGAAGGAGTCTGAATATTCCTTTTCAGTGTCTGAAGATGGTAGGGTGGGACAAGCAGTGAAGAGACCACTGCTCCTGTTGTTGGTTTTGGTTGGTTTTTTTTAATTCTGCACAGTTAGTATATGAAGACTGTGTTATGATACAGGCTGTGAATAAGCTGCTGAGAGCGGGAGAATGTGTGGCTTGTGGGATAAGCAAGAGTACCGGAGTCTCAGGCACTGATTGTACTTTGCAGAGTGTGTAGAAATCTACTGATCGAGAGCATGCTGTGTCAGTGTGAACGTGCACAATGCTTTAATAGTTGTATTTTACCTATGTTTTCTCAAGAGAAAGAAGAAAGATTTTGTCCATTTTTACAGTCTTTATTCAGGAATATTTTTAGAAAAAATATACTCTGTCATCAGCTATCACCTAGGCAGCATACAGGAATGTTCTCATCTATTTTATGGATGTAGAAGAAAAGGAACTGAAACTGAGGGAGACTTTGAATTTTAACATAGCAAAAATATTCAGCAGATTTTAGCCAGTGTGTGCTTTTGACCTGCTTTACTCAATTTGATAAATTATTCACAGATGACTGCAAATTCTAGCCAAATTGCTTATTTAAATGCATCATTACTGGACACCTCACCAGCTTCTTATCCATTTCAGCACAGTGTACTCCTACTTCATTTCAAAGCTTATTTAACTTAAGAAACTACTTTATTTTTCCTGGTTTACTGGCTGTGCTCAGGAAATGATGATTTTACTACTCTTTTAAACCCATTTATATGTTGCTCACATTGCAACAGATACAGTGTTTGACTATAAGGCTTTTTTTCTGCTTATCTGGTCCATTTTATATGATAATGCCTAAAGTAATCTGTTATTTAATGAATAGTTGTTTATTCATCGGTTCTTAGATTTTGCCCTTCAGATTTGGTTGCTGGATGTTTCATAAAGAATGGCTCAGGATTTCTGGATACAACATGTCATAGTAGATATAATGCCTTTTGCTACTTAAATATTTTAACTGCAGTGTAAGTAAAAACAGACTGGATTTAGTGTCCAAAACCAAATTTTAATTGGCAGAGGGGTTCCCTTGGGCAATACCACAGTTGTGGTTCAATCAGCAGCACTGGGGAGTAGGAAATCAAGTCCCAATAGAGGGGGGGGAAAAAAAAAGAAAAAAAGATTACTTTATTACATCTTCCTTTATATTATTTTTATATACTTATAAAACGCACCAGCAACAAAAACGAAAACCAGATACTTACCGTGCTGTGTCCTTTGTGACAAAAGACAGGTGTCTTTGTCAAGCAGGCTGAAGACTGTAATAACCACAAAGCCTTGTTCTGGTCTAACAGTAGGTGTGGGAAAATCACATACAGATAGGGATCTTGGTTTCTTGCCAAGGAACATGTCAGACTCAGAGATAACCTAGATGACTTTGTACCCTACCCTGTATGACAGAGTAGCAGATGTTTGGCCAGCTGCCTCCCAGAAGCACTGGTAGCCTTGAGGGTCTGGCTGGCCACCAGACAGCCTGTTGCCAAGAGCTTGGAAGCCAAAGCTTCCAGCAGCCCCTGATGGTGCTGCTGTTAGGCCCAGAACTCAGAAACCCCAGTATCTTCATCGTTCATCAGCCAGGGATGGTACTGGTTTGGAAATCCCAAAATGTTGGTGTCCTGGTACTTATCCTCTGAAGCAGCCCTCTGGACAGATTGGTGGAAAACGTTAGAACCTTATTGGCCTTGCATCCTTGACAGTCTTCAGGCCTGGGGAGGCAGGCAGAGGAGCTGCCAGAAAAGCAGACACGTTTCTAGCTAAGCTTTCATTGGAATTAAAATTTTCTGCAGGAACATGTCAAATCAGCATTTTATAGCAGAAAGTTGCTATACTGGAGCAATCTTAACCAGCCTTATTAAAAGCTTAAATTGTTTCAGCCTGAAGAAGAAAAAAAATTGAGGAGGCTGGAAGTTGGTGGTACCTCCTTTGCATCTGTGTGGTTATGATACTGTTCTGGTGAAGTCTAGAATAGGTCAGAAAACAGAAAAAAAACCAGAATATCCAGAAGAAATGAAGGGTTTGGGTGTTTGGTTCCCAAGGAGCTTGAAACAGTTAATTTAGGAATTTTTTGAAAATTTGAGGGAGAAGAAAGATACAATGCTGTGCATAATTTCTTAGCCTCTTCACATTTTAATCCTGATCTACCCTGCAGCAGATCACAACAGCGGTTTGCAAGGTGGTGTGCCACCTGAGATGTTTTGCCCATATTCAGTAGCTGAAATCTGAAACATTTTTCATTTTTATTCCTGAATATTTGTTCAACTTCTAGGCCCCTGGTTAAAAGTTATTTTAAAAATTACAGAGTTTAATAATAAAAACTTGATCTCAATTAATTATTTGTATTTTAAATACTAGCATACCAGAGAAGGGGAGAAGAGTTTAAGTTGTTTCCATATACATTGTAAAGCTTGATGAGACCTACTTGCAATTGAAGCATGATCACTGCACGTGTTCCTGACTGAATTTTTACAAGGATTACCTTGAGCACAACTGTTATCTTTGTGTAATATTAATTAAACAATATATCCCAAAGCACATCAACAGTGAACAAATAAAAACCCAAGTGGATTGCTTCTCTCATTAGATTATCTCCCTTTCTTTCTCCTCCCCTGTCTGCCTGGAATTGATATTTCTATTTGAAAATGCCAGATCCCAAAATGGATGTTTTGAAAAGTGAATCCTGTAATGTGGTAAAGCAGATTTATTGTTCAAAGAAGGAAAGATAGATGAGGAGAAGGGGGGAAAAGGTAGGTAGCCATAGAGCAGAGGCCCCCTTTCCTGTTCTGCTTCATCCTTTTTGTGCGTCTCTATGCAAGTCCAGTAACTTTTAGTACTAAGAACATGTTGGTGTCTAATACTACATAATTAATTGTCTTATGAGTTGAGGTGATTATGTAAACATCCACACTGAGGGATTAAGAATACAGTAAATTTTGATTTTAGAATATTGAAATGTCAACTATATAAAAGTAAAAATAATAATAAAAAGTCTTGTAAATCTTTCATCAGCAACTGCAAATTAAACATCCCGACCATTTCAAGATGTGTTCAGATTTTTGAAACTCTAAATAGTTCTCACATGCTGGTACTGTTCCTTTCTTCTGTGTCAAATCTATAATGTATATTTTACAAGTCTTGTTTCTCTTGCATCTCTTATTCTCAATAGAGAGCTCCTTGTAAGTAGCATGTAAAGCTAAGCATTTCTTTTAGTGGTTCTATATAGGGTTAGCTCTTGCCCTGTGCTGAAGAACACTCTCCTTTCCAAATATTTTTGAACGAACAATGTCCCTTTTCTTTTTCATCCTTTCAAATAAGTTATTCAGACTTGATCCTAAGCTGTGCCTTCCATGAACCTCTTATCTTGAATTTGCATAGTATCTTTTATTTCATTTTTCTTAGTGCTTTTCCTCCCTGATACGTGAATTTACTACTTACTCCATGTTTGTTCATACAAACATGCACCTGATGAGAAATTAGCAGCAAGCTTCATCATTGTTTTGTTTATAGCTCCTCTTTCTTCTAAACCAAAAAAATGAAGATGCCAAAGATACTACTACACATCAGTTTTTTAAAAGTTTGCTTTTTAGAAATCAGAATGTGCCTCAGTCAGGTCCTCAGTTTGCAAAGCAATTTTTGAGGAATGGGAAACTTTTCTTGCTATTTGAGGAAACTTTCATTAAAAACAATGAAACTTGTTTTCAGTCAAGTACAGATTGTTTAGTTGTATACAATTACTGAAGTGTGAAAGGATCCTTCTTCTACAAAATCTCCTAAATTCAGGAATGCAGTTTAAATGTTCTTTATATATCTGTTAGCAGAATGAAGGCACAAGAAGAAAGTTAAAATTAGTTTCTGTTGTGTATCTGAAACAAGCATCAGAAGACTGCGTTTAGAGAAAAATTTGAATAAAGAAAGCTTCAGGGTTTTTTGATACACAAGCAGTAGGCTGTAAGAGATGAGATGTTATGGAAACAGATATGAAGATTGGAGATTTTCAATTTGGACAAGAGCTGACTAAGAATGTTTTCTTTCTGTTGTGTGGAAATCAGTCCTATGATGGTAGCAAAATTAAATATTCTGCCTGTGTTAATTTAGCTACGGATTGGCCCTTTTGGGACTCAGCTCAAATGCAGGAATAAAATTGAAACTGCTTCTCAGAGTTTTGAAGACATTTTCTTTCCTCTGTGCCCAAGAGACTTAAACGAAAAAAAGTAAAACATGGATCAATGAACTCTTTTTTCAATTATTTTACAAAACAATACAGATGGTAGGGAATGAATCAACTAATGATATTTCACTTCTTAAAAATTTAATGAAAGAGATTATTCTCTGAAATAACCTGCTGTGCCTGTTTCACAGTGACAATATACAATATTCCCTGAAGCTATTTCTGACATCACTGAGTCTAATGTGGTTTAGGATGTTTGATGGAAAATTAGTTGTAGGAGAGATGCTGGTTAGAGTACCCAGTCATTTTGGGGATGCTACACTAAACTGAGAGTCTGGGCAGAGTGGATTTTTATCTTACCAGCTGTCACAAGTACTAAAGCAAAATAAACAAATGGACTGTGTGACAATCTGATATACTATTCTGTTGCTTCACAATAGTACAAAGCTGCTTCTGAGATTTTGTAGGTTTGATAAAGTTAATATACATGTTGCTATTTATGATACGTTGGATGTAGAACTGAAAGCTTTATGTCGTGTTGGGGCATATTATCAACAGCACTGCAAACAATGGGCAGAGAGCAAGGTATGTGGAAGGCTGCTGGCTTTTTATGTCTTCAGCTTCATGATTTTAAGATTCAAGGGAGGTTTGTGGCACTAGCTGACCTTAACTGTCAATATACAATGGGTTTTGGCTTATTTTTAATGTGGGTTAATATTTAGCGTGCTTTGAGAAACTAATATTCTCTAATAGTTCTGAAAGTTGCTTTGTTCTAATATATCCAGTGATGTAGTGCTCAGAAGTGACTTCTGATTTTGAGTGCATCATTCTTTGGATGAGAATTTAAGAATCTGGAACTAGAAGTGATACCTTGTGCTACTATTTCCTTGCTTTCATTAGATTGGTATGTTATATAGCTCCTCCATAAATTCTGTGATCTTCATTATAAGACTAGTTCAGCTTTTCGGCCCCACTGCTTTGATGAGAAGACTCTTCGAGGCTTCTCTGTCACAGTGTTTAGGAGCCTTCATTTGAATTTGAGCTGAATATTTGGGTAATTTATGTCCATTTGTTTTCATTCCAATGTTCTCTTACCCTGACCACTTTCTCTCTCAATAGTATTTAAACTCCCATTGTGTTTATGCTCTGTAAGAAAGTTAAGGAATTGTATGATGTAAAAGAATTTGGAGGGCTGATGTAAACCATCTTCAAGCATCTAAATCATTGATTACTTTTGATTTCTCCCTGTCTTTATACCCATCACTCTTCTCTACATTTGGTATATACAGAATGCAAGTTTTAGTGGTATAGGATTATACTAGTGATGTAGTGTTAAATACAAAGTGTTCAGTACTCCTTAGGATCTGTATTCTCTTTCCCTTTCAGATGCCCTGCACAGCTTCATACTTGATGATATAGAAGACTAAATATAGTATTTCTCTGCATATATGGGCACTAGATTTGCAAAGACCATCCATGAGGGCTGGACTTTCTAAATAATCAAACTAGCTATTGCAATGTAATTCTGAAGTGATATTCAATGCAGTGATAAAATTACTTATTTTACTTTTGAGGGAGCACTAAATTTTCCAACTAAGATGACGTCCATGTCATCATCATAGATTGCTGTTTGTTCAGTTCCTTTTATGTGGATGAATCTCAGAAAAATATGTATTATGCATGAACCCTGCAGATGCAATATGAAAACATAAGCCGTCCAAACGTTGAGCTGTTTTGTATTACACAAATGCCAGTAAATTTGCAGAGTTACCAAATACTAAACTACTTCTGTACACAAGGACTAAAGCAATATGTGCATTCAGCAAGTTCTTTGTTTTCTTTATTACTGCAAAGACAAAACGAAAAAAACAAAGCTGTCAACGAAGAAAAGTTTCCTAAACGAAGAGCAAAGATTGCTCTGCAGCCTGTGTTTGAGATTGTTGCATAGGCAGCTGAGGAGACACAGCAAGATCTTCAACTAGAACTGTGCTGCTGTTGTGTTGAATTTTATAAGCGTAACAGGCATGAGCCAGAATAAATTTAGAGAACTGTTATGCTAACATTAACAATTGCATAAATATAGCTACTGTTTCTGAAAATGCTGTGACAGATACTCAGGGAGAGAAAATCACTTTCAGCATCTTTAAATATTTCCCTATATGTAGAATATGTGTCTTGTAGACTTTTTTCCTCTTTATGTCTCTTTCCTCTCCTGCCACACACAGTATGCTTTCCTACAGAGCATTAAACTTAAACATTGAGTGTTATTTATGACTCAAGATTCATCAAGTCATTAGAGCAAATTATGTATGTATAGTCTTCTTGTCTTTGTTTTTTCTTATTAGGAGAATTAGAATCTTGCCTGTTGTTTCTTTCTATACAAAAGCGGTGGACATAAGTCAAGTATATGCCTTTATTAAAATTGTTTAGTGTTAGTTAGAGTGATGTTAGTTGGAGTGATGTTAATACAATTGCAGACAAAAATCACAGAATTCTGTTAAAGACAATGAAAATATTTCTTTGTTCTTAATTAGGATTTTTACATAGCCTTAGTGATACACATCACAGTGCTTGTGATGGGGAAAAAGATACAATCTTAGAAAGTAAATAAATCTGGATTCAGAAGTTAACATATATGAATGATTAAATATTGTTCTTGTTTAGCTTACTATAAACTCTAAC